>NC_051329.1:11079342-11382372 GCF_015220235.1 Choloepus didactylus | reverse complement strand
TTCCTGCCTAGCAATAAACTCTTTCTCCCTTTGAATCCCAGTGTCGTGGATTGGCTGTTATGTGTATCGGGCAGAGAACCCACTGCTTTTGTCCAGTATCAAATCAAGTAAAAGGCTACTTAAAAGCAGGAGAATCCCCTGGCATTTGGCTGGCCCCTCCCCCACCCCTCACCAGGTCTGCTCAGAGCCGGCCCACGCTCCCACAGTGGATCCCTAGTCCTGGTTCCAAGAGAGCAGAGTAACCCTCCCTGTGCACGCTCTGGGAGCATGTATGTCTGACCCAACCTGTCTGATATTGGCCTGAGGGACTCAAGGACCCTGGATGTGACCTGCCTGTAGAATGCTGTGGGAGAGCAGTCATGTCATGCTGCCTGGGGCAAGGGATTGCTGGCTGTAGGACACACAATGCAGTGCCTGGGACTCTGAGGAAATTGTTCCTTAGGGAAGAAGGGACATTTGAACTGTGTGAACAGGGAAATTCCTAGGGCCACATGTGCATGCCTAAGACAGGACAAATCATGCACAGAAAGGATCAGGAGGTCCCTATGCTTTGGCCTGGAGCTATTCTCCAAGCTCATTGTATGGATGAGCTCTGAAGGAAAGCATTTGCACAGCTCAATAGGCAAAGATAGAGGAAAGGTTCTTTTTGTTGTTGTTTTTCACTCCTGGCATTCAAAGAAAGCAGTCAAAACACTAGCTGAGTATAAACTTAGGATGCCTCAGAGTCTAAATTCCAGCAGTAACACATTAAAATATCAGCATATCCAGGTTTCAACAAAAGCTTACAAAAGCATACAAAGTAACAAGAAGAGATGGCCCATGCAAAGGATAAGAATAAAGCATTAGAAGCCATCAGTAAGGAAGACCAGATCTGGGACATACCAGAAAAAGACTTTTAAAATGGTGTTAAATATGCTTAGAGAGCTAAAGGAAAACATGGATAAAGAAAGGAAATCAGGAAAACAACAGATGAACACAAAGAGAATCTCCAGAGAAATGGAAATTATGAAATGGAATGAAACAGAGCTGAAGACCACAGTAACAGAAATTAAAAATTCCCTCTAGGAGTTCAACAGCAGATTGGAGAGGGAAGAGGAAAGAATCAGAGAACCTGAAGATAAGACAATTGAAATCATTAGGTTTGAGGAGCAGAAAGCAGAGTCAAGAAAGTAAACAGTGCCTGAGGAACCTGTGGGACACCATCAAGCATACCTATATATGCCTTGTAAGTATCTGAGAAGGAGAAGAAAGAGGGAAAGGGGCAGAGACAATATTCAAAGAAATAATGGCTGCAAACTTGCCAAATTTAACAAAAGACATGAATATACACATCTAAGACACTCAACAAACTCCAAACAGCATAAACCCCAATAGACCAACACTGCGACATATTATAATCAAATTTTTCAGTGCCAGAGAGAAAGAGAAATTCTGAAAGGTGCAAGAGAGGAGCAACATGTCATGTATAAAGGAACAGCAATAAGATTAAATGCCAATTTCTCATCAGAAACCATGGAAGCAAGAAGGCTGTCATATTAAAAGTGCTGAAAGCAAAAAATTGTCAACAAAGAATTCCCGATCTGGAAAAACTGTCTTTCAAAAATAAGGGAGTGTGGAATGTGAAGAAAACTGTTTAAATTTTTTAAAAATTAAAATAAAACAACCAAAATTCCAATGGCCTGCTTTGAAGAAATGGAAAAGCCAATCATCAAATTTATCTGGAAGAGTAAGGGGCCCTGAACAGCCAAAAATATTTTGAAAAAGAAGAATGACGTTAGAGGACACACACCGCCTGACTTTAAAGCATATTACAAAGCTACAGTGGTCAAAACAGCAATGTACTGGCATAAAGATAGACATATTGATCAATGGTACCAAATTGAGAGTTCAGAAACAGACCTGCACATTCATGGTCAATTGATTTTAGACAAGACAGCCAAGTCTACTCAACTGCGAAAGAACAGTCTCTTTAACAAATGGAGCTGGGAGAACTGGATATCCAAATCCAAAAGAAAGAAAGCGGACCCCCCCCCTTCTTTTTTTGTATAAGATGTATATCCCCTTATACAAAAATTAACTCAAAATGGATTAAAACCTAAATATAAGAACCAGTACCATAAAACTCTTAGAAGAAAATGTAGGGAAGCATCTTCAAGATCTTGTGGTAGGCACAGGTTTCTTAGACTTGACCCCCAAAGCACAAGCAATGAAAGAAAAATTATATAAATGGGACCCTCCACAAAATTGAATACTTTTGTGCATCAAAGGACTTTACCAGAAAGGGGAAAAGGCAGCCTAGTCAATAGGAGAAAATATTTGGAAGACACATATCCAATAATGGTTTAATATCCAGAATATATAAAGAAAGCCTACAACTCAACAATAAAAAGACAACCCAATTTAAAAATGGGCAGAAGACTTGATAGACATTTTTCTAAAGAGGAAACACAAATGGCTAAAAAGCACATGAAAAGATGTTCAACATCACTAGCTACCAGGAAATTGCAAATCAAAACCACAATGAGATATTGTTTCACACCTATTAGAATGGCCATTATCAAAAAAACAGAAAACTACAAGTGTTGGAGAAGATATGGAGAAATAGGAACACTTATTCACTGCTGGTGGGAATGTAGAATGGTGCAGCCACTTTGGAAGGCAGTTTGGCAGTTCCTCAGGAAGCTAAATATAAACTGCCATATGATCCAGCAATCTCATTACTAGGTATATACTCAGAAGAACTAAAAGCAGAACATGAACACACATTTGCACAACGATGTTCATAGCATCATTATTCACAATTGCCAAAAGACGGAAACCATCCAAGTGTCCATCAACTGATGAAAGGATAAAAAAAAATGTGGTATATACATATGATGGAATATTATTCAGCAGTAAGAAGGAATGAAGTCCTAAAGCATGCAACAACATAGATTAACCTTGAGGATGTTATTTTGAGTGAAATAAGTTAGACGCAAAAGGACAAATGTCTATGATCTCACTAACATGAGCTAATCATAAGTAAACTAAGAGTTAAAATCTAGACTGTAGGTCACCAGGAAATAGAATGTGGGTAGAGAATGGGGAGCAGATACTTAACATGTACAGAATTTATAAGTAGGATGAATTTAAATGTTTGGAAACAGAGGTGATGGTACCACAATATGATGAGTGTAAATAACAGCACTGAATTATGTGGGTGATTGTGGTTGAAAGGGGAGGTTTAGAGTAGAGTATGTCACTAGAATGAAAGCTAGAAGTTAAAAACAGGGACTGTATAACACAGTGAATCCTGTGATTAATAGTACAAATATAAAAACATTCTTTCATGAACTAGAACAAATGTATGTCACCGTTACAAGGAGTTAATAATAGAGTGGTATATGGGGAAAATGCATCTACTGCAAACTATGGACTAAACGGACTATAGTTAACAGTAACGTTTTAATATTCTTCCATCAGCAGTAACAAATGTACCACACCAACGCTAAGGGTCATTAATAAGCAGGGGATAAGGATTATGGGATGTGTTGGGTTTTGTTTTTGTGGGTTGTTTTTGTTGTTGTTTTTGTTTTAATAATGAAAATGTTCTAAAATTGATCGTGGTGAGGGATGCATTAACTATCTGATGATTCTGTGAACCAAAAAGTGATCATATACTTTGGATGGATTGTATGATATGTGCATATATGTCAATAAAACTGCTGAAAAAAATAAGTAAGGGAGGAATTAAGACATTCCCAGATAAAAAGCTGAGGGAGTTTGTCATCATTAGATCAGCCCTTACAAGAGATGCTAAAGAGAGTTCTGCAGGTTGAAAGGAAAGGACACTAAACCAAAAACACAGAAGGAAATAAGGATGTCCTTATGACATCCTTAATAACATGGGCAAACAGAAATATCAGTACTATTGAATTTTTCATTTGAAACTCCACTTTTTACTTCCTACAGGATCTAAAAGGCAAATGCGTAAGATGTAATGATAAATCAGTAGGTTTGGACTCATAACATACAAACTTGTAATTTGTGACAACAACTACATAAAGGCGGGGGGAATGGATGGGTATAGGAACATAGTTTGTGCATACTATTGAAGGAAAGTTGGTATCAAAGCAAACGAGATTGTTATAGATTTAGGATGTTAAATTTAACCCCATGGTAACTACAAAGAAAATATTGGAGAATATGCAAACTCATATAGAGACAGAAATTAGAGTACAGGTTGCCAGGGCAGGGAACAGAGGGAATGGAGAGTTAATGCATAAAGTGTGTAGAGTTACTGTTTGGGAAAATGGGAAGTTTCAGTAAGCAGGTGGTGAGGGTACCACAATATTGTGAATGTGATGAATCTCACTGAATGGTATCCATGGGAGTGGTTGAGATGGAAAAGTTTATGCTGTATATATGTTACCACAATTTTTTTTTACAAAGGAGCAACTTGAGAGACTATGATAATTAAAGCAATACATAATCCTGGATGGGATCTAGCAAGGGGGGAAAGAAGGCTCAAAAGGACATTATTAGGACATAAGAATAAATTGGAAATTTGGAATGTAAGCTTTATATCACTGTTAAGTTTCTTGAACATGATAACTACATTTAAGTTGATTACACAAGTGAATATCCTTGTTCTTAGGAAATGTTCATGGCAGAATTAAGTGTTCAAGGCACATGATGTACACAACCTATATTCAAGTGTTCAGAAAATGGACTGATAAGTAGATAGACACTCAGAGAAATAGATGGATGGATAGATCGAATGATACAGCAATGTAGTGAAATGTTAAAATTGGTGAATCTGGCATCTGGGAAATAGGGGTCTCCTGGTTTGCTGTTGCTATCAGAATGCAAAATACCCGAAATGGACTGGCTTTTACAATGGGGATTTATTAGGTTATAAATACACAGTTCTCAGGCCATAAAAGTATCCAGACTAAGGTATCAACAAGAGGATACCTTCACTGAAGAAAGGCCAGTGGCATTCAGAACACTTCTGTCAGCTAGGAAGGTACGAGGCTGGTGTCTGCTGGTTCTTTGCTCCCGGGTTCTGGTTTCAAAATGGCTTTCTCCAAAATGTCTCTGGGCTTGTCTCTTAGCTTCTCTCTCTCGGTTCTCTGCTTGGTTCTCCTGGGGCATTTCTCTGTAAGCATCTGGGAGTCCTCTCTTAGCTTCTCTGGGGCAAACTCTGGGCTTCATCTCTTAGCTTAGTATCTCCAGACATCCTTCTGTCTGCATTTCCCAGTGTCTCCAAGAATTTAGGTTTGTGTGGGCTCTCAGCTCTCTTAAGAACTCCAGTGATCTCATTAAGTCCCACCCAGAATGGGCAGGGTCACACCTCCATGGAAATGATCTAATCAAATGTCTCACCTACAGTTGGGTGGGTCACATCTCCATGGAAAGATTCAATCAAAAGGTTCTACCCTGGGTGATGAATGCACAACTATATGATGGTACTGTCAACAATTGATTGTATACCATGGATGATTGTATGGTAGGTGAATATATCTCAATAAAACTGAATTTAAAAAAAAGGTTCCACCCTAATCAAAAGTCTGCCCCCACAAGATTGCATTAAAGAGCATGGCTTTTGTGGGGGACATAATAGATTCAAACCAGCACAAGGGGTATGTATGTTGGAGTTCTCTTTATGGGGTTCATATTATTTTTGTAACTGTCCAGTAAGTTTGAAAGTATTTCAAAATAAAAAGTTAAAAAAAAATTATTATAGAGTCCATACTACTCCCTCACACTGAGAGGGCAGAAGATTGTAGTGCTACATCCACCCAGTCCTTACAGACCCATCAGCTTAATAATAAAATCCAAACATGGAGAGCTGGACCAAGACTCCCTCTCACCTGGCTTCTCAGGCTTCAAAGTCATGATGGTGGGGTGGCCCATGTGGCCAGAAGTCTGAACGTCACCCCAAATGTCTTAAACCTGCCTTAATCATCTTGTTTATCTCTTTTCTCAAACTGCCTCTTACCACGTTTGATCTGCCTTGCATCCCACTGAAAACACAAGCAGCTAGTTATATAGATTTCATAATTAATAAAAAATGAGGGGGCTATGGCCACATGAGGGGAAAAACCATTAAAGAAAACTACAACCATGACTGTAAAAGGACTGCAGAGAAACACCTACCCCAGTGCCTGGTACACAGTGGGGGTTAAACAAACTGGGACTGTTAATGACCCTCATCATGACCGTTACCTTCACGGTGTGAAGACCAAGGCTGGCCGCTGCTTTTAGATTCGGTCCAAGGTCGTCAAGAAAGATGGACTCAGAGGGCTGCACACCAAGCTGCTCCAGGCACAACTCGTATATCCTGGGGTCTGGCTTACAGATCCCCTCTAGGCAGGATTCCACGACCTGGTGGAAGGACAGGAACAAGGGATGAATGTCCCTAAGAGGTGGAACTCTAGTAAATGCATGGCGGTATATTGTTTGAACAGAAGAGGACAGTTGAGATTTGTTAAACCAAGTCATAACTCAAGAGCACTATGTGAACCTAATTAACCCTCGATTTTATAATAAGACTGTTGCCTTTTTAAGTTGAGTGTTTTGAAAATACTCAGCTACAACCTGGGGGCAAACTCAGAGAACCCAAGTTCTGGTTCAGACCCTGTGACCTTCTGCAAACAGCAAAGACCCAGTGGGTCTGAGTCCAATTGCCTATAAAATGGAAATAAGAGTAGCTGTCCTACCTATCTCAGTGGTTTTTGGGAAACTTAAGCTTAAATGAGTTCCAAAATGACAAAGCATTTGGTAGTGTTAGATATTGTGGCTACACCGAGCAGAAGAAAAGCTGCACATCTCAGCTTTATGGGAAGTATTTCACTTTTTTTTCCAGAAAGAAGGCACTGTTTACTGCCGCAGAAATAAATATGACCTTACTGTCTACATTTCAGAGGTTAAAAAACAAACAAACAAAAAATACCATACTTTACACAACTAACTCCCATGGGAGGGCTGACTTACAGACTGTTAGTAATCAGCAATGAAGACACTGTTATTTCATGCTAAGAGCTCCCGCAACCTGACAGCCTTGCTGCAGCCATCTATCCAGTTGGAACCAGGGATGTTTGCTGAGGGTTCAGGAGCACCCTGAAAAGGCTGTCTCAGAGGCAGGCTAGCTCTGATCCAGTAACCTCCTGGAAGTCCCCTCTCATGTGGTCCAGGGCTTACTCTCCTATAGGGTGGGCCTAAGACAGCCATATAGGCCTATAACCAGTACCCTCTGGTCTCCCCTAAGAATAGAACAAAAGCCCTGACTCACTCTTCGAATGATCCAAGGTCTGCAAGTAAACAGATGTCCACCTCTATCCTTTTATTCCTTGTCTCCTAAGGATCTGAGCGAGCTAAAAGACGACCAAGAAGCTCCTCCTCACAAAAACATCAACAGTGAATAGCAGAGAAGCAGGGCATTTCAGAAACCAATCAGTGTATCATGGTGGAGGAAAGCAGCACAGCTACTCCAGTTGAGACAAAGGACAAAAGAGGAGTGAACTCAGGGGCATGGGGCTTCTCACAAGGTGAATTACGTTTTGAGGAAGGGAAGAAATTTCTTAAGATTTAAGCTTGGTAAGATCCCTGGCCTTCTCTTTTCATTCTCTTTTGCACCTGACAGTATTAACCTGTTTAAGGTTTCTATTACCTTCTAGTCAAACCAGGAGTTGTGGAAACAAGGGCCAGTGAATAAAAACATTTTTAGTTTACCAAGGATTTGTTACAGGAAGACAGAGGGAAAGCCTCCTTCTTAAGGTAGCATGACTCAGGCAAGCAACAGCAAGAAATCACAAATAGAATCTTAAGTCTGTATTTCAGGGGTTCTGATATCAGACTCATCTGTGGAGCTTTTCAGAAATACACAGGCCCACATCCCACCAAGAGCTACTCAACTGAAATTTCCAGGGAAAGAAGCCTGAGCATCTGTACCTTATAAATTTGCAAGTCATACTGATTGTAGCCAGAATTGAAGACTTTTCTTTTAATCTCCCTGGTCCAATTAGGGGCATAAATACACATAGGAATAGATAGATCCAGGCCTAAAGTACAAGAAACATGCCACTTTCTGGAATCAAACCAAAGTACCTCTCCCAAGAATGGAAAGAAACAGAGCTCTGTTAATGAAATATACAACACTCTAGTTACCAGAGAAATCTCCCCCCATGAATTCCAGAAGCAGTAAGGTCTCTCGGTACATTTGGTGAGATGTTTCCCAGTTATACTGAATTGGCAATCCATGGATGAATGGGCAGAGGAAAGCATCCTTCTCATAATCTGTTGTGACGGAGACCCTGTTTCGATAGCTTGGGACCGCTTCAAGCTTACCACATCAAATTGTTTCCGGTCCAGGGGCAAAAAGCTTTTCCCATTAGGAAGATAAAAATTATTGGTCAAGAGTGCAGTCCGAAGGCCTTTCGCCCGAATCCAAGTTATGGCCTCAGTCATCACTGGGAACGGCTTTGCAACTTGTTCACAGGTGAGCAGAGACCAAAACGAGTCCACTGGCACGGAGGTCTCTGCCTGGCAGTGGGAGAGGGGAAAGCAGAACCAGTCATCAGGGGTAAGAGTAACAGAAAAACAATCTGTTCTTGGCTTCCCACTGCTGCCTGGTTGTACAGCACAGACCACTGGCTTACTGCCTGAAGGAGCTGACCCCTCAGCCCTAGTTTTGAACTTTGCAGATAATGTTTTAAAAGTTACTTAGAATTAGAGCTACAATGGCTAGGAAATGGAGCGGTTTGTATCAATATACCGGTTAAGTGCATTCTTTATTTCTCTCATGGCTTGCCAATTTTAAAAAAGCAGAACACCACAGAGAACACATTAAATTCTAAAAGTATATTAAGTAGATGTAATCTGCTCTGTAATGATCCAGAAGGAATTTAAAGATTTTGTATTGTCTCAGGATCACCATTATGAACTTCAATTTCTGAGCAATTTTTTGCTTTAAAATTCAGTTCATCTTGGTTGTGAAAACTCTTATTTTGTCATATGTTTTGAAATTTGCGAAGGCAAGTTTACTATTATATATATTTTTATAATAGCATTGTTGAGATATAATTTATATACTATTGAAATGACCCATTTAAAGTGTACAATTCAGTGATTTTTAGTATATTCACATAGTTGAGCAACCATCACCACATTCGATTTTAGAACATTTTCATCACCATAAAAAAAAACCCTATACCCATTAGCAGTCACTTCCCATTTCTCCCCAACATCCCCAGCCCTAGGTAACCACTAATCTCTCTGTCTCTGTGGATTTGCCTATTCTAGACATTTCCTATAAATAGAATCAAACAATATGTGGTTTTTTTGCGACTGGCTTCTTTCACTTAGTATCATGTTTTCAAGGTTTATGACAATACTTTATATTTTAGAAAGGTGTCTGTGAGGGTTGCATGTGTTAATATATGTAAAAGCTTAGCATATATTGAAAAAATTTTCAATAATATTATTGCTTTAAATAAACTTTTTGATTAAGCCATCATGCGGATGGCTCCTGGGTCTCAGATGTACAACATCTGCTAGAGGGAACTCAGTAAAGGGTATTTTTATTTATTCATATATTGAGTTAAAATTGAGTAGCTGGGACCAGGTTCTACATGAAGTTTGTGAAAATAATAAACCTCTGGAAAATTCTGTGTTTTGAACTTTCTCCTAGGGAAATAACCATTTTCTTTTTTAAAAAGAAATTTTAAAAAAGGAAAGACTGACTTTGGTACACAAAAAGGCAATTATAGAATAAGTTATATTGATTATAATAAGGTATGAGTGATCTTTTTCTACTCTCCTCCTAGATTAATGACCTATCTTCTATCATTACTTTCATGAAAAATGGCAAATATCCCACCTCTTTTTAACGGAATCATCTGAGAATGGTTTTGGGACTAGAAAATTAATAAAACAAATAAAATGATGCCAAAACAGAAAAAAAAAAATTGAGTAGCTGGGGATGGGAGAAATAGCTCAAAAATGTATAATGGGTTATTAGGTTTTTACTTCTTTATTTGCAGTTTAACCAGCTTAACAGATGAGTGCTTCAGTCACTTCACAAGGCAGAGAGAATAATACAGCAATACAGGAATGTTTATTACTCACCATTTCAGAGCACAGTCTCCCAAATTCTTGTAAGAACTCCTCTGTTGTTGTCTCTCCTCTCATAAATTTCATCCAGGGTCCCTTTTCCCCACCCATGATCAAGGCCTTCAGTATAGTTCCAGAAGGGATATGATTCTGCACCTCCCATTCTATAGGAAGTGGAATATGTAATAAGTGAAATACAGTTGACAAATGACTGAGGTTTGGGAAGCTTAGGAGAATTACCATACCAGTTCCTGTGACATCACTGTGGTGCCAGGGTGAGTTCTATTGGGAATTTGGGGAAATTCAGGAAATGCAGTACCTCAGACTGAGACATCCAAAGGAATAGTGATAGAAATGTGTGTGACTGAGAGGACACTGCCGCCAAGCAAAGGTCCTTACCCCGTCCTTGAGGTGACCCTGGACATTGCATTATGAATTTTCTTCCTTGGTTTCTCATCAGCTGGGTCATTTACATTAGGTACTTTACAGGGTCCTGACTACATAGTAAGGAAATGGATGAGGCAATAAGTCAGATTCTGATGTTTGGTAAAGAAGCCCTTCATTTTAAAAGCTATAGTAATTCTTTAAGGCAGTGGAGCTGGTACACTGAAACATTCATTCGGGGAATGCTGTCTTTGTAGAATAACGAAATTTTCTATCAGCATAGAACTAAGGCAGTGGATGAATCAGCTTTTGTGTAATACTGGGAACACTTTGGTAGGGTTGTTTTTTCTTTCTATAATATAGCTGCTAGCAGGCAAAAATGTATATACAATTCATAATTATATATCTGAGACATAATACATACCTTTTGTTTTGAAATGAAAATGGCTTTATTGTTTTTTATGATTATGAAAGTAGTGTCTGTCCATTAAAAAGGTTCTGGACAAATGACAAGCAATCCTGTTCTTCAGGAAAAAATAACCAGTGTTAGCAATTTGGAGTATGTCCTTTGAGAACAGAAAGTCTTTTTAAACTCAATCCAAATAATAATAATACTTTAATTTTAGAGCTAATCTGAAGTATACAGCATTTTTTACAGGCCCAGGTTTGGCAAGCATGTGAAAAAACAGGCACTCTCATATATTGTTGATGGGAGTGTAAACTGATATAACCTCTATGAAAAGAAATTTGGCAATTTCTGACAAAATTTTAAATGGCATACATTGACCTAGCAATTGCACTTCTAGGAATTTCTCTCACAGATGTATTTATAAAAGTAAGCCAGGATTACAAGATTGTGCAGAATTACTTGTAATAAAAAATTTTTTAACGTCTATTAATAGAGGACTTGTTCAATCATTCATGGTATATCCATATAATGGAATACTACACAGCTAGACCAAGGGTTGGCGAAGTACAGCCCATAGGCCAAATCTGTCTCCCATCTGTTTTTGTAAATAAAGTTTTATTGGAACACGACCACACTCATTAGTTGACTGTTGTCTATGGCTGCTTTCTCACTACAACAGCAGAGCTCAGTAGTTGTGACAGACACCAGATGGCCTGCAAAACCTAAAATGTTTACTATCTAGCCCTTTATGGAAAAAGTTTGCTCACCCCTGACCTCAGCCTATACCTGATGACATGAAAAAGTTGCCAAAATAGTCTACTGAGTTAAAAAAAGAGAAAGATATGGAACAGTTTGTAGAGTATGATCCAGTTTATATTTTTATACACACATGCACACGCACATATCATTTTTTGAAGGATAAACAAGAAACTTTGCACAGTGATGATGACTAAAGTGTGGAACAAACCAGGGTGGGGTGGAGGTGGCAGCAGGAAACTTACCTTTGTGTTTTATACCCTTTTAGTACTGACTATTCAAAAATATGAGGTTAGCATAGTTGGGTTTCAATATGGAAAATTTTTAAGTTAAGTCCCGATTTCCCACCATCACAAAAATAAATTCTCAGTGGATTAAATACCAAATTAAGAAAAACAGAACTCTAAAACTATAGAAAAAATATATAGAACAACTTTATTACCTTGAAGAAGGAAAGGCTTTCTTAAATAAGACTCAATCTCAAGCCATGAAGAAAAACACAGATGTTGATTGCATCAAAACTGAAAACATGGGTGTGACAAAAAAAAAATAAAAACAAACACCAAAAATGTTATGAACATGATTAAAGACAAGCCACAGAAAGGGAGAAAATCTTCCCAAAGGATATAACAAACAAAAGGTTATTGTTGCAAATCAGTAAGAAAAAAATGGGCACAGAAGAAGAAAACGGAATGATCAATAAATATACAAGGACGGAGGGAGGGAAGGAAGGAAGGAAAGAAGAGGGGAAGGGAGGGAGGAAGGAAGGAAGGAAGGAAAAAGGCCCAACTTTGCTGACATTCAAGAAGATGAAAATTAAAAGAACAGAGAGAGGAAAAAGAGCACATACGAGATAGCATTTTCATCTATCACACTGGTAAAAATGTGAAAGTCTGACTATATCTTCATACTCCCTGAATACAGTGCTAAATTGTGTTAAACTCTGGATTTTTTGTCATATGTGTACTATTTTAATATAAAACTAGTAGCTGGAACAGAAAAGTAGACCAAAAACCCTCAGAGTTCACTCAGCCCTAAAGTTACAGTACCGTGGCTGAACTCTAAACTCCTTGCCTTGCAGCAAACTCTCTGGGCCCCATTCGAAGTATTTGGTTAAGATCATTTTAAAAATATAGTTCAGTTTTTCCAATATTCAGATGACAATTCCTTACATTTATTCAGTGATTAATTAATAAAGCACCGTGTTGATCATGAAAACAGAAAAAAAACACCAAAAACTAGTAGCTTAAATTGGGCAAACTTTTTCTTAAAAAGACCAGGCAGTAAATATTTTAGGCTTTGAGTTGCATAAGGTCCCTGTTGCAACTACTCAGCTTTGTCGTTAGAGCACATGCAAATGGGCATAGCTTTCTTCCAGTAAAACTTTATGAAGATTGAAGTCTGAATTTCATATATTTTTCACACGTCAGAAAATATTATGCTTCTTTTTATTTCTTTCAACTATTTCAAAATGTAAAAACCATTCTTAGCTTGTGGACCGTACAAAAACAGACAGTGGGTCAGATTGGGCCCCTGGGCCATAGTTTGCCAACCCCTGGCTGAAATGTAAAAAAAAAAAAAAATAAGTAAAAATATGATATCTGAGGTGATCTTAATTGTAGTATTTGCTTATCAACTGATCCTTAATTTAGTTTCTCTGAAATAAAGAACATTAGACATGTCAGTTTAAAAAAAAAAAAAAAAAGCAAAAACCAAAACTAGGAAAAAGTAGATTGTATCACTATTTGTTCATTCATCCATCTGTCACACATTTCCTGAATGCATGACTGACTGACTGACCCACCTCTGAGCTGGACACTAGAAAAATGAAATGAATAAATCCCAGTTCTGTGCTCCTAGGCTCTAAGAGCCCTGCAGAGGATACACAAATGTATCCAAATGCTAACTAAAACACCCTTGGTAAAGGATTAACTAAACATGGGGACATGCTATCCAGGGGCATTCTGCCCAGGGAGGATGTCAGAGAAGTCTTTAAGTTAAAAATAACTAAAAACACAAGTTTCATTGACAGCTTGCAAGATTCCAGCCATTCTGCTACGTTACAGCCCATTTAAATTGTCATTTAAAGTATGAGCAGTGTTTGAACAGGCAGAGGAAGGTGGTTGCCAGGAGGAGAACAGAAACTGCAAAGGCAGAGGAGCATAAATGTGTTTGACATGTTTGGAGAACATCAAGGAACCCATGGCAGCTGAAATGTGGGCATGGGGTGGAAAATGATGTGACATGAGGACAAGAACACCAATTGAGGGCTAACTGTGAGAGGCTCCAAATACGTTGCTAAAGCCCCTGGACTTGATGTCAGCGACAATGTGCAGGCATTTAAGGATTTGAAACAGGGGAGTGAAGGGACAAGATCTGTGTTTTAGAAAGGTAATTCTGGTGGCTGCGTGGAGGACTGTGTAAAACCAGAGCCAGGGGGGCAGGGAGAGGAGTTAGGAGGTTACTGTGATCATTCAGGTGAAAGACGATATGAACCTAAACTTGGGTAGAGGAAGTGGGAGCAGAGAGAAGTGAATAGGTGCTCAAGATATTCTTTAGAAAGTTGAGAAAATTCTTGTCTCACAAACTTTATGTTCTTTGTAAAAGAGGAGATTCAGTTGTCTGCTGAATATGAAGGCTTGGGGTAGGGATGAGGATCCTGGGGAAGTGTGATGACAGTTTGCACCAGACCCAGTGTAAATGGGAGAGGAATGAGTGGAGGAATAGAGAGGCTGCCAAATAGCACTGACAGATCAGCTGAGGTTGGCACTCAACAAACAGCACACATAGCCAGTCTGTACAACTGGGTAATCTTTTCAACGATCTGGAAAGGCTAGAAGCAGGGGCATAGAAAACCTGTGCTTGGGTTGATTTAGGGTGGAGAACTGGCCTGCCAGCCACTACATAAGTCAAAAGGATAGGGACAGCTGTTTGGCCCTTTTTCCTTCCTGCTGGCTGGAATGAAAATGAGATGGCAGGTAGTGGAGCAGCCAAGACAAACCATGAGGTAAAATTGGAAATAAAGAGTACTCACAGCAGAACAAGATAGAAAGAGCCTGAATTACTG
Organism: Choloepus didactylus; assembly: GCF_015220235.1. Classification (NCBI taxonomy): domain Eukaryota; kingdom Metazoa; phylum Chordata; class Mammalia; order Pilosa; family Megalonychidae; genus Choloepus; species Choloepus didactylus. The sequence continues at coordinate 11,367,661 of NC_051329.1, read as the reverse complement.
ATACCATGGAGCAGCATACCAAGTACCTGAGCTTTTATGCGCAAGAGGAATAAACGTCTATCTTGTTTAAGTCACTGTTACGTTAACTATTCTAAACCAAAACTAATTTAACTAATGTAAGTTGAATAAAAAGTCCAAACTGAGTAGGGAAAAAAAAGTAAACCCAAGAAGGAGCTGATAAAGAGACGAGAGAGGATCAAAGAAACTAGAGTTTTGACCTTATAGGAAGTTTAGAGGGAGGTTGTTGTGCCGGTTCGAATGTATTGTGTCCCCCAAATGCCATTGTCTTTGTAGTCTTGTGGGGCAGACATTTTGGTGTTGGTTAGATTTGCTTGGAGTGTGCCCCACCCAGCTGTGGGTGACGATTTTGATGAGATGTTCCCATGGAGGCATGGCCCCACCCATTCAGGGTGGGCCTTGATCGGTGGAGCCATATAAATGAGCTGACTCAAAGAGAGGGAACTGAGTGCAGCTGTGAGTGATGTTTTGAAGAGGAGCAAGCTTGCTAGAGAGGAACATCCTGGGAGAAAGCCATTTTGAGGCCAGAGCTTTGGAGCAGATGCCAGCTGCCTTCCTAGCTAGCAGAGGTTTTCCAGACGCCATTGGCCATCCTCCGGTGAAGGTACCCGATTGCTGATGTGTTACCTTGGACACTTTGTGGCCTTAAGACTAACTGTGTAGCGAAATAAACCCCCGTTTTATAAAAGCCTATCCATCTCTGGTGTTTTGCATTCCGCAGCATTAGCAAACTAAAACAGATTTTGGTACCAGAGAAGTGGGGTGCTTTTGCTGCTGAGTTTGCAAATACCAAACATGTTGGAATGGCTTTTTAAATGAATAAGGGGAAGATTCTGGAAGAATTGTGAGGAGCTTGATAGAAAAGGCCAAAACTGCTTTAAAGAGACTGAATTTTGATCAAAGATTTTGAAAAAAAAATTTAGCATTCACAATTTCAGAGGAAACTAAGACTCAGAGAAGATGAATAATTTGCCCAAGTCACACAGCCACTAAGTGGTGCTTGGAATTTCATTCAAAAGTCAGGGCATTACCCAGTGGGATTCGCTGCTGCTCAAATGTTCCTCTCCATCTCCCCTTACCACCCTTCACTCCCCTGCCACCCACCCCACTCTCAGAAAGTGAAACAGAATGAAGAGCTCACCTGCAGCCACTTTCCCTGGAGAAGGAATGAGAACTCCGCCCATGTCAAAAATCACTGCTCTGTAGTTTCTGCCTCCAGAATGCATCCATCGGTGGACTTCCTGGGGCCTGCACCAGACGTGTTTCCAGATGGCTGCCCTCCAAGCCCACTGGAGATGTGAGGACTGGAAAAGACTCCTTATGTACATGTTGAGGCCAAAGCTGCCTGAGAAGAAGGTACAGGGTATAGCTTGTGTTATCTTCACTGCCTCCAACCCAGATCTCTGTCTTGGAGCTCAGGAGTGCCAACTGGACATCTCCAACTGATCTCCAACAAGCACCTCAAACCACATCCGGAATTAAACTCAGTATCTAACCTCTCCCAGACTACTGCTTTTTTCCTAAGTTCCTTAGCTCAGTAAAGAACTCCAACCATCCACCCAGCTGTCCAAATGAGAAAACTCTACCTCTCTCCATTTTCACTGCCATCAGCACTTATGATACCACCATCATCCCTTCCACCACAGATCATTGCAGTAGCCTAACTGTTCCTCACTGCCTCTCTTCTAAACTTACTTTCAAAACGTTCACATACACACACACACACACGTAACAACACCTAGATTCAAACCTGTAGAGAAGCTGAAAGAATAGTATAATGACCTCCCATATACCTGTTACCTGGATTCACTAATTATGCATGTGTTAGTTTTATATATACATATACATGTTTTTATATGTATATATCACACACACTTATAGCTGTGTGTGTTGTGTATGTGTAGAGATAATAAATGCAAAATGTTAATAAATGGTGAATCCAGGTGAAGGGTATACGGAAGATCATTGTACTGTTCTTTCAATTTTTCTATAGGGTTTCAAATTTTTCTATAGGTTTGAAATTAAAAGTTGGGGAAAAATAAAAGAATTCAGGCAAGTTCTATTTGCATTCTTTTCTCCATGAAAATCTTTTAAGCTTTTTACATGAATTCTATAATTAAAAAGCTTACTAAAAACAGGTTAGAGCAAACCAGGTGTTAATACAGCCCCATGAGTTTATGGAGAGTCATTTCAGTGCTATAAGGACTTAATCAACTATATAAAAATCTGCAGAAGGGAATCTTAAGCAGTAAATCTTCTAAAATAGTTATAACATGTTTCTCATGTAATTGGATATTTGCTGAATTTGGGAGTGAATTTTGAAATGAAAAAATTTAGGTTGATTTGCATTTTCAGTTTCACTTATGTTCCTAGGCCAAGGCCAAAGCTTATGATGAAAAGAGAAATTTATTTATAGGCTCGTAAAACTGTCAACACATTTTATGTCAGAGCTTAATAGAGATGAAAAGTGTCTCAAGGGCCTGAAGGCCTGGCTTAAACCTCAGAGGGCACTGTCCTCCATATATTGCTGCTAATGGATAATTGGGCAGTGCTTCCTCGAATGGCTTGCTTATCCTTCCAAATGCAGATGACAATTCTGTTCTAGGCACCCTCCAAGATTCAGTCTCATACCTCCAGGCCTTGGTACTTGCTTTGCTCACCAACAGGAACACTTTTCCCTGCTTTATCTGCCTGCTGAACTTCCACTGATTTTTACATCAAAGCCTCAGGTTTACCTCTGTAGATAGAGGCTTTTCTTTCTTTTTCCATGCAGACTCTGGTTCTCCCCTTCTTTATCACTCCTTCGGCACACCTTCAATAGAGCACTTACCCTATTCCACAGTAACATTTCATGTTATCTCTTCCTATAATTGTAAGCTCCTAAGGCAATGACCACGTTTTATGCCTAGGTGCATAGCATGTGCTCAGTATAAATACGCATTGAAAGGATGACTAAACTGGATGAATTAGAAAATGGGGGGAAACAGGACAGGCTTAGTGGTGGTAGCCACAAAGAACAGCACTATGCCCAACTTGTCCATCACTGTTCACCCTTCTGTACATTAAGAATATTTGTCTTCTCCTTGCCTCTCAGAATGACATTAGCATGATAGTGTAAATTTGTTACCTAATTTATGCTTTCAAAATATGCACACACAGTGTATGCTGGTATATATTAAAGAAATGGTTTCATAAAGAGATTAAGAATGTTGGCTCTGGAATCAATTGCCTGGGTTCAAATTCTAGCCCTGCCACTTAATAACTATGAGATCCTGGGAAAGATTCTCCCTGAGCCTCAGGTTCCTCCTCTGTAAAATGGGAATAATCATAGTACCTATCTCATAAAGTTATTACCATTATGAGATAAAGTACCCAAAGCACTCAAGTCAGTATTTTAGCATCCCATTAAATGTGATCTGCTACTGTACATACCACAAAGAGTTCACAAGAGGTCTCATGTGCATATAGCATATTCAGTTTCACCTAAATCATTGGTTCTCAACCAAGGGCAATTTGGGGACATTTGGAAATGTCAGGTGGGGCTTACATGTGTAGATCTATATCCTACAATGCATAAGACACCTACCCACAAAGAATTATCAGGACCCAAAATGTCAGTAGTGCTGAAATTGAGAAATCCTGACATAGTACACTGAAACATTTTAAAGGGTACAGTCACAAGCTATATTTACACAAATATATGGTCATGTTACACACACACACACACACACAGGCATAATTTCTACACAAGCTCAGAACGTGCTGTGATACATGTTAGCTACTGTTATAGCATATGCCTAGGATAGCATTTTTTCATGTATATGCTATATAATTGTTGACTGTGGCTGTCAATATCTTTGTGCTAAAAGACAATCTGACTTACTGGAAAGAATGACTACCTCAGGAAATAAGAATATATACAGAGGCCGTGGCTCTATATATATTTCGTTTCATCCTCACAACCGTGGGAAAATATCCCAATTTTACAGGATGACTAGTTCCAGATCACACATCTGGTGATGAAAGTCGCTCTGTAATGGCAAGAACTGTGTTTATCTTATTTACCGATGTTTTCTTAGCGTCCCCAAGTGCCCAGTTGAACATGTGTCATTTGTCTTGGGGTTGGGATTAGGACCAAATGTGTCTCCGGCACAGTGCGCTCAACGACCCACCGCCCTAATCTTAATAGCGTCAGAAACCCTAGCATTGGAGTCCTTATTCCCCATAGGCCCTCAAGAGAAGCGACTTCACCTTTTCTGGCCTCAATGTACATATCTGTAAAGGGAGACTGCTACAAAGCAACCTAGAGCGAGGCGTCAAACACGCCAAAGGAGGCAAGGGCGTTCTGCATAGTGCAATCCTGGGACAACTCGGAGACCTCGCCGAGGGCCCCTCGCCGCTAACCGAGGTGGGCTGAGGGCGAGGCCTTTCGAGCAGGGAGAGGTTAGTTCGGGCTTGGTAGGAAACCCACCACTCGGCTTCCTGGGAGCCCAGCGCCCGGAACACTCTCGGGGTCTCTTCTCCCGGACCTCCTAGGACAGTCTTCCGGAAGGCACAGGCTCACCGCCGCGCAGCCGCGCCGGTCACCTGACCACCTTCCAGTCCAATCGGCGTACGCGTACGTGACCCCTCGTGTAAGCGACGGCGGCCGAGAGGCGGAAGTGGAGGTCGTCGTGGTTCCAAGAGCCGCGCGAGGAGCTGCTGCTGCTGTGGTGGTGGTGGTGGCGGCGGCGGCGGCGGTGAGGTGGTGGCGGCGCTGCCGGCCACAGGCCGCCCGGCCTCTCGGCTCGCCTCCCAACCTCGCCTGAGCCCGCCGGAGCCCACGCCGGCCAACACCTGCCCTATGAGTGTGTCACTGGTTGTCATCCGACTGGAGCTCGCGGAACGCTCGCCGGTCCCCGCCGGCTTCGGCTTCAGCGCCGACGGTGAGTCCCCCGGCCTTCCCTGCAGGTGGCTCCTGAGCTCGGGAGTCTCGCCCTTCCAATATACCCGCCCGGGGAAAGGCCGCGGCCAGGTCTTTTGTTTCAGGGAAAGCTGAGAAGAGGTTGGGATGTCCCTCAATCCGTCTTTCCTTAAGAAGCCTTCCCAGATGTCATCTCTGGGAAGTCCTTCCCGGAACCTCGCTCCCTATGTCTTCCCACGGGCAAGCTGTTTATACCTGACGCGTCTCCCTCTCCTCCCTGGCTTGGAGTCGATTGTATAAGTGTTTGTCTCACTTGGATTTCCTCTGGGCTTCTCGAAGGCAGGGAATAGATCCCCAGCGATAGTGACGATTTCAGGTTTAATTAGATTGTCTCTCTTTGGAAGAATACCTCTTTAGACGCCTTGTAACAATACTAATTATAACTACAATTTGGGCACTTCTGTAACCCAGCACCATACCAAACACCTTGTGTGCGTTACCTTTTTTATCTTTACAACAACCCTATGAAGTACATGGGTGGTATTCTCTTTTACTTACTGGAAAACCGAAGCCCAGTGGTTAAACGACTTGCCTAGGATTACGTTTAAGTGGTGAGACTGGGATTCTGACTTAGGGAGCTGGACCTGAGAGTCTGAGCTCTACATCACCAGTCACACAGCCTCCTTAATGGGGAAGGCAGCTATGACTCTGTTTCTTGGGTCTCAGATAATTACCTGCGAGTCATATTGACTGCCCACTTTGTGCTGGCACTGGAGCTTGAGTTGTGTCAGAATCTGACGTGGTCCTTGCCTTAATGGCACCAGCAGTTCAGTGGAGGAGACAGATGAATTACATAATTACAGAATAAGTATAGAATTACATCCATGGTAAGTGCTGTGAAGGAAAGGAGAAACAGTTTGGAGAACTATTATTTAGAGTTCTGATCTGGTTGTTTTGAGGAGGGCAGTTGGGGCAAATAGGGAAGGTGTTACTGGAAACTTCCCTGAGGAAGTGCCCTTTGAAATTGTGGATTGAAGGTTGGATATGCTTTAGTGTGTTAAGAGCACCTTCCAAATGACAAAGTCATCTCTTGAGTTCTGAAAGTCAAGTAAGTCGACATTAGTCACAGATGGACATCTACATAAGTTAGTAATTGATTCACTTATTCAACAGATTTTTTTTTTTTCACTGTGTTTTAGGCACTGTGGTATATGATGGGCAAAACAGGTTTGGTCCCTGCCTTGACAGAGCTTATATTAAGGCTATCATAGTAGAGTATCCAAATTCTTTTAAGATCCTTTTTGTGTGATCACAGTGATCACAGTTTTTCAGGCCTAGATTTATAGCATCAGGCTAACTCAAGGTTTAAGTAGCCAATCCTAAAAGTTTTTGAAAGCTTTATTTATTAATGGGCTTGATCCCTTCCTTTGGGGCTCAACATGGAGTTTAGCTGTAAGGTATTACTAAAATGTTGGTTTATCTGGGTGTAACCACTGTTGAACCTTCTTTAAAACTTTGACTTTCATTGATTTATTTGAAAGTACATGGTTTCCATAGACCAGCCCTGCATTTCTGAGTTTATTGCACTCATATTTATTGACTGTCTCCTGAGCACTGCAGGAATCCCAGAGAAGAGTGAGATGGACCCTACAAAGACATGTTGGGGGTGGGCAGCAGAGAGAAAAGGAAAACCTGTTGTTGGATTCATCCAGAATAGAAAGGCACTTGTTTTGTTATCAGATATTTATCATTCATGTGTTCTTTAGCTGGGGAAATGTCTGATGAGACAATCAAAAAGAAGACACTAGCTTCAGCTGTAGCCTGTTTAGAAGGGAAGTCACCAGGAGAGAAAGCAGCAATCATACATCAACATCTTGGCCGTCGAGAAATGACAGACGTGATCATTGAGACCATGAAGTCCAACCCAGGTATGCTTTCTAAAACCCTGGACTTTCTTTTGTAATGTGAGCTCCTGGTTGCTTGTTGGTTGTTTTATACATGTTCAAAGAGCCCATGACTTTGATCTCTAGCAAACATATCTTTCGCTCCCTGGTGTGCCTTATATGAAGTTGTCAAGCCACATTTCAACATCTCCAAATACTCTAAATTAATCCTAACAAGCGGGTTTGGTAAGTCTATTCCATGGGAGAGAGCTACTTACCATAAAGGTCAGTGGCAGATGATAATGAACCCAGATAAACATGCTGTGCCCTCCCCTGCTCTGCCAACTTTTTCCAGCTAGGGGTGGATGTGTACCTCATCTCCAGCCCAGGGGTGGTCAGAACTGATAGGATAAGTTTTCAAATTTAATAGCTCAGTGTGTCCCATTTAAGAGACCATGATGGAACTGACAAATATATGGTATTTATAATATAGTACTGCCAAATATAAGAGCCGTCCTTAAGTTTCTGGTGGGTGTTAATGAGATTTTTATGGAGCAAAGAGAGATTTCAAGTTGATATGCCCCCAAACTCAACTGTTCTGTTAAAATAGTTTTTGTAGTATATTACAGTTTCTCTGTCAAAGTTTATCCTTCTGACTTAAAATTTTAATCTGGTTAGTTCTTCAGCATATTTCCTATCAGTTTATAATCTGCTTATTTTTGATTTGTGAAAGATAAACTAAAAGCTACAATGGAAGAAGAAAAGTCTTCAGAAGCATCCCCCACTGCACAGAAGAGTAGAGATCAAAGTAAAGAAGGTGCAAATGCTAGTCCTGATTCTCCATCCAAACAACTTCCAGACCAGATTTCATTCTTCAGTGGAAATCCGTCAGTTGAAATAGTTCATGGTATTATGCATCTGTACAAGACAAAGTAAGAAAAACCTTTTTCTTTTGATTTGGTCTATTTTTTTTGCCTCAGGGCAGAGAAAAGTCTCTTGCTCTGAAGCGAAGTGGATCTATTAAGCTTCAAAAGGAAAATACTTTCATGTGTTGCATGTTAAAGAATTCTTAGATGTTCTACATTTATAATCTCATGGAGTGACTCAAAGCTTACGAAAGAAACATGCAGATGCTCTTAAGAAAATAGCTAGGAAAATATTCTTTTTGCAGGTGGGCATGAAAGGGGATTGGGGAAGATAAAAAAGATAAGAAAAATTATAAATGATCCACAACATCATTATAGTCTCATATCCCCACCAAATCTTTACTAAAGCTGCTGAGAATTCATTTAACTCAAGACAATTTCATCACCTCCTTTTTTCCCTTTTCTGTTGTCCAAACAAAGGCTGCTAGAGGTCAAAGGAAAGAAAGCATTTGGCTAGATGAACTACACATGGGCCATCAGCTCCTTGGCTAATTGATAGCTGATCTCATATAGGCTGTCCTTACCCTAGTTTGTTTGTCAGGGTCCCACAGGGAAGTGAATATTCAGGTAGCCATTTTGGGCCACAGCTGTTGAAGTGAATGTGCAGCATTTCAAAAGTGAATTACACTACAGGAGTTTCAGCTCCATTTCCACCCTATTCTGTAATCTTTGAAGAGTCCCATTTTCCTAGTTTAGAATTCTTTCTTCTATTTAGAGTCATTCTCTCTTCTAGACCCTTTTACTGAAATCCATAGCTAGAGTTGTGCCTGTAAGTTTGCTAATAACAGATTATTGTTCAAAAAGTAATGAGAATAAAAATAACTAATAAGCATCTGCCTAAGGCAGATTTATGACTGTCACAGGCCTTTTAACAGATTAAAAATTCCGGTGGGGGTATAATACAGAACATTTTAAAGCTTATCTTAAACTCTGTTGCAGATATGTTTAAGGGAGTCTGCATTGACCCATCTAGTGTGTATTTTCAAGTAAAATAACAAGCTGTTGAAATTGATTTGTGAACTATTACAAGTTTTATTTTTTCCTATTTTCTTGGACATAAAAGTTGTCTAATTAGTGATGTCTGAACTAACCATACCTCATCTATTCAAGACAGTCTAATTATTGTCTTATTAGTAAGATGACCTCCTTAAAAGAAGATGTGAGGCGCAGTGCCATGCTGTGTATTCTCACAGTCCCTGCTACAATGACCAGTCATGACCTTATGAAGTTTGTCGCCCCATTTAATGAAGTAATTGAACAAATGAAAATCATCAGAGACTCTACTCCAAATCAATATATGGTGCTGATAAAGTTTAGTGCACAGGTAAAAGTTAAGATATTAAAAATCTCTTTGCCACAGAAACTGTGTTTTTAAAACTGTATGATGCTAGCTGTATGTGATTTATAACATTTTGCATCTAGGATTCTGGACATACATGTCTTCCAGGGTACTGTTGTAATTCTAGATATACTTTTGAATTCATTAGCAAAAAAGGCAATTCTAATTCATGCCCATAATTTTTGTAAATTGGATTGGGTATGAAATCTAGTGTTTGGGGTTTTTTTTTGTTTCACTTTGTTTTGTTTTTTAAATCTAGTAGTAACTATTTCAGTAGAGCTATAGTTCCCAACTTTTTGAAGGTGATACCGTATTATTATTTGCCGTTATAATACTGCGCCCCTGCTTCTTTCATTTTCTTTTCAAAAGGTGCTCTTTGGCACATTTTAGAAAATAAAATCTATTTTTAAAATTAGTATTTTAGTGGACAGCAAGAATTTTGTGACGTTTCTTCAAGTATTAAAGATGCTTTAGAATTCTGGTTGGAAATTAGTGCAGATTGGACTAATTCTGGTTGGAAATAGACAGAAATACTGAAAGAATAGTGATATTTTCAGTTTTTAAAGATGCTGTGTATTGTAGCAGATATGTTCTGATTTACGAAGGTGTTGCCAGCCACTCAATTTCACTTATTGCATTAGGCAGCACTTTCCGTGAGCCTCAGTTATAGAGATATTAGAAAGGTATTCCCTTGGGTTTGTATACTTACTCTTGTTAGGATGTGTCTTTTTATATGAATATAAAAATGAAATAAATTTTAGGAATTAACCAGGTATCAACAGAGCTATTTTATCCTTAGGTTTCATCAGAATTTCATTAGGTTTTGAAATGTGACTTTGTCAAAAATTATTTCTCTCTCATCTCACTGACAAACAGCCTTCCTAAATTTGCCCAGATAAATAGTTCTAATCTGCCGATTAACAAAGAAATGGGTGCGCCTTCAGGATCTTTAGCCATTGCCTCCCTGACTGGTCACCAAGATTTGTGGGTGAAAGGGAACATATGACACAGGTTACACATGCCACCTATTCCTTTCTCTTTACCAAAATCCAGAATACAAAATTGACAGCGCTGCAGCCATTCATTAGTCATGGGGAAGAAGTTAAGAGAGTGGGAACTGGATTATATGTGTACCTGCTCCATGGGCCCCAGAGAAAGGACCTTTAGTGAGGAGCTCCACACAGTTGTTCCCTTTAACCTTTAGAGAGTGCACTAACATGGAGGGAAACATTTAAAATCTGGATTTCAGCTATCCTGTAGACTTAGACTATACAAGTATATTGACTGCTATGCACCATTTACTGTGCTAAGTGCTTGAGATGCATTATCTCATTTAGTCCTTGCTGCAACCCGATGAGGTAGACAGATACTGTTGTCCCTGTTTTACAGATGAGAAAACTAACTGCAGAGGGAAGTTAGTGATTTGCCCAGGACCACACAGCTAGAAATAATGACTGAGTTGGGATTTGCTCCTCACTTGTAATCGCTAGGAGGTAATCCTCTTCTAGTAGGAGTGGGATGAAGGTGTGAGGAAGGGAAGAGAGTCAGTGTTCTCAAGACATTCTTTAACAGCAGCACTTAATTGTTAAGTTTCTCCTTAGCAATTTAGTACACCTAGGGTGAGCAAGTAACACACAGGAAAAGTCACATAGATTAGGAGAAAACATGTTTAAGGACATACTAGACTTTTAAAATTGTCAAAAGTCTGATAAACCCATGACACTGACTTGTGCTACAAACCCACAAACTTCCCTGTAGCAAATGCTGCCCCTTGGTAATAAGCAGATAATACTGTGGATATTTTCTGTTACTGTTAATAGGTTTTCATTGTACATCTGCACATTCTCTCTGCCTCTCTCTTTTGACCAGGTGCAGGTTACTCAAACTGATGGATGTTTCTTGAGACTATGAAACAGCTTGCTGCATGCTCTTCTTCATGAGGATAGAACCCTTGACTTTGGCATCATGTGTTTTATTATTTATGCTAATCCTGGATTGTAGGGTCTGGGTCTAAGACTTAGCAACATTCTCCTGGTGTAAGACTTGAACTTGTTAAATTAATAATGGGCCACAATGAGAGCCACTGACTCAAAAGCTACCGCCTGCTGAGCACTTATTAGATGCCAGGCCCTGTGCTAAGTGCTTGTCCTGCATTGTCTCCTTGTATCCTCTCAACATTGCCCTGAAGTAGGAAACTGTAAGGCCCAGAGAAGTCATTTGTTGAAGCTACAGCGCTAATAAATGTCAGAGCTAGGATACAAACACAGGTAGCCCGACTCCATAGTCTGAGCAGCTAACCATACACTTATTCCTTTCTTTTTCTCACCTGAGAATTTTTAATAAGGAGTAACAGTTCCCCTCTATATTTTTTATAATTGTTTTCATTTCTGTTGGCCATTGCTTTGTGCTGGAAGTCTTACAAAGTTGTGCTTTCAAAGTTACACTGTGACCTTTCAGGAAACTTGGTCTTTGGGTAAGGAATTTTTAATTCATCAGGATACATGAAAGCAGGGAATGTTCAGTTTTGTAGTTCTTCAGGACAAAAAAAGGACAGATAACTTGTCGGTAGAGTATGTTGGCTCATTTTCACTTGCCTGCTTAGGACTGGCTAAGAGACCCTTCTTTTGAGAAGCAAAAATATGTTCTCAATAATAGAATCAATCACTGACAGCGAAGAAACCTTGAGCATAATGGATTTTTCTTTTTCTCAGTTTATTCTGAGGGGAAAAAAAGGGACCAGAGGAAAACAAAAGCTGGGTTTCTTTAAATTGTCAGTTCTACACAACACAAACATTTTAAATGAAAGAATTGTTTCTTCTGTGTGTTTTTCAGTTAGCTTTAGGCTTTTGTTTTGTCCATTTCAGTGGTGGGGTGAAGTAGGAATCGGGTGTTTTATTCCCTACTCTCTTCCTAGTGCATAGCACAGTCCTGGCGCATCCTGGGTGCTCAGTAAATATTTGAACGAATGGTTACGTTTCCAATACCCAGAAGTTTAAAGACGAAAGCAGTGTTTGGGGGATCTCAACTGTTTATAAATGTTTTCATTTCAAAAAAAAAAAAGTACATTTCTCTGGCGTAGATGAACAATTCCCCCAAGAAAGCAATACTTTATCTGTTGTTGAGTGTCACAAACCTTGTCCCTTCCTCTGAAGAGGTTCGGTTGCTTGGCGAGCATTTCAGAGTTGAGGGGGCTGAGGAGGGATCCGCCCTCCCCTGACAGCTGCAGCACCCTCCTCCGCTGGCGCCGAGGCCCTGGCCGCCCTCGCTTCCAGGCAGTCGCTTCCCTCAGTCTGTGAATCCGTGAGCTCACTGTGCTGCTTACTCATCCACAAGCATTTCAGGAAAAGGCCATTGCTCTTGAAAAATGGGAGAAGCCATTTTAGGTTGTCCATTTTTTTTGTATTAAAAAGATTTACTATCCAACAACAGACTTTTTTTTTTTTTTTAATCATCATTTTATTGAGATATATTCACATACCACGCAGTCATACAAAACAAATCGTACTTTCGATTGTTTACAGTACCATTACATAGTTGTACATTCATCACCTAAATCAATCCCTGACACCTTCATTAGCACCCACAAAAATAACAAGAATAATAATTAGAGTGAAAAAGAGCAATTGAAGTAAAAGAGAACACTAGGTACCTTTGTCTGTTTGTTTGCTTCCCCTGTTTTTCTACTCATCCATCCATAAACTAGACAAAGTGGAGTGTGGTCCTTATGGCTTTTCCAATCCCATTGTCACCCCTCATAAGCTACATTTTTATACAACTGTCTTCGAGATTCATGGGTTCTGGGTTGTAGTTTGATAGTTTCAGGTATCCACCACCAGCTACCCCAATTCTTTAGAACCTAAAAAGGGTTGTCTAAAGTGTGCGTAAGAGTGCCCTCCAGAGTGACCTCTCGGCTCGTTTTGGAATCTCTCTGCCACTGAAGCTTATTTCATTTCCTTTCACATCCCCCTTTTGGTCAAGAAGATGTTCTCCGTCCCACAATGCCGGGTCTACATTCCTCCCCGGGAGTCATATTCCACGTTGCCAGGGAGATTCACTCCCCTGGGTGTCTGATCCCACGTAGCGGGGAGGGCAGTGATTTCACCTTTCAAGTTGGCTTAGCCAGAGAGAGAGGGCCACATCTGAGCAACAAAGAGGCATTCAGGAGGAGACTCTTAGGCACAAATATAGGGAGGCCTAGCCTCTCCTTTGCAGCAACCGTCTTCCCAAGGGTAAAACTTATGGTAGAGGGCTCAACCCATCAAACCACCAGTCCCCTATGTCTGTGGTCATGTTAGCAACCATGGAGGTGGGTTAGGCGAATACCCCTGCACTCTCCACAGGCTCCTCAAGGGGGCACTACATCTTTTTTTTTTTCCTTGTTTTTCTTTCTTTCTTTTTTTTTTTTTTAACTTTCCCTTCTTTTTTAAATCAACTGTATGAAAAAAAAAGTTAAAAAGAAAACAAACATACAATAAAAGAACATTTCATAGAGACCATAACAAGGGAGTAAGAAAAAGACAACTAACCTAAGATAACTGCTTAACTTCCAACATGTTCCTACTTTACCCCAAGAAAGTTACATAATATAGCAACATTTCTGTGAACTTGTTCCTACTATATCCATCAGAATTTAACAGACCATAGTCATTTCTGGGCATCCCCAGAACGTTAAATAGCTTATCTGTTCTTCTTGGATTATTGTTCCCCCTTCCTTAATTGCTCTCTACTGCTAGTTCCCCTACATTCTACATTATAAACCATTTGTTTTACATTTTTCAAAGTTCACATTAGTGGTAGCATATAATATTTCTCTTTTTGTGCCTGGCTTATTTCGCTCAGCATTATGTCTTCAAGGTTCATCCATGTTGTCATATGTTTCACGAGGTCGTTCCTTCTTACTGCCACGTAGTATTCCATCGTGTGTATATACCACATTTTATTTATCCACTCATCTGAACAACAGACTTTTAATATTTTGATGAAATAGTGTAACCAACACAAAGATTGTTTGCTGAAGGAAAGATCCCCTTCCTCCACTGCCACCACTTCCCCCAAAAAGAAACTGCTTTTCAATTGATCACCCTTCCTCAGCTGCTTGGTTCATTTGGTCGTCTTAGAAAAGCATAAATAAGCAAGAATTTACATGAATTACATCATCAGAGTGGAATTAAAAGCTGCTGAAGAAAGCTATGGCTGCTGTGAGATTCAGAAGCCCTATAAGGGTAGAGAAGCAGGACTAGTTTTGCCTGGTACAACCTTGAATCTCTTCCTAGAGATTGATAATGGAACAATTCCTTTTGCAGACTCCCCCGAGAAATAGTCTGTCTACCTTGGTAGAGCCCAAGCACATGGCTTCTTATGTTTGGGATAATCTGAGTGCTAGTGAAATCCAGAGAAGCCTTAGCCTCTCAGCTCCTTCTAAAAAGCTGAGTTTAAACACTGGAATCTTCTCCTTGTTGCTTTTATGAGGGCTAGACTAGGAGCATTGATTGTTCCCGTGTCTGTGCTCACAAATGCTCTCACGTGCCTTTGTAGCTTTGCTTAAAAGAGACCGTTTCCCCATATTCCATCAGTCTTCCACTCAAAAGGAACGAGACTGGTTCATCCTGGACCTTTTGACCTTGGCTGAGAATTTTGCTTTTGGTATTAGACACTAGGTTGTTGTCTAAAATCTCCTGATGGAATCCTTATCTACCTCTCATGTATCATTATTATTTGGTTTATTGAAGCGAAAGAGTTGGCTTTTACTCCATGCCAGTTCCGCTGGTCTTTTTTTTCTGGTGTAGATGCTGTTTTTTGTTTTTTGTTTTTTGTTTTTAAAAAAAGAGCCTTTCTGGAAATGAAATAAGCTTCAGTGGCAGAGAGATTCCAAAAGGAGCTGAGAGGTCACTCTGGTGGGCACTCTTATGCACGATATAGACAACCTTTTTAGGTTCTAATGAATTGGGGTAGCTGGTGGTAGATACCTGAAACTATCAAACTACAACCCAGAACCCATGAATCTTGAAGACAATTGTATAAAAATGTGGCTTATGAGGGGAACAGTGGGATTGGGGGGGGCCATGGGGATCACACTCCCCTTTGTCTGGTTTGTGGATGGATGAGTGGAAAGGTGGGGGAAGGAAACAAACAAACACACAGACAGACAAGGGCGCCCAGTGTTCTTTTTTACTTTAGTTGCTCTTTTTCACTTTAATTATTATTCTGGTTATTTTTGTGTGTGTGGTAATGAGGGTGTCGGGGATTGATTTTGGTGATGAATGTACAACTATGTAATGGTACTGTGAACAATCGAATGTATGATTTGTTTTGTATGACTGCGTGGTATGTGAATATATCTCAATAAAATGAATATTTAAAAAAGTAGTTTTTAAGACTTTAAATAGCAGTTGTGTGTTTACCTCACTAAGTATATTTTGGTTAAATTCTTTTAGAGTTCTTGATTTATTAAAATATCTAAAATTAAAAAAAGAGCCTTTCTACAGCAATCATCAGTTATGATTTGATTCTAAGCGTTGCAAAAGCGAGTGTTTATTTTGCAGCTGCTGTGAAAATGCTGACTAGAGCAAAAAAAAAACAACAAAAAAAAAAACAAAAGAACTGATATCCAGGGAAATGTTGACTGTTGCTGGTTGAATATTAAAATTGTACTAGCTGTCAACTTACTGCATGTCAGTACCTTCTGCCAGTTCAAGTAAAAACTATAACGTAGCTGAGGAAACATTTTGAAAGTGTAGGATATTGACTGAGGAGCTCGATTAGCCTATGAACCTGCTTTGGTAGATGTTACTTTTAGTGGTTTTCTCTCTTCAGTATAATTTTTAAATGCTGATGAGGAGAATAATTAAAGCCGAGCATCTTGAATATAAAGCAAGTTTTAAGAATATCTCTCTCATTATTTTTCCTTTTCTCCGTTCGTGTACGTAGGCTGATGCAGACAGTTTTTATATGGCATGCAATGGCCGCCAGTTTAACTCAATAGAAGACGATGTTTGCCAGCTCGTCTATGTGGAAAGGGCTGAAGTGCTGAAATCTGAAGATGTAAGTGCGAATAGTTTTTATATTTGATATAAATATATTAAAATGGTATATAATTCAGTCTGTGGAAATGTTCGGAAAAGGTGTATTCATCGAGACAGAAAGTAGATTAGTGGTTTCTAGAGACTGGGAGAAAGAAGAAGGGAGACTGACTGCTGATGGGTATGGGGTTTCTTTTTGGGATAATAGAAATGTTTTAAAATTAGATAGGGTGATGATTGGACAACTATGTAAATATTTTAAAAACCACTGGAGTTTATATTTTTAAATAGTGAATTTTATCTTAATGAAAAAATTACAAAGAAAATGTTTCCAAAAAAAGATATTATCTGTGTTCTTGAAATGAGCATTTAGCTGTTCCAGATCACTGAAACATCACCTGAGCCAAAAATAAGTTACTGTTTTTGTTTTAAATATTAACCCTTAATCTCCTTCCTGATTCTTGATTCTGTTTTTGATAGCAACTTGTGATTATTTTGAGCTGCCGCCCTCCTTGACAGCCTTTCCTACAACATGTGATCACTTGAATCATTTTTTGTGGCAGATTCTACTGTTATATATTCAGATTTTCTTTTTTTGAAAATGGACTTAGAGCTCTTTTTAACCTTGAATTCAGCTTGATGCAAATGAGTCTGACTAGACTGTTCTTTCATTAGAGTAGATCAAATAAAATTTGATAAGTGATAAAATTGGGCTTCCCTTGTACCAGGCACTGCACCATGCCTTTCTAAATGAACTTGATCTCTTAAGAGACTTCTGGAAGTATCTACTCTTCAGGGGAGTTGAACGCGATTTTTCTCAACTTACCCTTAAATGTATGCCTTCTCACCTTCACTGCAGTAATTCCTACTTGTCTTTGAGGTATTGGTCTCCAGTGAGACATTGTGCTCTTAGGGATGCCTTTCCTGACCACCTAGAGCAGATCATGCCCCTTGTTTCACACTCTAATGTAGCTTCCTACACTTTTTCTTGATAGCACTTAGGACTCTCAGTAATTATATTTTTTCTGTTTGAGTTTTGTCTGTCCCTAAGCTCTGTGAAGGTTGGGGCTGACTCTTGATTTTTCTTTTTTGTTTGTTTGTTTTTTGTTTGTTTGTTTTTTGCCCTTACTGAATCTGGTTTGCTCACCATTGTTCCACACCTGAAACGGTGCTGGCACAGAGCAAGGACTGAACAAAATCAGTGTTGTTGATACTTTTCTCACTAACTAGAAAGTGTTGTTGTAATTTACTCTGTGGAAACTTTCAAATCCATTCCTATTCTGTGGCTTTTGTTCCTTTTTGTTCTATGATAGTCATAGATGTTTAGAGTTAGAGCTAGGAAGGAGTCTGGTAACATGTTAAATTATCTGTTAAGGTTTTGGCAGCAGTCTCCCCTCCTAGAATGTCAACTGGAGGGCAGGGATTGGTGTTTGTTTTGTCCAAGACTATGTCTCCAGTGCCTCGCACAGGGCCAGGAATATTACAGAAGGCTCTCAATCAGAATTTGTTGAATGAAAATCTTACCAATTTAAATGATCTAGTGAGAGTAATAATGTTGATTATTACTACCTTGCCAGAAGTCAAACAACAACAGGAAAACTATTGTTTACCAAAAAAAGAGAGCTGGTGGCTGAAGAGTGCGGCTTATGCAAGCTGTTTCCCTGTAGGGTGCCAGCCTTCCCGTGATGGACCTAACTGAGCTCCCCAAGTGCACGGTGTGTCTGGAGCGCATGGATGAGTCGGTGAATGGCATCCTCACCACGCTATGTAACCACAGCTTCCACAGCCAGTGTCTGCAGCGCTGGGACGATACCACGTAAGTGCAGAGGCTCAGCATCCCCTATATCAGAGCCCATCATTACCTTTTCCCAGAGTTAAAAATGGCTACCACACAACATAGTGAATATGATTAATCTCACTGAACAGTACGCATGGGAGTGGTTGAGATGGAAAAGTTTATGTTGTAATATATTCGCACAATGATAAAAAAGAAAGAAAGAGCAAGTAAAAAGACAGTGACAATTAAAGGGAATACATGATGCTGGGCAGTATCTAACAAAGGAGGAAACGAGGCTCAAAAGGATGTTATTAGGATATATGAAAAATTGGAATATAGACTGTAAGCTTTATATCAATGCTAAATTTTTTGAATTTGATAACTGCACTTAAGGTAGATACATAAATGATAATCCTTGTTCTTAGGAAATGTGCAAGGCAGTATTAAGTGTTCAAGGGGCAAGATGTGTACAACCTACACTCAAATGTTCATAAACTGGATAGATAAATTGATAGATTGATGGATAGATAGCTAGAATGATGTGGCAAATGTGGCAGAATGTTAAAATTGATGGATTTGGGTATCCGAGGGGATAGGAATATGTTGGAATTCTCTATGTGGGGTTTGTATTATTTTATAACTGTCCTGTAAGTTTGAAAATGTTTCAAAATAAAGTTTAAAATTAAAAAAAAAATGGCCATCATCAAAAATGAACCATTTCATGTGTTCGAGTTTATAAACCTGGGCACATGGAAGGGTATTCCTGTTTTCTTCTTCCCTTTCGTCACTTCACATAGGGATCAGCTTTCTCCCAAGTCCTTTTTAGTGCAGTCACTCTGAATTCTTGTGGAGCTTCCCAAAGGAGTATCAGTCGTTCTTTCCTCCCAAGAGCCAGACAATAAAAAAGAAAATAAAGAGTAAAGCTTAGCCTTGAGGTTCTTATGCTAAAACCAATTCAAGGTCCAAAATCTCATTTATCGTCTATACTTGGTGTCTGCCAGTTAAGTTGACTTTCTCATCAGCCGGGCTACGGCAGCCTAACATTTTAGCTTGTCATGTATTGCTGGCCCAGTGACCAGTAGTAATGACGGTCACCAAGTAGGAGGCACACACCTGCAGTGCTGTGTTTCCCAATTCAGCAGAGGCAATAATGTATTTGTAGGGTGACACTGCCACAGAGAACTGAGGCATAGCCTGTACCTTTGTACCTTTTTTTTTTTTTTAATCAAGGGTGGTTGCTCCTTTTAGAAGCTGCACTGTGAGACTTAGCTAGAAAAGTAGAAACCTCATGGGTTTCACATTACAGAGGGGAAGAAGGAGAATCAAATAATCTCATAACTAAATGTGAAATCACAGCATGACAGATGTTATGAGGGAGTACTGTGCAGCATCATGACCGGAGAACTGGAACCCTCCACAGCAAGAGTGCCTGAGAAGTGGCCTTGGATCTGAGGGCTGAGGATGAGTGGGAGTTAGCCAGGTAGAGAGTGGGACCCGGGAGAAGGCAGTGGGAGGGAGGGGGCAACACACGTGAGAGGGGAAGGTCACATCCCAAAGCCAAAAGTTATGAGGGGTGCAAGTCCACAGGAATCTGTTTTCTACCCATGGATGGGCCGGTAGCTAGAAGAAGAATGCCAGCAGGGGCTTGGCCTGGCTTGTTTGTTGCTGTGCCCCTTCTACTTAGTCTGAGCTTTGGTGCGTAGTAGGAGCTCAGTAAATATTGCTGAACAGATAAATAAATACTGGGTTTTATGGAGCGTGCTTATTTAGCTGGACAAGAATCTTTGTCCCTGCCAATCCAGTGTCACCTTTGGTATAGATTAACTGTCATAGAGCCATAGCACATTAAAGTCAGTAGTTTCCTCAGAGACTATCTTGGCCAACATCCTCATTTGACAGAGGAGGAAACTGTGGCTCAGAGAGGTGAGGATTAGCATGCTGAAAGCGTCAGGGCCAGAGAGCGGCATTACTGAAACTAGACTTCAACTCGCCATATCGTGCCCTGCACCAGATGCTCCGGGTGTGACAGATGGCATCTGCTCTCAGAAACACACAGTTCATTTAGCAAGTGGGTTTTGAACCTTGGTATAGGCTGAGTACAAGGCTAGCTGTGCCGAGAGGGAAGAGTCAAAGGCGGACCCTCCTCGGGGTAGTTCATTCTATGAAGGGAGCTTATACATACACATAAACGCATATGATTCGAGGTGGAGACCGGAGAAGAAATAGAGGACTCCCCCAAATGGAGGCTGTTAGGAAGGGTTGCAGCAGGAGGCAGCATCTGTACTGATGGGTGGTGGTTTGACCTGTTAATCAAAGAGCTAAGTATTTACAGGTTAGAATTGGGGACCTGAGACAGATTATTCATCTTGTTTCATATCTGGTTATTCCTAAGGTGTTTTTACTCCCATCTACCCAATCCCCATTTCCCAGAGTTAAATCATTCAAAATGAACCCTGTCTACTCAAGGCCATTCTTAACAAGTTGGAAATAAAATCTTAAGTAAATTTTACCAAATTAAAATAAAACTGTCAATGTACTTCCTGAAATACACATGGCGTCTTATCACACTATGATCATCTACAAGAAGATATTTCAGGGAAGTACATTCTGGAGGGTTTCCCCAAAATCTGCTAGGGAAAATAAGATAAAAACTCAAAATTGTTTTTGGAGGGGAAGGCAAGAAGAATTTAATAAAATATTGATTATGTTTAATAGACAATTCAATGAAGCAGTATGTAATAGAGCGGTAATTGTATAGTAGAAGTAAGTTCATTTTTGTATTTTTTCCCCTTCATTTTTCTTTTTTATTCTCAGAAATGGATTTCTATTTCGGAAAGGTCATTCTCCACAATGTGGAGAATTATATTTTGTAATTAGTTTGTTGTTTCTCATCCAGCCCACTACCACAGCCACCACACAGACCAGTGTGAGGCATAAAGCAAGTTTCTACCTTCAACAAGACTGCTCGCTGCCCATCAGCTACCATTTTTATTTCTTTTAAGTTTTTTTTTTTTCCCCCGTTTTCTCTTTTTATATTAATGACAGACAGACTGGATCCTTTAGCCTTCGTATAGGAAACACGGATAGAGCCTCCTTATCTGTGACAAAAAATCGTAGTGTTCTTCCTGCTCATTTCCTTTTCTCAGTTTTATTTATTCAATTGGGTAACAAATTAAACTAATCCTGGTAGTACCTTGAGCATTCTTTTTTCTAGATGCCAATTCAGTTAACTTCAATTCTTTAATTATGACACACTTTGTATTGTTTTTGCTCATCTGACAAAAATATTCATGTCTGGTCCTTAGCATTACTTTTTCTTGAGTACAATAGAAAAGAGTTAATGAATTTTTTGCAAAGCTGTTTTTCTTAGCTTTTCTAAGTCAGAACTTGAGCTCTGATAGCACTAGTGTATCTTCTTGTAGATGGTGTTCATGGTGTGATAAAATGCCATGTGTGTTTCAGGAAGTACATTGACAGTTTTATTTTAATTTGGTAAAATTTACTTAAGATTTTATTTCCAACTCTTTAAGAATGGCCTTGAGTAGACAGGGTTCATTTTGAATGATTTAATGCTGGGAAATGGGGATAGGGTAGATGGGAGTAAAAACACTTAAGGAATAATCAGATATGAAACGAGATTAATAATCTGTCTCAGGTCCCCAATTCTAACCTGTAAATATTTAGCTCTTTGATTATCTAAGCTTTAGATAGGATAATGGGAAAGGGTAGGAGGCAGATTAAGCTTTCTCCCCTTTTCTCTAATTTATCAGGCTTTGGACTTTTTCATTTTGCTTGAATATGACTTGAAAATTTTTGCATTTTGAATGATGTCCTTAGTTATGATAAACTTAAAAATAGTATATAAGAGAGGAGGGTTATAAAATTCAAGTTTTGACTTTTAGGTTCCTTAACAGCTGTCTTTTATATTTAATCTGTGCCATTATCTTTTGGTGTCTTGGGTAGGTGTCCCGTTTGCCGATACTGTCAAACGCCAGAACCAGTAGAAGAAAATAAATGTTTTGAGTGTGGTGTTCAGGAAGTAAGTAATGGTGCAAGAAAAGAATAATGAACACAGTGTCAGTTGTCTGGGATTTTCTTCTGCCCTTCTATGGCTTAAAGCCTTTTAAAATTTTTTTGAGACTGATTTTTTTTCTTTTTATCTTGGATTAGACTAGAAATGTGAATAGGCAAATTATTTTACTTCTAAGCAAAGCACTTTATGCTTTTTATGCTTTTATTCTTTGTTCTTTTAAAAGGCCTAGATTTTATTGATAAATTGCAAAAAATTTCTCGCTCCTTAGAAATCAAAGAGAGAAATGATATTTAACTAATTAAGATACTACCTTCTTCTTGGCAGAACCTTTGGATTTGTTTAATATGTGGCCACATAGGATGTGGACGGTATGTAAGTCGACATGCTTATAAGCACTTTGAGGAGACCCAGCACACATATGCCATGCAGCTCACCAACCATCGAGTCTGGGACTATGCTGGAGGTGAACACTGCTCTTATCTTCCCCTTTGGAGTCACTCTGCATGGAAACTTGTCCTTCAGAACTCTTCCACTTGCCCTTACAGTTTGAAATGTCATCTTCCTGACAGCTTTTGCAACCTTGGATTCTCAAGGTGCCCCTGAAGGCACTATTTCCCAGGAATGGCTTGAATTGCCATTTTAAAGAGAGCTCATACTTTCACTCTTGCTCTCTCACTTTCTTTAAAATTCAAGTGATTTAACCCACTTTTAGAGCAATACTGCCAAGGCATTTAATTTACATTTGTAAAAAAAATTTTCTCAGAGTTAAAGCATCCTTTTCATTCTAAAAGTTTTATTCTAAAAGTTAAAGATCCTTTTCATTCTAAAGAAACAAACTTTGGTTGACTCTTTTTTTTTTCTTTAGATAATTATGTACATCGACTGGTTGCAAGTAAAACAGATGGAAAAATAGTACAGTATGAATGTGAGGGGGATACTTGCCAGGAAGAGAAAATAGATGCCTTACAGTTAGAGGTAAGATACTTTAGTTACCACTCAGTACCTGTATCTACTGCTTTTTACTGTTCTAACTCGAAAGGTTGTTTGGGCTTTTAATTTAGCCATGTACCATGCATGTTAACTTTGAAGGTTGTACCATTACTCTGAATGATTATTAAAATATTTTTATTCTGTCTGTTTTTCTCCTTTGAAACTTTAAATTTCATTGTACCTTATTTTCATTGTGATGTTCCTAGTTGTCTCAAGATCAGTATTGAGGTTGTCCTCTGTAGCTGCAAGAAAACTGGAAGTTAAGTTGGCATCACAGGAGCAATTAGAAACTGAGCACGCTGTCAGGATGAAGAAAACCCAATAGCATCTTTGTATGCCTGAGAAGCTTTTTCTTATGTTTTGGGCTGCCAGTGTATGAATTAGAGGCTTATATGCTCAAAGCCATTTTTTGGGTATTCATATACTTCAAGAAACAACGTAATTTTGTTTCTTTACACAATCTGATTTTTCTCCATAACAGTATATCCCGTCTACTATAAAAGCAATATAGTATAGATTTTGTGTTAATGAAGGGAAGATGTAACACAAGTCCTGTTTTGTATAAATTTCCAACAAGTTTATTTTACTACAAATACCTTAACTTTGGGAGGAAATGGACATTTGAAAACTTGACCATCTAAGGACTCTTAAAGGTCTGATGGATTCATAAAATGGCCTAAAATAAATCTGATGTTGTTACCATTAATGAATTATTGATGTGAAAAAAATCAAACACTTTACATTAAGTTTCTAGAATAAGTAACTCTTCCATATTAGCTGTAAGTATATACATGTATTATTTTTTGATTCAACAATTGTCTATTGAGGTCTACTTACTGTATTAGTTTCCTGGGACTGCCATAATAAAGTACCACATACTGGGTGGTTTAAAACAACAGAAATTTATTCTCTCGCAGTTCTGGAGGCCAGAAGTCCAAAATCAAGGTGTTAGCAGGGCTGCTCTCTCTCCCAGTCTCTGGAGCAGGATCCTTACTTACCTCTTCCAGGTCCTGGTGGCCCCAGGCCTCCCTGGCTGTGACAGCAGAACTCCAGTCTCTGCCTCTTGTCTTCACATGACCATTTTCCCTCTGTATCTGGGTCTCTGTGTCCAAATATCCCCCTTAATTTAGTGCCCACTCTAATCTATTATGACTTCATCTTAACTAGTTACAGATGCAAAGACCCTATATCCAGCTAAAGTCACATTCACAGATACTGGGGTTTAGGACTTAAACATTTCTTTAGGGGACACTGTTCAACCCACAACAGCTGCTGTCTATCAGCTACTGTTCCCAGTGCTGGGGACACAGCATTGAACAAACCTGGTAAAATCCCTGCCCTCAGGGAGTGTACATTCCAGTGCACACTCATTCTCCCAATTATTCTTTCTATGTTGCACTTTGAGTTCCTTCTCTAGCCAAAAACATGTTCATATCTCTTTTAGTCTTCCAGAATCATCTTTCCAAAATGCACGTGATCTTGCCACTACAGTATTTGAGTCCTCTTTGCCCACATTTCTCGACATAAAGTTTTCTACAGTTTGGTTCCAGCTTATCTCCCTAGTCTTCTCTTTCGATACCTTACCCATCAGCCTCACTTGTTCATCTCTGAAGAGATCCTGAACATTCACAGCTTGTATCTTGGGCCAGGAATTCTTTCTGGAATCAGATCTTTCCTTTTGATCTGTCTCATCCTCCTGTCTATCAAGAACCCTTTCAAATCTCATCTTCTCTCAGAAGTCTTACGGGACCATACTATCATAAGCCATCTGTCCCTTCCCTATAGTTACACAGCACCATTAATGGAGCATGTGCTAGGCCCTGGGGGTACAGAGTCAGGGATATACCCCTCACTTGCAAGGAGTTCACAGTCCAGTCAAGACGACAGACTGGTCAACCAGTGATTGACTGCTAGGATCATGGGAGCTGAGAAGGGACACTTAACCCAGGGACTGGGAGGAACAGGGACAGCTTTCCTGGAGTAGACAGATGAGTTGGTTTAAGTTAACACTCAGTTATAATCATTGTGGTAATTTGTAAAATCTGCTTTTTTTTTTTTTTTGTCTGTCTCTCCATATCTCCCCATCTCTGTCTGGCCCCTGACTCAATGTTTGTTGAGGAGTGTAACAAGGTATAATGTATACCTGAAGACAACTCTTATCCTTACTTTTCTATAGTTCATTAAAGATTAGGTTTTAATTGAATTTTAGAGACTGACAACAGTGATGTTTTGGTGTTTATTCTTTACGTTTCTAGTATTCATATTTACTAACAAGCCAGCTGGAATCTCAACGGATCTACTGGGAGAACAAGATAGTTCGGATAGAGAAAGACACAGCAGAGGAAGTAAGTCTCTCTTTGCTTTGGTGATGGTGCTGAAATGCCACATGCAGGGCAATCTGATGTGGAGGGTACAGGAAGGCAGAGTACATGGAAAAGGGTTACTGGACTCCTCTCTTCTCAGTCTGATACTCAGGTAGGGAACTGTTTGCCTCTTAAAAAAAAAAAACTGATTGGGAGGTTGGGGGGGTAGGCTGGATTTGTATATTTGTTTGTTCATTTTTTAACCTCAGTCAGGTTTTTTAGTGCGTTATGCAATTCCATTTAAAAAAATGGAAGTATATGCATAGAGTTTGTAATTTGAGTCAGCCAGCCGATTTATCTTGGGAACAGCTGCTTCTTGGAGCTCCATATGGGCTGCTGAGGCAACACGATGATGCTGAGCCATTCTAAATTGTAAGACTAAAATTGGGCAGAGGTGCTGAGGCTTCAGCAGACATCCTGGTGCCTTAACAAAATCCTTTTATTTTGCCATTCATTACTCCAACATATAAAAGAGAAAAGTGCTGTGACTTTGGTAGAAGCCCGAGTGGAGGACCCAGAGCTCTAGCTGCTTGGTATTCCTCTTGTCCCCAACATGCCAAGGAACCTTTAGCATTCCAAAGAAGATGGTTTGAGAACCAGTGAGCTAGAAAATCCTCCAAGGGTTTGTGTACCACTTGGATTTTAGGGACTTGGCGGCAGTGTCTAATTCTTAACACCAGCTTTAAATGATTTTAGTTAAAAGTTCTTGATGAAATTCTTATAAGAACCTTCCAAGCAATGGATTTGCTTTTCCAGAGGTGCTCACGGCCACTTGATTTACTCATCTGAATAGGGCTTGATTGGAGTGTGCATGGGGAAGCACGTGCCTCCCGATGGTGCCACTTGATGGCAGCTTATGAACTCACAGGACAGGAGTATTGGCATCTCCACCACTTTTTCTGTGGGAGACAGCAGCTTGACCACCTGCAAGTGCTTCCTGCAAACCCTTGAGAGCCAAATTCAGATTCTCTCTGCCGTTTGAGATCTTGAGGATTAACTGCAGTCACGAAGACAAGCCAGTGAAAAGCAAGTCAAGGGGCAGGGAAACTAAAAACTGGGAAACTCCTATTTCCTTTTCGGAAACATGGAAGCAAAAGCAGCCCTAAATAAAAAGCTTTAAATACTTGAAAGGATGTTTTTGTTTTCTGATAACAAATGATGTTTATTCACAAGTGAATGGATTATGCAAACTTTTTTCCTGCCACAAGAGTACTTTTGACCAGTTCTCTGTCCCTTAGCACCTCCTGCAACAGCACATGTTCAGGGAGAAGCCATAATCCTCCATACCCCAACCTGGGGCTCTGTCTGACAGATTCCTGTTCGTGGGTCTCATTGGGGGATAGGGAGTGAATGAAGATGGAAATTCATTGTGGATTTCAATTATAGTACTATT
The DNA here is from genome assembly GCF_015220235.1 of Choloepus didactylus. Classification (NCBI taxonomy): domain Eukaryota; kingdom Metazoa; phylum Chordata; class Mammalia; order Pilosa; family Megalonychidae; genus Choloepus; species Choloepus didactylus. The sequence continues at coordinate 11,341,017 of NC_051329.1, read as the reverse complement.
CTTGTCCCATGATGCTTTAGGGAGTACAGTTATTATGAGGTGTGAGCAGAGACCTGTCCAGAAGATGAGGCTCTTACCCACCTGAAGGTTCTTAGTCTTCATGGGACAATGTACGAGAAGCACATAGTAGGCAGTCAGTACTGGGGAATTCCCCCAAGATGGAGCTTCTCTTTGGACCTCTAGCTCTACTGTAAATCCATATTTTCCATCTGTGGGCTGTGAAATGAGTCTGATGTGTCACAAATGGTATTTTTATTAAATAGGGTAGGTGTAAAATATCAGTGTATCACATTTAATATTGTTTTATGAAACTTTTTTTAATTATTTATGTAATTTAATTTTTAATATATATTTAATTATATATACACACACACAAACATAACACATACACACACTAAAGTATGTATATGGCCGTGTACTGGGTATTTCTTACTGTGAGCTGATGGTCAGAATGTTTTGTTTTCTTTTGTTTTGTTTCACCTGTAGTCTATCATGGATCTGGCATACAGTAGGTGTTCAGGAAATATTTATTGAATGAATTGAAGCAAAACTTAGAGAAGTGGAGTGTCAGGTGTCTTAGGATTTAATTTCTTCATTTTTTTTTCCTCATTGTTTTAATTGTAGAATATAACATATGTACATAAAAGTGCAATTTAACAAGTAGTTAGCAAATTCAAAGAATATTATAGGTTACAATTCCACAGTTTCAGTTATTTCCTTAATATGAAATATAACATATATACAAAAAGGTAGTGTCTTTCAAATTTTGATTCAACAAGTAGACATATAGGAAATTTCCAAAGTTATTATCAGTCATAGTACCATAGTTTCATTATTTCCTTATTGCAAAATACAACATATACACAAAAGGGTATAGTTTCAAGTTAGAATTTAACAAGTAGCTATAGAACAAATTTCAAAGAATGTTATGGGTTACAGTTCCACCATTTCAGTTCTTTCCTTCTAGCTCTTCTAATACCCTAGCAACTAAGAAAAGGCAAATTACGTAAAGATTCAGTATTCATAATTCTTTGTTAAATTCTATCTTGTCCGTTGCTACCCTTCCCTCTAGTTTAATCACTTTCACGATTTTCAGGGATGTCTAGGCAGTGACCACCCTAACTTATTCATGTTGAAAAGGGGTGTCAATTTTATGAGCAAAGGGGAAATATCTGGTTGATGCTTCTGAAGAGGCTATTGCCTCTGGGTTTTAGGACTTAGCTGGCACAGGAGCACTCTGAAGGATTTAAGTTTAACAGTCGTCACCCCTTTCCATTATACCTTTGAATTCACTATCATTAACATATCTGAATGTATTAGATTATCATACTCCCTCACTAGCTACTGTCTATCACTAGGTCCCCAATATACTTACAAGACACTGATTTTGCATTGTTCATATAGTTCATAGAAGTGGTAACATGCAGTATCTCTCCTTTTGTGTCTGAGTTATTTCACTCAGAATTATATCTTCAGAGTTCATCCATGTTGCCATATGTTTCAAAACCTTGTTGCTTCTTACTGCTGCATAGTATTCTATCATATGTATATACCACATTTTGTTTATCCACTCATCTGTTGAGGGACACTTGGATTATTTCCATCTTTTGGCAACTGAACAATGCTGCTGTGAACATCAGTGTACAAATGTCTGTTTGTGTCAGTGCTTTCAAGTCTTCAGGGTATATACCAAGGAGTGGAATTGCCGGATCATAGGGTAATTCAATGTCTAGTTTTCTGAGAAACTGCCAGACTGACTTCCAGAGTGGCTGAACCATTATACAGTCCCATCAACAATGAATAAGAGTTCCAGTTTCTCTGCGTCCTCTCCAGCATTTGTAGTTTCCTGTTTGTCCAAAGACAGCCAGTCTTATTGATGTGAGATGATATCTCATTGTGGTCTTGATTGGCACCTCCCTAATTGCTAGTCATGTGTTTTTTAGCCATTTGTATTTCTTCTTTGGAGAAGTGTCTTTTCTTATCTTTTGCCCGTTTTATCATTGGGCTATTTGTGCTTTTGTTGTTGAGTTGTAGGATTTCTTTACATATGCAAGATATTAGTCTCTTATCAGATACATAGTTTCCAAATATTTTCTTCCATTGCATTGGCAGCCTCTTTACCTTTTTGACAGATTCCTTTGAGGTACAGAAACTTCTGATTTTGAGGCATTCCCATTTATCTATTTTTTCTTTCATTGCTTGTGTTTTGGGTGTAAGGTCTAAAAAGCAACCTCCTCATACTAGGTCTTGAAGATGTTTCCCTACATTATCTTCTAGGAGTTTGATGGTACTGTCTCTACATTGAGGTCTTTGGTCTTCTTTGTGTTAATTTTTGTGTAGGGTGTGAGGTAGGGGTCCTCTTTCATTCTTTTGGTTATGGCTATCCAGCTCTCCCAGCCCCATTTGTTGAAGAGAATGTTCTGTCCCAGTTCAGTGGATTTGGGGGCCTTATCAAAACTCAACTGACTGTATATCTGGGGGTCTGTTTCTGAACTCTGAATTCAGTTCCGTTGATCAATATGTCTATGTTCATGGCTATTTTAACCACTGTAGCTTTATAGTAGGCTTCAGAGTCTGGAAGTATAATTCCTCCCTCTTTGTTCTTCTTTTTTAAGCTGTTTTTGGCATCTTTTCTTTCCAAATAAATTTGATAACTAGCTTTTCCAAGTCTGCAAAGTAGCTTGTTGGAATTTGGATTGGGATTGCATTGAATCTGTAGATCAGTTTGGGTACAGAAATGTTTTTGAAATGACTAATTTAAATCATTGTAATGTTTGTCCATAGCAATATTTAAAATATTTTTAGAATTATTTGGTAGTTTTCTTCCTGATTTAAATTTGTTTGTCTTATGTTTCTTTACTGACCAAATCATAATAATTTCTGTCCTTCCCTAAAAAATCAGAAGACATGGTGAAAATGTCAAAATGTCTACTGGACTCTTATTTTTAAAGCGATATTAAAGAGTAACCTGCCAAACTAGAGTTAGAGTAATTTTAAAGCTATTTTTATTTTTGTGATAGAAACTTTTAGAAATCTCCCTTTAATTACCTATTCTTCCAACTTATGAAGTTTACTATAAAGTTAATTTCTACAAAGCAACCATTTTCTTCTTTAAAAAATATCAGTGTTATTCTCAAAAACATTGAGGACTAACAATTTAGTCGGCCAAGCCTTTGATCTTGGGGCTTGCCCTTATGAAGCTTGTTACTGCAAAGGACAGAGAGGCTAAGCCTACCTATAATTGTGCCTAAGAGTCTCCCCCAGAGAACCTCTTTGTTGCTCAGATGTGGCCCTCTCTCTCTCTAAGCTCACTCGGCAGGTAAACTCACGGCCTTCCCCCAACGTGGGACATGACTCCCAGGGGTGTAAATCTCGCTGGCAATGCAGGAACATAACTCTGGGGAATGGATCTGGACCTGGCATTGTGGGATTGAGAAAATCTTCTTGACCAAAAGGGGGAAGCAAAATGAAACAAAATAAGGTTTCAGTGGCTGAGAGATCTCAAATGACTTCGAGAGGTCACTCTGAAGGACATTCTTATATGCTATATAGATATCCCTTTTTAGGTTTTAGTGCATTGGAATAGCTAGAAGGAAATACCTGAAACTGTCTAACTGCATCTCAGTAGCCTTGATTCTTGAAGACGATTTTATAACTATGTAGCTTACGTGGTGTGAAAGTGTGATTGTGAAAACCTTGTGGCTCACACTGCCTTTATCTAGGGTATGCATAGATGAGTAGAAAAATAGGGACAAAAACTAAATGAAAAAATAGGGTGAGATGGGGGGATGGAATGATTTGGGTGTTCTTTTTTACTTTTATTTTTTCTTATTTGCATTCTTTTTGGAGTAATGAAAATGTTCAAAAATTGATTGTGGTGATGAATGCACAACTATATGATGAAACTATGACCAATTGATTGTACACCATGTATGGTGTGTGAATATATCTCAATAAAACTGAATTAAAAAAAAAAAGAGTAGCAGTGCTCTTCAAGAACTGCCAGTACATGTGGAAAATATTTTAAAAGCAAGGGTTAAAAGTGGCCTTTTGCCTGGCACAATGGATGTTGCCTGCAGCACAAACACGATCACTTCTGAGAGCTTAGATCTTGCCTGGCGGTCATTTTTCCTTTGCTGTAGAGCTTTGACCTACAGTATATACAAAGGTTTAGGACTCTGCCTTGGACCTAGACTTGTGTTTCGGTCCTGGATGTACCACACTCTAACTGGGTGACCTTGGACATATTCCCTAACCTTTCTGTTTAAAAAAGCCTCAGGTTCTATAAAAAAATTGACATACCTAATTCATAGGGTGGTTAAGAGGAATACATGAGATACTGCTTATGAAATACCAGGCTAATGCCTGGGCCATAGGATTTAACTGCTCAGTCACTTTCAGCTCTTAATGTTACTGCCTCATGGTTCACCCAGCTTCACTATCTCACCTTCCCACCTAATCTTTTCTCCAGTATCCTCAGACCGTTGGAGCTGAGGCGTTTCCCAGGACCATGGATCTTGGTACCCCTTTAACCTGAGTAAATCCATCGTTTACCTGGTAGATATCAGCATATTCTTCATCAGAGTTGCTGCCTTCTTACCCATAATACACCGTCTAAAAATCCCTTATGTTTTTAAGACAATATATTAATTAGTTCTCTGTATATTGCCTTTGTAAATAAACTCAATAAAACAAAGACTGCTTATATTCCATATGACTTCATGCTACATGAAAAAATTAATAGTTTGAGAAAAACAACTAGAATCAGCTGTCCTCAGTTTCTTAGATTACCAATGAATAATGACTTTTGGAATGTAATCTCCAGAGGCAAAAAAGCAGTGACTTTTCAGCTGTTGGGTTAGCAATGGCAGGCTCTGGTCAGGCCTCAGACAAGCCTTCTCCTGCTCTAGTGCCAGCATTTTCGCTTGACATTCAACAACTCCTGATTGTTCATCATGGAATAGAGGTAGTAGCAAAAACAGGATTTCTCAAAAATTTTATTCCTAGTACAGAAATTCTTCCAAATGATTGTCTTATCTTTTCTAAGTTTGGTTTGTCAAAGTTAGATAATTGAAAAAAAAAATTTTATAAAAATAGCCCCATATATGTTAAATTTCACAATTTAAAAAAAAAGTAGCCCCAGAGATCACAGAAGTGTGCCTTTGTGCAGTGAGTCTGATTTATTCTTTGTTCTTTCAGATTAACAACATGAAGACCAAATTTAAAGAAACAATTGAGAAATGTGATAATTTGGAGCACAGACTAAATGATCTCCTAAAAGAAAAGCAGTCTGTGGAAAGAAAGTAGGTATAATTGGTCAGTTCTTTAACTTAGCTATTTCACTGTCCAGGATCTATAAACAGATAATTTCCTTCATCCCTTTGGAAACAACCTCATTTTCAGGTGTTTGCATCACCAGATTTTCAGGGATCTCCCTAGATACGGAGCAAACTTTAAAAATGAGGTGTTTCATCCCAGGTGGATGCCATGTGGAATGCAGTGCCCTCTCCTGATGTCTTTGTGCTTATGGGTGTGTTCAAATATCTTCCATTTTTGCCTGTAGAAAGCAATTCCTTTAGCCTGGAGCCTGCAGCTCCTCTTGGCCATGGTGGCTGAGGACTGGCGATTATGAAAGAGACTGTATCTAAGCTGCAGCTGTCCTATACTGGGGCCTTAGGCAGGAATGAAAGGACATAGGTGTTGACTGTGGAGCAGAGCACTCATTAACGGCATGGCAAGCACAGACCCACTGCTGTTATTTGGGAAAATAGTTGCTGATGATTGAAACTACCTTTCTGGTTTAACTTTACCCACAAAGATAATTGGATTTTTACCTCCATACAAATGGATGAAAAATGAATTTAATTGGGATAATTGTAAAGTTGCAGAGAGAGTGCAGAGTTCCCTTATACTGTTCACCCAGTTTCCCCCATTGTTAAGTTTTTTTTTTTTTAAACTGTTGCAAAAAAAATTAATAGAAACAAAATTTTTAAATTCTCTTACGCTTGGACTATGTTAAGGAGTTAAAGTTAAAACTGAGAGTTCTCTTTCACTCCTCAGATCCTGTTATCTAGAGGTAACCATTATTAACAGACGTAGTTTGGTATTTATCCTTCCAAATCTTTTTCTGTTTACGTGAACATCTCACAGACACTATGGTGTTATTTTTTGGTAAAGTAATATACGCAGGGTGATATACTGTTTTCCTTGGGATTGTTTCATATTGGCACATATAGATCTATCCTGGTCTTCGTAACCGCTACATAGTATTCCATTGTATGGCTGGACAATGATACTTCTAACCAGTTCTCTTGAAGTGGACATTTAGGTTGTCTTGGGTCTTACACTGCTATAAACAAGGTTGCAACGAGCATCTTTTTCTCTGGGTCTTTTCACATGGCCTGAGTGTGTCTACTGTATGGGATAAATTCCTAAAACTAGAATAGCTGTGTCAGAGAACATGTGGATTTTTTAAATTTGTTTATAGATATTGACAATTTGACTTCCAAAAAGTCTGTACCAGTTCCCAGAGTGCTAGTGTATGGGAGTGCCTCTTTAACCATGGCATTCTGACAGATGAATAGTGGTATCTCAGGTGGTGTTTTAATTTGTAATTCTTTACTTAGAAGTAAGGTTGAGCATTGCTAAGAGGCACTCCCGGCTCTTGAAAACTCTTTGTGTAGAATAAGCTCCTTTCTTTCTTCTCCAGCAAATGCAGTGAGGTCAGAGCACTTGACTCTCCAAGAATGTCACTTTTCCTCATAACTTATCATAGCTATCATTTCTAAGGCACCTATTGAACCACTGACTACAAAACAGGGAAGCAGTAGAAACTTTACCATGAATCACACAGTACAATTTCTGCTATCGAAAAATTTCTGATATGTAAAAAAAAAATGGTCTTGGAGCTATGCTTGGGTTAACTAAAGCAAAATTCTTGCTTTATGTGGCTGATTGTAACAGCAGCAAAGCAGCCTTCCTCACTATAGGAGGGAGAAGTCTGCCTTAAATGGATTCTGAGGTCACGCCTCATCTGTTCAATCCCAGAGCAGAAAACCGACTGTGTCAGCAAATGAAAGACGTGCTTTTGTCTTCCTTTGTTTTGCAAAAGGTGCACTCAGCTAAACACGAAAGTGGCCAAACTTACCACAGAGCTCAAAGAGGAGCAGGAAATGAACAAATGCTTGCGAGCCAACCAAGTCCTCCTGCAGAATAAGCTGAAGGAGGAGGAGAGGGTGTTGAAGGAGACCTGTGACCAAAAAGATATGCAGATCACCGAGATCCAGGAGCAGCTGCGTGATGTCATGTTCTACCTGGAAACGCAGCAGAAGATTAACCACCTGCCTGCTGAGACCCGGCAGGAAATCCAGGAGGGACAGATCAACATTGCCATGGCATCCGCAGCGAGCCCTGCCTCTTCCGGAGGCAGCGGGAAGCTGCCTTCCAGAAAGGGCCGCAGCAAGAGGGGCAAGTGACCTTCAGAGAAACATGTCCCTGAGACTGTTGTCCCTGGCACCGAGGCAGAGTGCTGGGACCTACCGCTAAATGTGAGAGCACCCTCTAAATAAGTACATCAAGTGAGGATCGAGTCACAGTTGTTTGGATCTTTTATTTCCTAGTGTGTCGTTTAATGAATGTAGAGGCTTGATGACTAGGAGAGCTGATGGAAATGGGCAGTGGCTGCTTTTTCAACCATAATAGTTCACTAACCTCAGACATTCTAATGACCATTTTGCCTTCCGACTTAGATTCCCCAACTCTGTTGTGCATTTTTCTGTGTATTTATTGAATTGGTATATTTGACCCTCGGTTCTGGGGTTGGTTCAAGACGTTAACTTTTTTTCTTTGTTACCTCAAAGGTAATGTTACCTAGCATGAGACCATCAAACCTCTGAGGTCATAGCAGCTGCTTTAAAGAGAGGGTCCCATTGGCTACTGAGGATTTATGAAAACTCCCTAGCATTAGTCTCATGTAATTGTCATCCACCCCTTCCTCTGGGGAATCAAAGAATTTGTTTCAATGTTATATGAAAAGAGGCTGGGCCTGTAAACAAGGCACTGGCTTGTCACCAGCAGCCATCTCTTCCTGCTCCAGGGCTAGCCAGGAAAAACACACAACCCAAGGCAGGATTAGGAGACCAAGTGTAGGAAAAATGGTGGCATCACCACTTTACTTTTGGTGATTCCACACCTTATTGTGAACCTCAAATAAGAAGGCGGCTTAATGGTTGCCTCAAGACTCAGTTCTCAAGAGTGGATTACCTACCATCTAGCAGGAATAAGGGGGCAGATTTATCATCCACGTGAAAATGTAGAGTGAGGCCTCTGACTAGCCGATCGTGTAGTTTGCTGGGATCAGTATTTTTTGAATGTTTACAAAAGATTGGGCTGCATTTTCAGGGTGTGGCTAGAGGGAGCTTGGGCAGATTTTCAGTTATGCTTTCAAGATATACCAAAGGGTGTTTCTAAATCTGAAAATCAGAATTTAAACAGAGCCCCTTTAAAATTTTCATGTAATGCTTGTTGTGGCCCAATAGAGGGGCTCTGTACCATAAACATCAAGTAATTTGTAATAAACAGTAATTGAACAAAATTAAAGTAAGACCTGGGTTAGAATTTTGCTTCAAGAAGATGTGACAAGATGCACTGTTAAATGATGGATTTTTTTCCTTCCTCATAATTAGCCAAAGTTTTCAAATTATCATATTTTGGAATTGTTTTTTGGTCTGAAATGAGGCCTCATCCCCTTTGACCTGAATGTCTTAACAGGTCAACTGTATCATTAATCACCAACCATTTTTGTGGGATGTGCTGCAGCATTTCCTGAATACCCTTACTTGTAACTTTGCAAAATGAATGTACTCACACATTCTCAGTTTTTACTTAGGGCAGGCCAACTCTGTAAGTTCCCCTTGGACTTAGATACAGATACCTTAAAGCAAGAGTGGAAATGTAAATCATAACCTAATTCTCTTTCCTATAGAGATTCTATTTTATTTAAAATCTATTTTTACACTAGTTAGAATCCTGCTTTTTTGGCCGAGTACTTGTCTTGCATGTCTGACCTTGCAGAAGCTGGGGTGGATTGTAGCATACTAATTAAGAGAATTAGAAGTGGTTTACAAAGCTTAGCTGGCTCCTCCGTTCTCTATGATCGCCTCCATCAAGCAGCCATGGCACCAGCTGGGAGAGCGGCGGTTTTTAGCCCAGGTGGGATAAATGCTTTGAAAGGCTGTGCTCAGAGGAATGAGCAAATAGGCAAATGTTTCCAATTTACATGAAGGTTAAAAAAAAAAATCCAGAAAAAAAAAATCTTATCAAGATATGTAAAGAATATGTTTTTTTTAAATCAAAGAGTCATGTGTTTTGAATTTGAGAAAATTACGTAAACTAGGAGCTGTTAGTGTTTTGTTCTGGATGGAAATGAACCACTCAACATATCCATACTACGTTGAACGATGAAACTGCATTAAAATAACCAAACTTTGAAATTATTCTGCGCCATGTGAAATTTGTTTCTCTCTGATTGACTTCTGCTTGGGAGCTTGTAGCTAGTAATCAAAGAAAATATCAATGGCCTGAATTTCAAAAGAAGCATAAAAACCCTTCGGCATTAGAGTGAGCAGCTGGATTATTCATCTAGTGGCCTCTTTGCCCCAACTTCCCAAATTAATAAAAAGTAGCAGGAAAAAAAAGTAGGGAAATTATCTTGAGTTTGGAGCTCACATAGGGGAAGATCCAGATTGCTTGTGCAAATGAAAAGCAATCAATTTAAAAACCCGAGACTTTTTCCCAGTCTCTACCAAGCTGGGACTGTTTTAGTTTTGGAAACTGTCACAAATATGACTTGTTAGAATAGTTGGGTAATATATTTTGAAATGCTTTCAAACTTGCAGGACAAATACAAAAATTATACAGACCTCATACAGAGAACTCCAAAATACCCCTACCCTGCCCCACCGCATCCCCAGATATTCAGATCTGCCAATTTTAATGTTTTGCAGCATTTGCTCTGTTGCCTGCCTGCCTATCTATTTATAAATCCATCTCCTAAACACTTCAGTACAGGTTGTTTACATCATGCTCCTTGAACATGTAATCCTGCCATGCACATCTAAGAACAAGGATATTCACTTATGTAACCACCTTAAGTGTGGTTATCAAGTTAGAGATGTAACATTGACATAAAGCTTATAATTTATATTCCAATTTTTTCATATGTCCCAATAATGTTCTTTTGAGCCTTTTCTCCTCCTTTGCTAGACCCCATCCAGAATCATGTATTACATTTCCTTGTCATTGTCCCTTTAGTTGCTCTTTTTTTATATATATTGTGGGAACATATATACAACATAAACTTTCTCATCTCAACCACTCCTAAGGATGACATTCAGTGGGATTCATCACATTCACAATATTGCCATATCCTCCCATTTCCCCAACAGAAACCCTACACCAATCATGCATTAACTCCTCATTCCCCCTGCCCTTACCTCTGGCAACCTGTACTCTAATTTCTGTCTCTGTGAGCTTGCATATTCTCCAGTATTTTCTTTGTAGTTACCTATGGGGCTTAAATTTAACATTCTAAATCTATAGCAATCCTGTTTGCTTTGATACCAACTTAACTTTAATAGTATGTTCCTAAACCCCTCCATCCCCCCACCTTTATAGAGTTCTTGTTAGAAATTACATGTTCATACATTATGAGTCCAAAACCAGTGATTTATCATTACAATTTAGGCATTTGCCTTTTAGATCCTGTAGGAAATAAAAGATGGAGTTACAAATAAAATATATTTATATTTATACATGTGGTTAGCCTTGCTAGCGATCGTTATTTCTTCTTGCGGCTCTGATCTAATGTTTATTGTCCTTTATTTCAACCTGCAGAACTCTCTTTAGCATTTCTTGTAGAGTAGGTCTAGTGGTGAAGAACTCCCTCAGCTTTTGTTTATCTGGAAATGTCTTAATGTCTTCATCATTTTTGAAAGACAGTTTTGCCAGATATAGAATTCTTGGTGGCAATTTTTTGTTTTCAGCACTTTAAATATGTCATCCCACTGCCTTCTTGCCTCCATGGTTTCTGATGAGAAATCGACACTTAATCTCATTGAGACCCCCTTGTACATGACATGTTGGTTCTCTCTTGCAGCTTTCAGAATTTTCTATCTTTGGCATTTGACAGTTTCATTATATGTCACAGTGTTGGTCTATTTGGGTTTATCCTGTTTGGAGTTCGTTGGGCAACTTGGATGTGAATATTCGTATCTTTTGTTAAGTCTGGGAAGTTTTCAGCCATTGTTTCTTTGAATATTCTCTCTCTCCCTCTTTCTCTCTTCTCCTTTTGGGACTCCCACAATGAGTATATTGGTGCATTTGATGGTGTCCCACAGGCTCCCCAGGCTCTATTCACTTTTCTTCATTGTTTCTTCTTTCTCAGATGGAATGATTTCAGTTGTCTTAACTTCATATTATCTGATTCTATTGTCAGTTCCAGTCTGCTGTGTTGGATAATATAAAGCACTGCTTGCTTGCACAGTGACGCTGTTTACATCAAAAGGGTAAGAAACTAATTTAAACAGTCAAGCCAGTGGAGTGTAGAGAACTTGGCAAATCACAAATGAACAGCCGTCTCTCATTTTTTGGAAACCCCTCTTCTAGTGAAGTCAGGATACACAGCTGCAAATATTATCCAAAAAACTGGGCTGCTGTACGCATTGCCATGTTTCTTGTCTTGGTGGCATATTTTGGCTTGTGTGCTGGAGTCCTTGACCTTATCTAAAGAGGGAAAGTCATTCTGGAAATGAATTGGAAAGCCAGTTCGTTTTCTCCAGGATAAAGCTGAGTTAACTTTGCCTTACAGGGATTCTGCTGCATATTCTCTCTAGCAAAGAAGGGAAATTTTCCAGTTTGAAAAAAGGGTCTTAGAAGTTTCTTAGGAAATGGCTCTGCTCCTCAAATGGCACCAGGAGACATCTTAACTACCCAGAGACCCAGCAGCCACCTTCAGCGAGTTTGGGAAGCCACTAAATATTCTTTGGCAGGCCTCTATGGCTGGCCAATCCTTTTCATTCTTGCCTGTGAAGATTCTTGAAACAGGATTCCTAGAATATCTGCAGAGTGGCTGCACCAACAGATGTAATTTAAAGTCAAAAGTTTTAAATGGAAGAAAAGAATAAAGTGGTAAAGAGAAAAGTCTTTCCCTTCATGAACCTGTAGTTTTAACTGAGAGCCAACTCCAGATGTCTCCTTCTCCTCTGCAAAGTGAAGTGGAATTTTTCCCCCAAAACAGTGTATTGTGATCTGCCTGGAGCAAACAACAAACATTCTTTGCACTTGTGCATTAGGAGACTGAAGAGGAAGTTATATAAGCCTTCCTTTAATTTTTTGGCAGATTGTGGGCAGGAGAGGAAGACTTCTTTATACCGATTAGGTCATAATCAACCCCTCTACCCCCTATTTCCAACCCCTCTTTAGCTTGCACTCCTAAAATTCATGTGCCTTGATAATAGGTTCTATCAGACCCTGATTTTTTTTAAATGTTATTGTGATAACATATAGACAAAATAAAATTCCCCATTTCAACCCCTTTCCAGTATATAATTCAGTGTTAATTACATTCATGATGTTTTGCTACCATTACCACTATCCATTACTAAAAATTCCACCACCCCAAACAGAAACTAACTATTAAGCATTAACTCTCCATTCCCAACCCCCACCCCTGCCCCTGGTAGCCTGTCATTTCTGACTATTAATTTGCATATTCTAATTATCTCATATAAGTGAGATCATATAATATTTGGCCTTTTCTGTCTGGCTTACTTGATTTAGCATAATATTTTCAAGGTTCATCCACATTGTGGCATGTATCAGAACTTCATTCTTTTTTATAGTATAATAATATTCCATTATGTGGAGAGAACGCATTTTGTTTTTCATTCATTGGTTGATGGACACTTGGGTTGCTTCCACCTTTTGGCTGTTGTAAATAATGCTATGAACACCTGTATGCAGACATTGAGTTTGAAAGCTGTAATTCCAAAAGCCAAAACTATTACAGAATCGTTCAAGTATAATTTTCATGAACATTGATTAGTCTCTTATCGTAATTCTGAAGGCTTAGGACAACATGAAAGCAGCTCTGCAGTTGGTCCATAATTTGGATTTTGCATTGTTGCTGCATCAGAGAAGGCCAGGAAGAGATGAACAGTCTGTTTTATACAAAACAATAGTGGTCTTTGGGGCCTAATGTTGAATTGCTTCAGGTCAGAAACCTTACAGGAATCATTTGGAAAATGTGATTTTGGTACTTGGCTCAGAGCTGCCCTGGTGCAGGTAGCATTTGTTACTCCAAGGCTAATTACCGAGCTCACTCAATGAACTAAAGCACCTTTGCTTATTTTCAGATTGTGTTCTAAATCCCCTAACGCAAGACTCATTTTAGATCCATTTCCCAAGATTGCCTCTAGAAATAAATGCAAGCAAGTTTGTCCAAGGAGGGAGTTCAATCAAAAAGTGAAATCACCTGCTCAGTCTTGTAACGTGAATGGTTACAACAGACAGGATAAATCTACCCTAGTAAAATATGACCAATGATGAAATTCTTTTCAAAAGATAAACCTGTAACACTAAGCATAAACATCTAATAGGAAAAACTGCTCTGAATAGGCTTCAGTGGAGTTAACTTTTGCTGTCTTTTGCCCCAAAGAAGCAGCAGGTTCCAGACCAAATCTTGTACGTTTGTTTCCTCATTTTAAAAGCTGTGACCTTCCAGCTGTATCATTCATGATTCTAAATCCTCAATCCCTTGGTTATGGTCTTCCAGGCAAAAAGTTCAAACCTTCCCTGGAGGACTGGATGAAGTCAAGTCCCATTAAAAGAATGAGGTGTTTCCACAACTTGAGAAACTTGCCTGTATCACTTTACGTTATTAACATAACGCTTGGTGCCAAAAGACTTCAGTGCTAACTGAAAAGAAGGAACACCACTTGATTTCTGGAGAACAGAGCACAGAGAAGGACCTAGAAGTTAAGGAGAATAAACGGAAAATTTTAGGAGGAGGAAAAAGGAGAGTGACCATCTTGGAAACACTCCAGTGGAGAACAACCAAATTGTGACATCACTCACAGCCAGAGGGTCTTCCAACAGCATTTTCCAGGAAGTATCTTTTCTGAAAAACTCAGCCTGAGCTTTAGCTGTGCCCGCTTCACATATTCTAACTGATTAATTTATGTTTGCACGGAAGCTATGAGCCCAAAATGGTTTGCAAAAAATACAGCAATAGAAAAGCCACATCACAGCTCCCTCATCCCACACCTGCCCTTGGGGAAAAAAAATTAAAATCCTCTTTTCAAAACTCAGGTCTCAGTAAAACAGCTTCGCTGCATTTGTTTCCATGCTGCAGAAAATCAACGCCAACTGGCTTTAATCCCAAGCAGGGCCAACTCCAGGATGCTGAAGATTCTGCAGCCAGGAAAAATGTGGAGGCCGGCTCTGTTCACCCTCCCCCGGCACATTCAGCTTTAATTATGTGGGAACATGCCTGGGCCGGGGGCTGCTGCCAGAACCCTCCTGATCCCAATGGGGGAGGCCCCATTCTGTGGTCCATACAGCCCCTTTGCCAGTTCTACACTTTGCCTGGCGAGATTCCTGGCTCGGCTTGACCAGGGTAACACAAAAGCTCACTTCCGTCCTTTTCCTCCCTTGTGCTGGGTTCTCCTCTCACTGCTGCCACTTTGCGCCTCACAGCTATAAGCAAGAAGGGGCCACTGCTTGCAGAAACAGAATAATCCTGAAAAAGATAGCCCAAACAAAGCCCCTCCTCTCTTCGTGGTTAGCTGTTTTATGACCCACAGGAGAGAGCTGCCTTTTTGGTGAACTCTTAAAAAAAATTTACTTTTCACCTTCTGAGATGACATTCTTTTGGGAAGGGAGGTAACAGAGAGTCTAAATGACCCTGATTGGATTAGTTAGTTTATGTGATCCCTCATGGACTTGGAAAAACCTAGAAGGACATCCCTTTGAGAGACCTCTTTCTCAGCACTGCTGAGCCCCATTGGGCAATCCAGAGACTCAGACACAAAATCTGTGTTGCATCTGGTAGCACCGCAGCTGATACAGGCATCTTGCACTTGCTGGGAATTAGAAATAGAAGCGAGTCCTGCCCTGCTCTTTTGATGAGTGTGATTCCAAGGCTAGCTAACAATTCACTGAATTCCTGCTTAGCAAACCGCAGGCACTGTGCTGAGCAGTTTCCATATATGTTCTCATTTAATCCTCACTAACAGAGGTGGGCACGGTTATCCCATTTTACAAATCAGGAAACCAAGGCTCAGCAAGGGCTAAGTGACAAAGGCACAGTTTCCACTTTGTCTTGACTCCAAGGTCTGGGCTCTTTGCCACTGCAGTCTCCTGCCTCTCCTTACTGCAGAACTGGGAAACCTAGAGGACGTGGCTCCCATTTCCTATTTTGTTGTTTGGGAAACAAGGAAGAGTATTGAGTGAAGACCACTTTTGTGTGTGTAAAGCCGGCCCCGAACACCCACCCTGTGCAAGCCTCGCCCTCTTCTCATGTAGCCTTCCAACTTCTCTTTTTCTTCTCCCCCACTTCAGCGGGGTCCCATCCAGAGCTGGTAAAGGGGAAGGAAGAAGAAAACAACCCAGTGCTTTCTCCCACCGCACCCGAGGGCTGGCTTTGGGAAATCACTTCATTTCAATTGCCTGTCACTTAGGAGCCATCTCAGTCCTTTTACACAGAGCTTCAAGGAAGCCAAGATGCTTCCCCAGCTGAAAGTTATCTTCAACTTCTGGAGAAAACTATCCAGGCTCTATGGGGTCCTGTTGTTGAGAGCCTAGGTTAGCCACTGCTTCCAAGGCACTGTCGAGTGGACTTCTGTGGGCTGAATTGTGTCCCACCCCTAGAAAAAAAAAAGTATTCAAGTCCTTACACCCCATACCTGTGAACATAACCTTATTTGGAAAGGGGGGGGGGGGGTCTTTGCGGATGTAATTGGTTAAGATGAAGTCATACTGCATTAGGGTGGGCCCAAAAGAAGCGAGAAATGTGGATATAGACACAGAGAAGATAGCTAGATGAGGATGGGAACAGAAATTGGTGTGATGGAGCTACAAGTGCCAAGGACTGCCAGAAGCCACCAGAAGCTAGGGGAGAAGCATGGATCCCAGATCTTCCCTGGAACCTCCGAGGCAGCACCACCCTGCCAACACCTTGATTTCAGACTCCTGGACTGCAGAACGGTGAGAGAGTAAATTTCTGTTGTTTAAACCCACCCAGTTGCAGGAAACTAACATACAGGCGTAAACAGGTTACTAGAAACAAGATTCTGGAGGCATCAGCTTAACTGGAGGTTTCAATTTATTACAGAATAAAGAGACATGAGAGAAAGCCTAGAACAAAATCCTTATAAATTACCGGGGAATATTATGAAGCAGTGTTAACTGTTAACTTGGCAGGTGTAAATTGGTGGTGTCTGTGCATGTGTGTTCCAAGAGCCTTTTCTTTTTCTTTCTGTTGTTTTTTAATATTATAACAGGTTTTGTGTTATGTAACACACAACTCCATTTACTCTATTTACAATTCCCTGACCCCCATCCCAAATCTCATGTCATACCGTTCTCCCCCTCCCTTACTGTTCCCTTCTATCCTGACACTTAAAGGGTTTTCAGTTTCCAGGTTCTTTCCCACCTCAGGGTCACTGCATGTGCAGTTCTCGTCGCCTGGAATGCTTTCTCCACCTCTTTGAATGACCGGGGCCTTCCCTTCTCTTAGGTCTTAGCTTACATGTTCCCTCCCAGGGAAGCTCACAACCCACAGCGTCCCCCCCTAAATAACGAGTGTTCTCTGAAGCACGCCTGTCTCAGCCACTTGCTGTTATTCTTTGCCTCAACCCATGTTTATTCCCTTCATAATATTTAAGACAATTTGCAAGTTTCATTTATGTATTTTTTTTTCCTGTCCCCTTCCACTAACCATGAACTCCTTGAAGCCAGGGTTTCTGTCTCATTCCTCACTCTGTTCCCAGTGTTGTTGAGCAAATGACTGGTTAACGTTGTGTTTACCTGGTCACACACAGAAGTGTTAATTGTTAATTAGGATTAGAGCCTCCTGATGTCTGTGGCCTTCCACATTCCCTCCCTGAGAAAGCTTCTTTCTAATGGAGAGTTACAATGAAATGAGTCTCCAAACAGTTGATTTGCAAAGTCACCACAAATTACAAAAAGTAATGAATGAGTGGGCGCTGCTTAGGTTCAAATCCCACCTCCTTCCCTTACTAGCTGTACGAATTCAGTCCAATTCATTGCCTTCTCTGTGTGATTTCGTTTCCTGTTGCAGCCGCAAGAAATGGCCACAAACTGAATGACTTAAAACAACAGAAAGTTATTCTCTGACCGTTCTGGGGCCAGAAGTTGGAAATCAAGATGTGGGCAGGGCCACGCTCTCTGACGTTTCCAAGGGAGGCTCTTCCTGGCCTCTGGCAGTTTCTGGTGGCTCCAGGTGTCCTTTGGCTTGTGGCTGCCTCACTTCAATCTCTGCCTCTGTCTTCATGTGGTCATCTGCTCCCTGTGTCTGTGTCTCCATTTCTGTGTCCAAATTTCCCTCATATTGTAAGGATACCAGTTATATTGGACTTAGGGTGCACCTTAATCCAGTATGACCTCATCTTAACTAATCACATCTGCAAAGACCCTTTCCAAATAAAGTCACATGCACAAGTACCAGGGATTAGAACTTGAACCTCTCTTTTGGGGGGACACAATTTAACCCACCAAACACTGTGCTTCAGTTTCTCCCTCCATAAAACATGCGTGATCAGTAATACCCACCTGACAGTCTTATTTGACCATTGAATGATGTCATAGCACGGGGTTCAGTCAGTGGCAGGCACAGAGAAGCAAGAGCGGAACTCTCAAGTCAACTCCTTAAATATGCAGCATGTGCTCATAAGTGCAAGGTGCTCTGGGGGGCCTATGTGAGAGCACAGTGTCCCCACCTTCAGGGAGCTCCCCATCGACTAGTAGAGCTCCAACAAGTATGCCACCGAGGCTGGGAAGCAGAGGGTGCAGAGGTTGCCCACACGGGCCTGGAATTGGGCTGCCTGAGTTCACATCCCAGCTCTGCCATTACCTGGCCCTATGAACTGGAGAAAGTTACTTGACACCTCTAAGCAGCTTCTTCATCCTCTGTAAAATGCAGATAATAATAATAGTGTCAGTTCTTTATAGGATTCCTGTTAGGAGTGAATGAGACAGTGCGTGGCTCAGCCCAATGGTCACTGGTGTCAGGCTCTCTGTGTTAGTGTCCCTTTCCTGCCACCTGCTCCCTGGTGGCCCTTGTGATTCTCTCTGTCACTCTGTATGGTCACCTCCACCTGCTAGAGTGAGTGGATCTCAAAAGCGGGGACGGTGTTTCCTTCCTCTGTATAGCTCGGGCCTGGTCCAGAGGAGCCCCTCAAAACAGGACTGTTGGAATGAATGAAGGAATAAATGAATGAACAAAGGCTGGGCAGAGGAAAGCCAAGGAGACTTTGGATGATCAGAGGCAAGAACTAGGAGTCTTCACCTGTGCAATGTCAGCACCTAGCATATCCCCTGGGAAGTTCAGGGATTTAATACACACCTGCTGAGTGAGTCGGTGAGTGCCATGAGAAGAATGAACAAAGTGCTCGGGGGATTCAGAAGAGGGCAGGATGATTTTGACTGGGGGCACTGGGATGGGCCTTGGAAGGACAGATCGAGTTGGCCTGCCCTGGTGCTCTCTGTTTTTGGAGCACTGAGGCAAACCTGTGGAGTGTTATTACCCTGAGGAAATTCAGCCTGGGTTAGAGGAAGGTGCTTGTTGGGAGGCCTCTAGCTGCCAGGAACTGAAGTCCCAACCCAAAATGGCTCATGCAATCAGGGGATCTGTTCTCTCACTAAACAAGAAGCATGGAGGGAGGTCAGGTTCATTTCATCTCACCACTCGGCCATCCTCAGCAATTTCTCCTCAGGCCAGTTTCCCTGAAGGTAGCAAGATCGCTGCCGGGTGTCCAGGGACGGCTTTCTCATGCCGAATGTCTCAGGAGAACAAAGGAGCGGTCTCTTCCCGGGGTCTCCTTTCAAGGGTCAAGAAACCTTGTTCAGAGGTGCTCCCGGAGGCTTTTCTTCATGCTTTATGGGGCCTGTCGTAATTCATCTCCCAAGACCGGGGACAGGCCTCACCACCACTGAAGCTCACAGTGGGTGAGTACCGGGGCAATCGTGGTTCTCGTAGCAAAGAAATAAAGGTGGCTGTTGTAAGTCAATAATTTCAATCCCATTCTCTTAGGCAAGAGATTGGTCAGAATGATCTTGTGACTCCATGTCGGCCAATGAGATGGAGAAGGAAATCTGGCAGTTGCTGGGAAAAATTTTACTCCCTGAAATGAAAGAGGTGAAACAGAGAGAGCTCTCTTCTTGCTACTGTCTCCTTCCTTCCTTCTCAGGATGCCTCTGTGTGAAGCTTCAGTGCTTGGTGCTGCAGCAGCTATTTTGTAACTTAGAGGATGCTGTGATACAAACAAGGCAGTAAGGAATGCCAGGCAGCTGAAACAACTGATGTCCACTATGAAACCATCCCACTACAAAATGGGATTTAAAATAATCTTAATGGATTTCATTAATTGTTGTTGGATTCAATAAATATTTTTCGTACCCTCCTAAGTGCCAGGAGCTATGTGTTAGGAGCCAAGGCCATAAAGATGATCAACCAGAGGTCGCTATTCCCAAAGACTTCCCAGTTGAACAAATGATCAGATATGTTAACTGGCTACAGTGATTCAATATCATAAAATGCTCTGCTCTGGGAACACAAGAAATTTGACCCAGTTGTGGGGGTTACGGGAAGCTTCAAAAGAGAAGGGCCATTTGAGCTAAGCCTTGAAGTTCAAGTAAGGAGATTGGCAGGTAGAAAAAGGGGGGTTGAAGGGTGGGGGGTGGTCATCTCAGGCAGAGGAAACAGCAGGAGCAAAGACACAAAGGGGAGGAAGTGACTGGTGGATCCCGAGAATGTCAAAGGATTCCCAACTGGGTAAAGAGGGGTATCTTGGGTTTGGGGAGGGTGGTAGGATGAAGAATGGCTCCCCAAAGATGTACCTGTTCTAATTCCAGGAACCTATGTAGCTTACTCTATGTGGCCAAAGGGACTTTGCTGATGTGATTAAGGAAGTGATCTTGAGATGGGGAGATTCTCCTGGATTTATGTGGGTAAGCACTTAAAATGCAATTGTGTGTGTCCTTATAAGAGCAAGGCAGGAGATCAGAGCCAGTAGAATGTGATATGATGATGGAAGCAGAGGGAGAAAAGACAAATGTGATGCAGGACCATGAGAACCCAGGAATGTGACAGCCTCTAGAGGATGGAAAAGTCAAGGAGCAGTCGGGCAAGATGGCGGCATAGAGAGGAGTGGAAGCTAAGTAGTCCCCCTGGAACAACTACAAAAAACCAGAAACAACTAGTAAATAATCCAGAATAACTGCGGGGGGACAAACGAGACCATCCATTCATCATACACCAACCTGAATTAGGAGGAATGCCCGAGAACACAGCATAAAATCTGTAAGTAAAACCTGCGGAACCAGGTCGGGAGACCCTCTCCCCCATAGCCCAAGCTGCGGAGCCGCGTGGTGCCACAGAGAAGCTCTCTCCCAGAAAGCGAATACAGCTCAGCTGAGCTCCAACTGGGGTTTTAAGTAGTGAGTGTGAACTGCTCACTACAGGTACGCAGCCCCCAAAAACAGACAGAGGCTTTGGGTGACGACTGACCTGGGAGAGCCGGAGGGTTGCCTTGGACTAGGTCTGAAGGGGACTATCTGTTTCTTTTTTGGCTCAGTGGAGAAAGCCCCAGTCATTTTCAGTTTCCAGGGCTGTGACTCTGGGAAGGGTGGAGACAGCACAAGCAGAGAGCGAGACCATTGAAATGCTAATGACCTCCACCTGAGGGGTCTGTCTTCTCTAGGAGGAAAGGGGTGGGGCCCTTTCCATTCAGAACCAGACCCCAGAGCCTGGGGGAACACTGCCATACCTCCTCACACCAGTCAAGAATTATAGGCTAACAGGCGTCACCTGCTGGGCAGAAAAGCACAGTGACCTGAGGCATCAAAGGGTGGAGCAGTTTTCTAAGACACACCCTCAGGGAAACCAGATACTGAATATTTCTTCCCTCTGGGACCTGAGCCTGTTCTGGTCTGAGAAAACCCGATTTGGATAACCAAGGAAACCATGCCTAGACAACAGAAAATTACAACCTACACTAAGAAAAACAAAGTTATGGCCCAGTCAAAGGAACAAACGTACACTTCAACTGAGATACAGGAATTTAAACAACTAATGCTAAATCAATTCAAAAAGTTTAGAGAAGATATTGCAAAAGAGATAGAGGCTGTAAAGGAAGAACTGGACATGTATATGGCAGAAATCAAAAGTTCAAAAAACCTACTAGTAGAATTTATGGAAATAAAAGGCACAACAACACAAGAGATGAAAGACACAATGGAAACATACAACAGCAGATCTCAAGAGGCAGAAGAAAACACTCAGGAACTGGAGAACAAAACACCTGAAAGCCTACACGCAAAGGAGCAGATGGAGAAAAGAATGAAAAAATATGAGCAACGTCTCCGGGAACTCAAGGATGAAACAAAGTACAATAATGTACGTATCATTGGTGTCCCAGAAGGAGAAGAGAAGGGAAAGGGGCAGAAGCAATAATAGAGGAAATAATTAATGAAAATTTCCCATCTCTTATGAAAGACATAAAATTACAGATCCAAGAAGCACAGCGTACTCCAAACAGAAGAGATATGAAGAGGCCTACGCCAAGACACTTAATAATCAGATTATCAAATGTCAAAGACAAAGAGAATCCTGAAAGCAGCAAGAGAAAAGCGATCCATTACATACAAAGGAAGCTTCATAAGACTATGTGCAGATCTCTCAGCAGAAACCATGGAGGCAAGAAGGAAGTGGTGTGATATATTTAAGATACTGAAAGAGAAAAACCACCAACCAAGAATCCTGTATCCAGCAAAGCTGTCCTTCAAATATGAGGGAGAGCTTGAAATATTTTCTGACAAACAGACAATGAGAGACTTTGTGAACGAGACACCTGCCCTACAGGAAATACTAAAGGGAGCACTACAGGGTGATAGAAGACAGGAGTGCGTGGTTTGGAACACAATTTTGGGAGATGGTAGCAATGTAAGTACACTGAACAAAGGTAACTATGAATACGGTTGGGAGAGAAAGATGGGGAGCATGTGAGACACTACAAGAAAGGAGGAAAGATAACGACTGGGACTGTGTAACTTGGTGAAATCTAGAGTATTCAACAATTGTGATAAAATGTACAAATATGTTCTTTTACGAGGGAGAACAAGCAAATGTCAACCTTGCAAGGTGTTAAAAATGGGGAGGCATTGGCGGAGGGATGCAATCAGCATAAACCAGAGACTGTAACTAATAGAATCATTGTATTATGCTTCCTTTAATGTAACAAAGGTGATATACCAAGGTGAATGCAGATAAGAGGGGGGTATAGGGGAGGCATGTTAGACACTTGACATTGGTGGTATTGTCTGATTCTTTATTCTACTTTGATTTAAGGTTATTTTTCCTTTTGCTGCTTCCTAGCTGTCATTTTTTTTTTGTTTCCTCTTCCTTTTGCCTCTCTACCTTCTTTGACTCTCCCTCCTGCCTTGTGGAAGAAATGTAGATTCTCTTGCTTAGTATGAGCAGAATGTTCAATTAGGATGAACTTAAATGTTTGGAAATGAACAGGGGTGTTGGTAGCAAGATGTGAGAATAACTAACAGCGCCGAATGGTGTGTGAATGAGGTGGAAAGGGGAAGCTCAGAGTCATATATGTCACCAGAAGGAAAGTTGGAGGTCAAAAGATGGAAATGTATAAAACTGAATCCTATGGTGGGCAATGTCCATGATCAACTCTACAAATACTAGAAATCACTTCATGAACCAGAACAAATGTATGACAATACAATTAGAAGTTAATAATAGAGGGGCATATAGGGAAGAACTATATACCTATTACAAACTATATACTACAGTTGGTAGTATTTCAACATTTTTTCATAAACAGTAACAAACGTACTATATCAATACTAGGAGTCAACAATTGAGGAGGGTTGGTTAGGGATGGGGAGGTTTAGAGTTTCCTTTTCTTTTTTTCTTTTTTCATCTTTCACTTTATTTCTTGTCTGGAGTAATGAAAAGTTTCTAAAAATTGAACAAAAATTAAGTGTGGTGATAGATGCACAGCTGTATGAGGGTACCCAGGGGCAAGTGATTGTACACTTTGGATATTTGGATAATTGTATGGTATCTGAACAATCTCAATAAAAATGAAAAAAAAAAAAAAAAAAAAGTCAAGGAGCAGATTCTCCACTACCACCCCCCACCACCAAAGCCTCCAGAAAGAACCATCCCTGTCAACACTTTGATTTTAGCCCTGTAAGATTGATTTTGGATTTCCAACCTCCATAGCTGTTAGCTGTAAGATAATACATTTGTCTTTTAACCCACCAAATCCGTGATAATTCAGTACATCAGCATTGGGAAACTAATACAGGTAGGGCAGGGTAACAGGAAAATAGGGTCAGGTTATATGGACCTTGTCTGCCACAACAAGAAATTTGGACTTCATCCCATATGGGACAGAGCCATGAAAGACTTGTAAGCAAAGGGGCAGTGTGATCAGACAGGTGTCTGGAAAGAGAACTCTGCTGTGGTTATGGAAAGGAGGGGTGTGTGTGGGATGAGTGGAGTCAGAGGCTAGAAGACCAGTGTTCTGGTTTGCTAATGCTGCCATTTTGCAAAACACCAGAAATGGATTGGATTTTATAAAGGGGTTTATTTGGTTACAAAGTTACAGTCTTAAGACCATAAACTGTCCAAGGTAAGGCATCAACAATAGGGTACCTTCATGGAAGGATGGCCATTGGCGTCCAGAAAACCTCTGTTAGCTTGGAAGGCACATGGCTGGTGTCTGCTTGCTCCCAGGTTGCATTTCAAAATGGCATCCTCCAAAATGTTGCTCTCAGGGCGTTTTGTCCTCTCTTGGCTGTAGCTCCTCTTCAAAATGTCACTCTTAGTTGCTATCTGGTCCTTCTGTCTGTGAACTCCTTTATACAACTCCATTGATCCAATTAGCACCCACCCTGAAAGGGCAGGGTAACACCTCCATGGAAATTATCCAATCAAACGTTTTACTCACAGTTGATTGAGTCACATCTTCACGGAAACAATCAAAAAATTCCAATCTAATCAACACTAATACATCTGCCCCCACAAGATTGCATTAAAGATATGGCTTTTTCTGGGGGATAAAGTATATGCAAACCGGTACAACCAGTGAGGTAGTTTAGAAGCTTGGGTGAGAGATGATGCCTGGTGTTAGGGATGGAGAGGTGGAAACAGGTGGGGAAGTTGTTTCCAAGTTCCCAAGAGTCAGATTAGTGAGCACTGGGGGTGGGTGCAGGTGGAGGATGGAGCCTTATTGGGGAGGAGGAGTCGTTGGCATCCTGGAGACTTCCACTGAGCACAGCCACAAGGATGGTGATCCGTAAGCTGAGGTAGAGAATGACAGAAAGGGAGGAACAGGGTTGTTGTTAAATTGACTGAACCAAGGAAACATCCATTATGTGTCAGTGAGCCAGTGCTCGGAGGCTGTTTTCTGTCTCTATCCTGCTTGACCTCTCTTCCTGATTCTAAACCACTGACCTTATGTCAAGCCTTGTGCAAAGCATTTGACAAGTATTACGAAACTTCATCCCCATTCAATCCTGGGAGGTTGGTTCTGTTGTCTCCTTCTTATAGATGAGGGAACAGAGGCTGCATTCACCCAGCTAGCAAGCAGTGGAACTGGCATTCGACTCCAGGCCATCTTAACTTGGGATAGGTGTTACGCCAGCCAGGACGAGGAAGGATAATGGATGTGATTATGGACACATTAGGTCCGCAGGTTCTGTAGGATGTCTAGATGGAAATAAACAGCAGGCAGCTGGCAGGATGGGTCCCAAGCTCAGGAAAGGAAAGATTTGGGGATTCCTCATTGTCTACATGTGACCAAGGTGTAAATAAGAATGACCGACCAGGAAGAGAGTGAAGATGTAAGATGACCCAAAGCTTATCAACATTTGGGGCAAGAGTGATGGAGAAAGAGAAAGAGCCACCTGAGAGGTGGGAGGAGAACCAGCTGGGAAGATGTCCCAAAACCAGTCTTATCAAAACACTTTAGGGAGCAGGGGATGGTGGTCAGTGGCTTAGTAGGGGCAGGAAAGTCAAGCAGGATAGAGAAGGGAAGCATGTCCTCTACACTGGACTCTGGGTCATTGGTGACCATGCCTGGAGCACTTCTAGTGGAGTTCTGGGGCTGGAAGCCTCACCACGCAGGACTGAGGAGGGCACGGAAAGTCAGGAAGCAGAGCAGCCAATGGAAACTAGAAGTTGGGCAGCAAAAGGGAGGAGAGTGATTGCAGGAGTTCCAAGGAAGTGCAGAAGGTTTTGTTTTGTTTGAGACTTGGAAATGTTTCCAAGTAGAGGTGCAGGAAACAGTAATGGAGATATTGCTAGGTGCAGACCTGTTGTTTTTACTTTCCCATTCCTCACATAACTGCAATTTTCATTTGGGGAGCCATCCTTTGCCCACTTCTTGGTCCATAGCCTGCCCCCACTCTGGAAGTAGTCATGTGACTCAGGCCTGGCCAATCAGCATGTTCTGGCCTCAGTGATAGGCTCATGCATGAATATGTGGCACAGTTTTCCCCAATGAGCAATTAGCCTGAGGTCTTTGGCTGCCTTCTGTGATTGCAAAGCTGGTCAGAATGGAAGCCTGCAGCTACTGGAGGCCATCTTTACTACCACATAAGGAGGACCTGCCAGAGAAGGAAGGCAATGCAGGGGACAACAGAGCTGAGAGATGGAGAGGGGCCAAGTCCCAAGGATATTGTTTGAGCCCTTGAGTCCAACACATTCCTCAGCCACTTTGTGCTGGGTTTTGAAACTGGTGGTCCTGCCTAATATAGCAAAGAGGGAGAATGATTTGTCAAGGAAGGAGCTAGGCCTGTTTCTCTCAGGAGCCCTCATTCAGCAACATGGTCATTGGCAGGTCTCAGCCCCTTGCAGCGATTGCAAGAGATTTTGGTCCCCTTGCCATGTGGGCCTTTCCATAAGTTGCCGGACAAACCTCATGAGATGGCAGCTGGTCTCCCCCAGACAGTGAACTGAGAAATAGAGAGTAAGAGCACCAGCCCAAGATGAAAGCCACCGTCTGTTTTATAAACTAATCTCCAGAGTCACATACCACCTCTTGCACTCTATTCTGATTGTTAGAACCTAGTCACCAAGCCCAGCCCATTCTCAAGGGGATGTGAATTAAGCTCCACCTCTTAAAGAGAAAGGAGTAGCAGAGAATTTGTAGGCATAGTTTCAAAACCACCACACTACCGATCAAGCTTGCCCCTCACACCTCATTGGTTGGGTGTGGGTCACATGACTATCCTGGAACCAATCACTGGTAATGGGAATGAATTACCTAAGAGGAGTCACTTCTGGAGCTGGGTCTCGGGACTGTTTGGAGGCGGGGGGAATAGCTGAACAAAATCACTGTTCTGGGAGAAGGGAAAGGGTGGATGCTGGTAAGGAGCCAACGGTGAGTGCCACAGGCAGTCCTTGGAGGTACGTACGTGTGATAGATGGGGAAGGTGCTTTAGAGGAAGAAGAGCTGAAGTTAATCCTGAATTACTTCCCTGATTCCTTAGTGGTACACATTTTCCAGAAGAAGAAGGAGAGGAGGATGAATGAAGTTTCATTTCTGACTTGGAACCCTGTCGTGGCCTCTGTGCCCTGGAAATTTTGTAATTTGTGTTCTCTACAGAGACACAATAATCCTTTTTATCACTGAGTCTTTACAAAAATGCTAACTATGTCATAATGAAAGTCAGTGTTGTGCTAATCAAAGAAGGATCTCACATGAGGCCAAGATAGGTTTTAAAGGTGTCCATTAATTACCTAATTATCTATTTTGGACCAACAGAACCAAAATCCTGAAACGGATTTGTCTTTTAAAAAAATGCAGGGAAAAATAAAAACAAGGCTTCCACCCTTCAGCCATTCCAATGAGACTTGACTTTTGAATAATTTGAGGTCGGAAATAGCTTCTTGAAAGCCCTTCTAGATTAAATTCACTAAGATGTACTTAGGAGCAAAAACCAATAAAAGAAGAAAAGTGGAAACCTATACTAACCACACTGAATGAGGCTCCTAAATAGCTGTCAGAGAAAGGGAAGAGCAGTGAGACCTCCTTGTTGCAACTGAACAAAGCAGAAAAAAAGAATAACAGCCAGAAGCTAACCTGTTACTTCTATTTGTATAAATTTGAACATGATCAGACTCTTAGTAACACAGAAGAGCTTGAGGAAATGGATCCAGATACACACACACACCCCAGTTGATTCTCATTGTCCACAGTAGTTATCTGCTGCAAGGTGGCAGTGAAACTGAGTTAGCCAATACTGAGCCATTGCTCCTAGGGAAAACACCGGGTTAGATTCCTGAGAGCCTCTGTTCATGATGTTGTCATCAGCCCATCAATACATACTTTTGTTTTTTGTGTGCTTCTTTTTAAAGTCACCTTATTTATATATGTTGTTGATTCATTAACATTGAACTCAAAGCCATCAGCATTATAATTCATACCTGAACGAAGTTTTCTAACACACGTATTTTCTCTGTAAGGCATGTCACAGCCTTCTTTCACTTACTAACGCTGTGCCTGAGGACCACAGAAAGCAAAAAATGGAAAAAAAAAAAAAAAAAAAAAAAAGTGGCTCTAAATATACCCCAGAAAGGACACTTGTTTGCAGTATGAGATCTGAGACAAGAAGGCAGAGCACTGTTTGACTTGTTCGACCTCAGCTGGGAACATGCACATTGGGCAGCTCAAAATTTTCACTGCTCTGTGCATGTCCGCCCATTTCCGCTAATGACCACAAAAGCGCAGAGTGATTGATTTAGGGGTCGCAGATAAATTTTAGCAAGTAGGTAAGTTCACACATGCAGAATCTGCAAATAATGAGGATCAACTGTGTGTGTGTGTGTGTATGTGTGTGTGTGTGTGTGTGTGTGTGTGTGTATTTATATCCCTTTTCCCTGGCCAGCCATTTATTTCCCTTGTTCCCCCAGTATGCTTTTTTTCTTTTTAGACAGTTTTCATTGCTCCTAGGAGAAAAATAACAGATAGACACACAAAAAGAAAATCCAAAACACCCCATATTCCTCCCCCCCCCCCATTATTGACCCCTAGTATTGGTGTGGTACACCTTTTACTGTAGATGAAAGAATATTAAGGTATTACTGTTAACCATAGTCTGTAGCTTGTACTAGGTAATTTTTCCCCATATATCACTCTGTTATGAATTCTTTGTACAAGTGTTGTACCTTTGTAGTAGTCCATGTAAGAACTTATTTATATTTGTAGTGGTAATCGGTGACATACATTGACTTTGAACAACCCCTTTCAACCAAACTCAGCTACAATACGGCACTATTACATGTAATCCCAATAACAACCTACCATCACCTCTATCCATTCCCAAACATTTAAGTTCAACCTCTTTAACAATTCTGTGCATATGAGGTAACTGCTCCCTGTTCTCTACCTTCTGTCCTTCTCTAGGTACCCTGTATTCTATGTTTTAAGACTTTGAGTATACATATTCTAGTTAGTTCATATTAGTGAAATCCTGTAATATCTGTCCTTTTGTGTCAGACTTATTTCACTCAGCATTATGTCCTCAAGGTTCATCCACGTTATCACATGCTTCGGGACCTCATTCCTTCTTACTGCTGCATAATATTCCATTGTATGTAATACCACATTTTCTTTATCCACTCATCTGTTGATGGACACTTGGATTGTTTCCATTTTTGGCAATTGTGAACAATGCCACTATGAATATGGGTGTGCAAATGTCTTTTCGGGTCCCTGCTTTCAGATCTAATGGGTATATACCGAGTACTGTAATTGCTGGGTTGTAGGGCAACTCAATATTTAGTTTTCCCAAGAAAGCTTTTTAGAAACAGAACACATAAAAATAACACATACATACACAAAGAATAGAATACCACACAAATAACTTCATTTAAGTCTGTTAATTTAAATATTCATTAATTCATTTAAAAATATTTATTGAGCATCTATTAAGTACCAGCCAGTGTTCTAGGCTTTGGAAATGCAGGCAATAAAGTTCTGCCCTTGTGGCACTTACCTTCTAATGGGAGGAAACAGTCAATGAAAAAGAAACCACTAAATATATACCCAGCAGTGGTAAGTGGTATGAAGAAAAATAAAGCAGGTTAAGGAGGATAGAGAGTGATGGGGTAGGGTACTATTGTATATTACAGGGTGCTTGGAGAAGTGAGAAGGATCTAAAAGGAGGCTGGAGAACTGAGTGAAGTGAAGGACTGAGCCATGTTAATAGCTGGGAGAAGGTCATTTCAAGGGGAGGTAACAGCATGTGCAAAGGCACTGAGGTGGGAATGTGTTTTAAAAGGATTGCTCTGGATGCTATTTGGTAAATATACTTAAGGAACATAAGAGTGGAAACAGAGAAATACTTTAGTGACTCAGGCACCCATCAGGATGGGAGACACTGGTAGCCTGGGCTAGGGTGTGAGTCATGGAGGTGGGGGAAATAGTGGCTTCTGGCCATGCTTTGAAGGTTGAGCCAACATTGGAGGTAGGGAGTGAGAAAAAGAGCAGTCAAGGGCAATTCTAAGTTCCTGTTGTTGTTGTTTTATGTGAGCACCTGGAAGACTGGAGAGAGTTTTCTGAAGTGGGAGAAACTGTGGAAAGGGCTGAGTTGAGCTGTGGCCGCCTGTTAGATTTGAGAAGCCCATTAGAAACCCCAATGGGAAATGTCGAGTCATGAGTCTGGAGTTCAGGAAAGGTGGGGGCTGGAGGAAACAGTGTGGGAGTCTTCAGGGAATTTGTGGTATTTAAGGCCGGGGGACTGGATGAGATTCCCTGGGGAGTGTGGATGACTCAGAGGTATGCCCGCAGTGAGAGGTCAGGGAGACAGGAGGAAGGAACTGTGGAGGAAACTGAGAAGGGGTGGCCTTGAGGGAGGAGAGCCACAGAGAGTGATGGCCTGGGAGCCAAGTGAAGAAAGTACCTCCAGAAGGAGATAGGGGTCAACTAGAACAAATGACAGCAGATAAATGCGTAAGATGAAAGATTGAGAGTTGGCTAGTGGAGTTTGTTTTCTTTGCGGTGAAATTCACAAAACTTAAAATTGTTTTAAATTGGCATTTAGGACATTCACAATGTTGTACAACCACCACTTCTATCTGGTCCCCAAACCACCACCTCTTTCTACTTCTTGACCCCAAAAGAAAACTTCATACCCATTAAGCAGTTTCTGCATCTACTGTGTGCCCTCAAGCCCCTGGCAACCACCAATCTGCTTTCTGTCCCTATGGATTGATCGATCTATTCTGGATAGTTCGTATAAATGGAATCATATGATAAATGACCTTTTGTGTCTAGCATACTGTTTTTGAGATTCATCCATGTTGTACCATGTATCAGTACTTCATTCCTTTTTATGACTGAATAATATTTCCTTGTATGGCTGTATCAATTCATTTATACATTCACCAATGGACATTTGGTAACTGTTGGATTTTACAGTGGGCAGCCATTGCGAACATTGACAAGACCATTTCTTTGGAGTGACTGGGGGTGAAAGCCTGACTAGAGGGGTTCGGGTGATAATGGGCACAGAGGAAGAAAGGGCTGGGGGCAGACAACTGAGAGTGGTGGAGGGCAGCATGGTAAGGAGGGAGGTGGCTGAAGGAGGAGGTAGGGATCAAGAGGGGAATACTTTTGTAAAAATGAGAGATCTTACAGCATGTTGGTTTGCTGAAGGGGATGGCCCAATAAAGAGCAGAAAGCAGAGGATGTCCTTCAGTAGACAAGAGGCAATAGCATTTAGCGCATGGAGGAGTTGGCTTTACTAGAACAGAGACAGACCATTTATCAGAACAGTGGAGTCCTTGGCAAATGTGAATACTGTATGTTTCTGGTCATGCTACTCCAATATTCTTGCAAAACTGATAAAGGGGATGGGGGCAGGGAATGTCCAATGGAAGCCAAGCTGGGTGTCAGTATTACAAAGAACAGTGGACAGTGTGGGAACATCCTTCCCCAGTCCTCAGCTCAGCCTATCCAAACGCAACGCTTGAAGGTGTTGCCTGAACTCTGACAACTCAAGAACACCAGGCTTCAGTTGGGGGTTGAGAAGTTTTGATTCTGCCTCCTCAGTTCCTGGCTACCTAGGCCTTTCCCAGCATGCTGAGTTTTTGCCAGTCTGGGCAAGCCTCTCACCTCCATCACTTCTTGTCTGTCTGTGGAACACAGAACGAAACAGTCAATGCTATGAATGCTGGGATGCCTGCAGCCCCTTTAGGACTAAGGTGGAAAAGGCCAGAAGGACATGGCTCTGAGCGAGGGGGGACACAAGAAGCATAGACCCCAGCACCCCCAGTATCCCCACCCACCCATCCCTTCCAGATCACCCCCTTGCCTCTCTCTCCCTCAGGGCTGTGTAGAAGGCAGAGAGGGGTCAGCTCATCTAGTCTTTGTCTTTCACTTGGAAGGCTGTGGAGAAGAGTAGAAATGAATCCATTACTCAATTACTAGAGGTCAATCTACCAAAAAACGACAACGACAACAACAAATCAAGACCAAGCTTAGTATAAAGTAGTCCAGGTTGCAGAAGGTAGATCAGTGGTTGTCAGGGGTTGGGGGAGAGAGGGGAGTGAGGAGTAACTGCTAATGGGGATTTTCTTTTTGGGATGATGAAATGTTCTAAAATTAGAGTATGGTGATGGTTGCACAAGTTCGTGAAGTATACTAAAAAGCATTGAAATTGTACACTTCATATGGGTGAACTGTATGATATGTGAATTATATCACAATAAAGCTGTTAAAAAATAGTCCAAGTTGGACATGTTAAGGAAACATTCTCTTCACTTGCCTTCATTTTCTCTCCTTCCTGCCTTCATTCCTGGCCTTCATTTAATCTCAACATTTTTGAGCATCTACTCTAAGCCTGCCCCCACCTTTATAAAACCTCATACTGTCCAGTCTTCCACTAACTACGAACGCCCTTCAAGGCATGAGGGAAAGGAAAGGCTTTTAAAAAGTCAACCTGGAATTAATGGTGTTTCTGGGAAGTGGTATAATAATATTGCTCAATAAAATGAGATCAAAGAGTTTAATCAGGCCCATGAGAAGGAAAAGTAGAAAATCATTGACTCACAGATCATGCCACAATTCTGGACAAAAGCTCAGAAGTTCAGCCCCAGGCCTGGCCTTCTTATCTTTACAAGCAGGACTTGGACCATTCAGCATGTCAGAAGTTCTCCTTTACTTTTCCTGCAGTGCCGTCTCTGAAAGGTTCATTTCACCTTGAGAATATCTAATGCAACCCCTCACCCTCCATGAAGGACAAAGAAGATAATTTTCTCAAGGTCATTTACATGCATTGCTGGACAGCAAACTTTGCAGAAACTATCCTTGGTGCTGTTTTCATCAGGCTGGTTCTAGCAGTTTTGAGGGAGATGACCAAGAATCTGGAGGTTTCGAACTCATCAGACTGCTAAAAGTAGACTTAAGAACTTTTTTTCTGAATTCTGGGCAGCATCTTGTTTAAAAATCTTTTTCCCCCCACCGTCTTATAATGGTCTTCAAAAATTGCAGCCCTCATTGTGTTAAATTACAATGAAATGTCAAAATTCTTCTCCCTGTGTGCCTGTTCTTCACAAAAATGATCTTTCAGTGTATCCCATTGAGAGGTGAAGGATATTTCCCCACCAATCATATCTGAGTTTGGATAGAGAATATAGTGGTGGAAAGCTTAGCAGAATCGTGTCCTGCAGTTATGTGGAAAGCAGAATTTGTAAATGAAGAAATTGGACATTTACCTAAGGAGATTCCCAGGCAGAATGTTGAAGATACAATCAGGTTCCTTTGTGCTTCTTGTAGTAAAATGTGAGAGGAAAAAGACAAATTGAGGAAATAACTTTTTTTAATGCAGTTTTATTGAGATATAATCACATAACATACAATCATTCAAAGTGTACAATCGGTTGTTCACAGTATCACCATACAGTTCTGCATTCATCACCACAATCTTTGAACATTTTTATTACTCCAAAAAATAAAATAAAGATTAAAATACAAAAGATCATCCAAAACATCCCATTCCCTTCCTCCCCCCATTGTTTATTT
This sequence comes from Choloepus didactylus, assembly GCF_015220235.1. Classification (NCBI taxonomy): domain Eukaryota; kingdom Metazoa; phylum Chordata; class Mammalia; order Pilosa; family Megalonychidae; genus Choloepus; species Choloepus didactylus. The sequence goes on along the minus strand of NC_051329.1, from coordinate 11,307,664 downwards.
ACTTTTTTTAATAGTTTAACTGAGATATATTCACATACCCTACAGTCATCCACAGTATACAGTCATTCACAGCACCATCAAACATTTGTGCATTCATCACCAGAATCAATTTTTGAACCTTTTCCTTACTCCAAAATAAAAATAAAAGCAAAAAAGAACACCTAAGTCTTTCCATCCCCTCCATCCCACCCTATTCTTCATCTAATTTTTGTCCTCATTTTTCCACTGATCTGTCCATACACCGGATAAAGGGAGTGTGAACCACAAGGTTTACACAATCATACAGTCACATTGTGCAAGCTACATAATTATACAATCATCAAGGTCACTGGGTTGCAGTTCGACAGCTTCAGGTATTTCCCTCTAGCCATTCCAACACACTAAAAACTAAAAAGTGATATCTATATAGCACATAAGAATACCCTCCAGAGTGACCTCTCGACACCATTTGAAATCTCTCAGCCACTGGAACTTTATCTTGTTTCATCTCTCTTCCCCTTTTGGTCAAGAAGAGAGGAAATAACTTTTTAACAGAAAGGAATCAGGATTTGTTGAAATGGGAAATTCTCAGTCAACACAGATGGCAAAAAAAAAAAAAAAAAAAAAAAAAGGAAGGGTTCCCTTATCTCAATTAAAAAAAAAATCATAGAAATATGCCCCTGACTGAGCTAAATACATCCTCATATACTATTTATCAACTTTCAAAACAACCATGTATGTCGGCTATTATTCCCCGCCTTTACCAGAAATGACATCTAAGTGTGAAAGATGCTCAGTAACTTGTAGAAGGTTATCCTTAGAATTCCTGAGTTCTAACTAAAGAAAAAAAAAAAATCTGGGCTTGGCCTTGCATCTGTGAGTCTTGTTTTGGCCAGTGTGGCATTAGAAAGTGTGATAAAAAAAATAGACTTGAAAAGTCCCTATGCATTGGGGCTTGGGAAACTTGGGAGCATCACCATGTGAATAAACCCAGGCTAGCCTGCAGGTGATTAGAGACATGTGGCCGAGTTGTCCCTAACATCTCCACCTGACAGACAAAACTGCCAGACATGGTCAGCAAGGCCATCCTAGACTATCCAACCCAGTCGAGCCAGGCCAGTACAGAAGAGCTGCCCTGCAGAGGAAATATATGTTTGCTGTTTTTAAGCTACCATGCTTGAGGTGATTTGTTACACAGCGGAGGCAAACTGATACATAAACACTCAGGAAGTTCTTGGAAAGACTTACATAACCAGAAAAGAAAAATATTACTTGTCAAGAGCATTAGAAATGACAGTAGCGGGATTTCCTGGATCATTTACAGGACACCAAAAGCCTCTCGGTTGTTTATTACTGTATTAAGACTTGTCCTCTGCTGACCCTCTGAGGACAGGAATGAGCCATATGTGTAATGGAAGAGAACATGAGCTCTGATCAAAGGACGGTGAAACCAACTCTCATAGGGTCTCAGCTCCAACCCTCCTTCAAGCCTGCAAGAGGCTGGTGACTAAGAGTAGGTTTCCCAGAAGGCCCCTTGTGGTTTCTTGGCACTGGTGCCTTCTGATGAACTAGAAGGAGGCTTTCCGAATGCTTGCAAGGCTACATCGCAGGTTATTAAGTGGAAGAGAAGTGAACTTTATCAAAAGGGTGACTGTAGACACTGCCTAAACCCAATGGGATGGAAACACATGGGTAAAGAAGGCTAGTTGTCCACCTGTCCCCCTCGCTACCTGGAAGGGGTCATTGAGAGGTGACCTTGGATGTGGGACCCATCATTCTGGCCTGTGGCTGGTAGCCAGCAGCAGGTCTAAAGAAGAAGCATGTGCCACTTCAGGCCCCAGTAAACAAATGTGTAAACTGAACATTAGTCTCAATCAGGATCAAATCAACTCAGGTTTATGAAGTGCCTACTGTGTACAGAGACTGTACTCCGTGTCAGGTGGTGGTGGGAGTGAAGGAATCTACCTATTTAGTCAACATGGCATTTCAGCAGAAAACAATACAAATGTGGTAGAAAGGTACGCAGTGGGGGAAGTTCCTGAAACGGTCTGTCTTTTCTATTTCTGTCTGACCTGGAATTGACTGCCTGATGTTTGAGGATGGCAGTTTGTGGTTGAATAAAACAAAATTGAAGTGGTAAGGACACTAAGGGATCTTGCTTTGGGAACTGAGGAAGGGCAGTCTGTGGTGGAGTCAGCATGGAGCAGCAGCTCCCCACCCCACCCGCTGCACCCTATCAGGTGACCCAGGGTAGCTCATGCCACTTCTCTGCACTGCTGTTACAAATATTATTAACTCCTACTGGTGCCCTAATATTTTATTTAGTATTTTTTTTTGAAAAGGTAATATATGTACATGCTAAAATAAATTTTAAAAAAAGCCCAAAGGGAGTACGGTAAATAAGTTTTCCGCCTCCTGTCCCCTCCTCTAGTACCAGTTTCTTGTGCTCTCATCTAGAGCTACTCTATGCATATATACACATTCATATACGTATGTATGCACATTTAAATATATATACATCCCTTTTAACACAAATACCAAAGTATTCCACACCTTGCTTTTTTTCTTTTTGCTTAAGAACAGGTCTTAAGGATCCTTTTGAATCAATACAAAGCTCTACCTTGTTCTCTTTTAACGGCTGCATGGTATTCCATTATTCCATGGCATTCGGGAAGCCCTAACTGGCATTTAACTATCTCCCGCTGATGTCGCTTCTACTCTTTGGCTGTTCCACACAGTGCCGCAGTGACTCTCCTTGTATGTTGATCTTTTCACTCTTGTTGGGCCAATGGAGTGTACAGTTTCAGTTTTGAAAGGCAATGTCAACATGCCCCTTGCAGGAGTCATCTGCGGTGACTTTTACAATGATCACTTATCCCTCCAATCAAGAATCAGGCAGTCATCGGTGGGGCAAGCTGACTAAAGCCATGCATTTGATGAGACGGCGGAGAGAGCCGTCTTCTTCCAAGAGAGCCAGTTTAGACCATTCCTCTTTCATAGAGCAAAGCGATTCAGAGCCCAGGTATTGGAGACAGGCTAGCTGGGTTTGAATCCAGCTCCACCATTTAATGTATGTGACCTTAGGCAAAGTGACTTAACCTCTTTGCAACTCCATCACTCCATCTGTTAACTGGGAATAACAATCCTATCTACTTCACAGGGTTGTCTCAGCATTTCTCAACTTTGGCACTACTGACGTTTTGGCTGGATAACTCTTTGTGGTGGGGATCTGTCCGATACCTTGTAGGGTGTTTAGTGGCATCCCTGGCCTCTCTGTCCACTAGATGCCAGTGGCCACATCCCCCTACCACTCACCCCCCAGTTGTGACAACAAAAAAACATCTACAGACATTGCCAGATTTGCCAGATGTCCCCGGGTGGGGTTGGGAATCGCCTCCCATTGAAAGAATCACTGGGTTCTTGTGAGGATTGAAGGACCGAATTACTACAAAGAAAGTACTTAGAATGTACCTGGCACATAATGAATGCTAGATAAGGGTTTGCAATTATTATTATGATTATTGTTCTCTGGCCCAGGCCTATCTGATGCAAAATAAATTATTTTGATAATTTGGGGGCTGAAGCAAGATACCAAGTATTGTTAAGCCCATATCTGATTCCACCCAGAAACCAGAATCCCAGTCCAATTGGGTGATCATAGGTCAGTAACACCAGGATTCATTATAGTAGGATCACTTTGGGCTTCTGTTGAAGGGCTCACAGGATCCTGAAGCAAATTTAACAAGATCCCATGCTAGTGGCTAGCTCAGCTGTCACTGGTGCTGCACATATCATCTTAAATCCCCTCCTGCACACTTCAAATCTTCAGCTTTCCATAAATCTGTGGCCCTGAAACTATAGGCTGCCCATAAAATTCACCCCAGAAAGGGAGGGGGGGGAGATGCAAACAAAATGGGAGGACAAGGGAAAACAAAATGCTGAGTTTCTCTTTAAAATTTTGGCTCTGCCCAGCACAAGCATTTGCAACGAAAAATAAAGAATTCTTTCTTCTGTGTCTATTTCGGCTGGCATCCAGCTTGTGCCTAGAGAAGAATGTCACTGCATCATTATTCAGCCCCACAAGGTAAAACAAAACGAGCAACTTAACAACCAGAAGTGTGCTAGTGTGGAGGGAACGGCTCATTTAGAAGCTTTTCAAAGAACGTTGCTGTGCTCCCTGCTCTTTTTTTTCCAAACCTGTGGGAAAGCTGTTACTTTTCATACAAGGTGTATAAATAATGCCCTCCAAGAAGCATCCCTCCCAACACACACTTTTCCTTTTATTTCTTTTTTCTTTTTTTTAAATTGCTTTTAGTCTTTTGGGATCCCTAGAGGGTCTACAAATAGATTTGCCTCTAAGAATTCTGAGTAACCACAGTTAGAAAAAAAAAAAGCATTGGTTTAATTAGCCACAGTCCTATTTTTGAAATTACATCTGCTTTTTTTTTTTTTTTTTAAATGAGGATTTGTCCTTACAAAAATTTGAAGAGGATAGGTTTTGGGGGGGTGCATGGTTGTTTTGATTTGAATTAATTTTCATGCTCTTGAAATTGAAATCAAGAATATTGAGTGAATAATGTCTCATCATAAATTAAACATGATCAAATGAAGACAGCTGACAAAAATGACTGCGGAAAAATGAATTGCTGGAAATACTGGGTCATCCACTGTGTGCTGCTAATATGAGTGATAGCAAATCACTCTGCACATTTCTGTGTTTTGCATGATTCCATCAGTTTTTCATCTCCAAATTCCCAGACTTGATTAGTCACTGAAGTGATGAAAATTAACAGGCTAATAAAGGATCATGTGCCTTGCAGAAGGGTCACTGAAAATCAAAAAGGAAAGAAACCACGGGACTAGATTCCCAAGTCTGAAAGTCTTTCTCCGGATGCTTTCTGTCTTGAGACTTGTTTCAGTTCTTAAATATTGGTTGAAATATTTTTGAAGTTTAAATTTTAACAATATTTCTCAATTTTAGAACTGTTTCAGGACAATATTCTTCATTGCCTTTGATGACAGCTCTCCAAAGACACTTGTTTAGTTTGGTTTAAATGACTATCTGAAAATTGTTTGTTAGGCAATGGAAGAACCACTCAAAATTTTAACTTCCACTAGATATAATATTAGTTCCTGACTTCAGCATTTGTCTTTAAAAAACTCCGCATGCATGCAAATCACTACAAATGCACTTTTTAAAAAAATCATCTGTATTATCTATTGCTGTGTAACAAATAACCCCAGAATTAAGTGACTTAAAACAACAAATAGGTTAGGAATCTGGGCACAGCTTAGATGGGTAGCTCTAGCTTAGGGTCTCTAACAAAGTTTCAATAACATGTGTCCCAGGACTAGAGTCATATCAAAGCTTGACTGGGAGACAAGCTGCTTCTAAGCCCGCTCACGTGGCTGATGGCAGCCATCAGGTCCTTGCTTGTTGTTGGTTGGAGATGTCAGTTCCTTACCATGTGGACCTCTCCGTAAGGCAGTTCAAAGAACAGCACCTGGCTCTCTTCAGAGCAAGTGAGTGAGAGAGGGCAGCCTGTTTTCGTTTCCTGGCTGATAAAACAAATGCCATACAATGGGTCAGATTAAGTTGGCTCATGGTTTCAGAGGCTAGAAGGCTTGCTTCCTCTTGGGTCGTTACCTTCTGCCTGGGATTCCTTGGCTTTTCCATCATGTGGCAATGCATATGGTGACATCTCCTTTCTCTTCCTGTTCCATTGATTTCCAGCTTCTGGCTGCTCTCCCTGGCTTTTTCCCTGTGGGTATAAGACCTCCATTAATAGGTTTAAGACCCATTCTGATTCAGAGGGCCACACCTTCACCAAAAATAACATCTTCAAAATGTCCTATTTCAATGAGTTCACATCCACAGGAACGGATAAGATTAAGAACATGCTTTTCTGGGGTACATAATTCCAAGCCACCACACAGCCCAAGGCAGAAGCCACAGTCTTTTTGTAACATAATCTTGGAAGTGAAATCCCATCACTTTTTCTAACTATTTGTTAAAATCAAATCTCTAGGTCCAGTCCATACTCAAGTGGAGGGGATATGCCAGGGTCTGAGTACCAGGAGGCAAGGATCACTGGGGCTATTTTAGACATTACCTACCTTACCCTGACATGTTCAAAAAAACCTAAAGCCCTCAGACATGTCACAATTGCTATAAAATAACCATGTTTTTGGAGGTCTGGAACTGATGTGAAGGATTTGCAAGAGATATTCCTTGGTTTTGGGTGATGCGCCTCCCTCCACAAAATAAAATGAGGAGGGATAAAATAAAGTTGACAATAGAGGTTTCCTTGGTCTCTGTTTTAATATAAAAGTAGAAATCAAATTTTAGTGATAAACCCTATACATTTCCGGTGCAAATGTAAGATGGTGCAGCCAATTTGGAAAAGAGTTTGACAGAACCTTAAAAAGTTAAATACATTTCTTTGCTGTTAACATTATACTACTCAACCTCAAAAAAAAAAAGTTAATTATAAATTTACCTTATGACTCAGCAATTTCACTCCTAGGTGTCTACCCTAGTGAAATGAAAACACATGTCTACACAAAGACTGGTACACAAATGTTCATAGCAGCATTATTTATAATAGCCAAAAATTTGAAATAATCCCAATGTCCAGCAATTGGTGAATGGATGTACAAAATGCTGTAGGTCTATGCAGTGGAATACTACTCAATAATAAAAAGGGGCTAAATACTGATACATGCTACAACACAATAAACTTCAAAAACATTATGCTAAGTGAAAGAAGCAGACACAAACAACCACATACTTTTGAGATTCCATTTATATGAAATGTCTGGAATAGGCAAAACCATAGAGTCAGAAAGTAGGTGAGTGGTTGCCAGAGGTGTGGGTGGGAACTGTGAGTAGCTACAAGTGGGCATGAGGGATCTTTTTGGAGTGGTGAAACTGCTCTGAAGTTAGTGGTGATGGTTGCACAACTCTGTAAATTTACTAAAAATAATTGAATTGAACACTTAAAATGGGTGACTTTTATGGTAGAAAAATATTCAATGATAGTGGATGAGAACTTGAGCCTTCTTAGCCTATATGAAACCAAGTTTAGCTATGTTAGCTTTAGGCCTTCTTATTCCACTTCCCCTTTTTTCCCATATGCTTGGAGTTTGGTCCTAAGATTAAATTCTGGGACCTTGGTCCCAGATATGGCTAACTGTCAAATCATTAAACCAGAGAAAGTTAATTATATTTCTATTATGGTTCTTGTATTTTATTTTTCCTTATCTGTTTTTTTAGCCTTGTTTCCTTTGGGCTAATTTTTTAAGGATTTTGCAACTTGGCTTAAAGGAATACTACAATTTTTTTTTTTCTCAATCTTTTCACCTTAGATGGGACATAAAACTGATTTCCTACTTTTGAAGTGTTTGCAGAATATGATGGTCAGTTTTGCCTAGATTATCTAGGAGACTAATTTCATTTCATTCTGGCTATTGGAGACATCTGGCTTATTCTGCAAGTTTTTCCAGGTCTTTTCCTTTATCTGGACAATTCGAGGAGATTGAAGGGAATTTTGACAGTCATTCCCCTATCATTTCCTTAAGTATTTTCACTTTTTAAAAAAATTTAGTCTTCACTTAAAAAAAAAAAAAAGTAGTTATCTACTTACTTCCAATTTAATTGCAACACAATTTAAAAACGGACTACCGTGCTGGCTGGCTTCCTAAGTTAAAGTAAAACTTCTAAAGGGGCCAAGGTCTAAAGTTCGCACATTCTTGTGAGGTATGTTCTGTCTCCACCGACGGGAGACCCCATTAATCCACAGCTCTACCAAATCACGTACATTTCCTTTTGAGTGTCATGAATGAGGGAAATGAAGTTCAAGTGAGAGGAAAATGAGTTCAAATGAAGGTCAGATACCCAAAAGAATTTTCTTGGTTACTGTGTTGCTGGGGTAGAAAAAGCGGGGAAAAGGTAATCAGATGTGGGTGGCCCCGGGACGTTGCTCGATTTCAAGCCCATTAGTTAAGTCTTTGCAGGGAAACAGAACAAGGCTTGTCTTTGTGACACCCAGTGACACTTGAGGGCCTACTGTGTGCCAGGCGTCGAGGATACACATAACTATTGGATGCTTTTGTTCATTGAGCCAGGGATTACTCTACGTGCTTTATACCTACCAACACCTGGTCTCCACCCTGAACAAGCTCGCAGTCAATTTTAAAGATTGCACCAGGTGGGGGCAAACAGGCCTTCCTCTCGGCGTCTGAGGACGTAGAAGGCACCTTGAGGAGAGGGGGAAAACAAACGCTTCCCTCCGGTGCTGCACACTAGGCCGGTCCCGCAGGAGAAGACCGACACGCCCTCGCCAAAGGGCAGGCCCGCCTAGAGGAGGGCGGATCCACGCAGAACCGGCAGCCGGGCCCTCACCCGACCCCCGCGGACGCGGCCCAGACCGGCGTCCGCTCCTCACGTGTCCCTCCCGGCCCCGGGGTCGCTTCACTCCCTACTTCCGCCCGACTCTGCCGACTTCCGGTAAAGAGTCCCCGTCCTTCATCGCCCGCCTGGCACGGCCACCGGTGTTTCGGTGTGCTCGTTCCCCGATGAGCACAGCGGCCGCAGCTCCTCGGGGTCCCGCGGCGGTCCTCGAGCCTCGCCGCTTCGCCGCGGGCAGGTGGCCAGGACGGCGCTCGCTCCCGCGGAGGGGCGGGCGGGGCGGCGGTGGCTCTGCGGCTCCGACTCCGTATCCATCCGCCGCCCCTCCCCCGCCCGGCCCCGGCCCCCCTCCCTCCGGGCAGCGCTCGCTTCCCTCCGCCTCAGACTGTTTTGGTAGCAACGGCAACGGCTGCGGCGCGTCCCGGCCCAGCTCCCGGCGGCTCCTGGGTCTCGGCGGGCCTCCCCGCCCCTTCGTCGTCCTCCTTCTCCCCCTCGCCGGCCTGGGCGCCCCCCCGGCCGCGCCAACCCGCGCCTCTCTGCTCGGCGCCCGCGCGTCCCCGCCGCACTCCGGCGTCTCCTCGGCGCGCCCGGCTCCCGGCTGTCCCCGCCTGGCGTGCGGGCCGGTGTATGGGCCGCTCACCATGTCGCTGAAGCCCCAGCAGCAGCAGCAGCAGCAGCAGCAGCAACAGCAGACCGCGGCCGCCAATGCCCGCAAGCCCAGTGGCGGCGGCCTTCTCACGTCGCCGGCCGCCGCGCCGTCGCCGTCCTCAGCCTCGTCGCTCTCGCCCTCGGCCGCGGCTTCCTCCTCGACGGCGGCGGCGAGCGCTGGCGGCGGGCGGCCCGGCCTGGGCAGGTGGGTGTCCGCGTCCCAGCCCCGCTCCGCTCGGGGCCTGGACGAGCCCGGGCCTCGCGTCCCCTCCCCCGCGGTCCGCACCGCCGTCTCCGCCCCGGGGCCGGCCTGGCCTGGGGGTGGTGGGCCGGGGGCCCGCAGTGGGGGCGGGAGCTCCGCTGTAGAGTCTGCGGGCTCGGATGGGGGGCGCCGCGGGGCTCCTCTGGATTGTCAAGCCGTGTCCAGTCTCCTGCAACATCCCCATCCTCCCCCTTAAACGGTCAAGATGGATGCACCGGGCAGCTTCCCCCTCCCCGTTTAAATGTTCGGGAAGGGTTCCTCGGTGTCAGCAATTGTCAGCCCGTGTTCGACCCTCTTGGAAGCTTCCCTGTCTCCAGTGGGAATGAGGGGGATGCTTGGACAGCATCCCCACCCCCAGCTTAAATATTGACGTTGGAGTGGTGTTTAGATTTTGTTTCAGTCGCCCGAAACATGTCACCTCTCCCGTTGAGGAGTATCGGGGGAGGGGGAGGTTTGGACTGCTCCCCTGCCTTCTCATTAAAGGGGTAGCCACAGGACTCATCTGGAATCATTAGGGTTTGTCAAGTCTCTTCAGCTACACCCCCTTCCTGCTCAGTGAATGATGGAAGGACGGCGAGGAGGTGGGTGGGCAGTGGCCCCTGCCCCGTCCACGTTTAAACCTTCAGGCCGCGGCAGGGTCTCCAGAACCCCTCTGGAATCGTCGGGCACTGTGCAGTCTCCCGCAGCGTTCCGCCCTCCCACCTGGGGAAGGGGTGGGAGCGCCCGGCCCCCTCCCGGGCTCCCTCCTCCTCCCGCACGGCCTCTCCCGCGCGGGTGGTGGCCGAGCCGCATTGCTGTGCCAGGCGGCGGCGAAAGCGCCTTTGCAAACTGGTGGGTGAGGGTCGGGCACGGGCGTGCGCCCGCAGCCCAGGCAGGACTGGGGAGGTGGGGGGTGGGCGGGGAGAGCGCACGCTGCGCATTTCTTCACGCCCCCTACCCCAATTTCTGAGATTTTGTAGGGAGAGGGATTCCTGACGGCAGAAATGCGGGTGTTGACTTGCGCCTCCACTCTCCGGCTCTACCCCCATCAGCCCAGGTTTGTGGTGGAGGTTGGGGGCTCCGCGTGGTCTCAGGCAGCCGGATTTGACTCTGGAGTGCGTGTGTGTGCGCCGAAGCCTGTTGGGGAGGGAGGGTCGTTGTGTTCAAACAGGGCACAAATGTCAATACACTCGATTCGATCGTGGCCTGTGTCCTTAAACTGAGGAGTCGCCAGAGCTTACCAAGGGCACGCAAGTCCATTTCCCCTGTGCCCCGAGTCCACCCGTGTTGGAGGCACTGCCATGCCTCACTCAGGCCGGGTTGGCAGGGCGGGTGACCAGCGGTGTCCTTAAATAGATGTCGTGGTCTTTTGAAGGTGGAATAAGGGAGTTTTTCATGCACTGAGTTTCTTTTGTGAAAACACTTTTTCAGCAATCCAATTTCAAAGAATTTTCATTAGCCAGCAGGGAAATTTACCCATCAAGATGAATCAGAGCTGGTTTTTAAGGTATTCTCCCTACAAAGTGGCTTCTGGACTGCTATTCATCCCACTCCCATAGTTTCCCCTTCTCTGAAGCACCCACAAACCTAGCTAAACTAGTTCATATGAGCCGATCATTTCCTCTGCTCTGTATGCTTAGGGTTTTGTAACTTCAGTTTCCCTTTTTCAATGGCACTGATAGGGAAAAATGGAAAATTTAAATGTAATTTTTATAGGAAAATTGTTTTTTTCTCTCAGAAGTCAGGCAGATGTATTTCAGTTGTTCAGGTGATTAAATATTAGAACTAAGGCTTTAAAAAAGTTGCATTGGTTCTCTTCTGGCTTAAAAGATTATGACAAAGAATTTGTTTCAGGGTAGCTTGATTGGTCAAAGATAATTGGAATCTTTTAGTATCATAGACCTTTTTCTGTTCCTTAAGGCTTCAGAAAAATTTAAGGTTAATTTCGGGTCTCCCATGCTTTAAATTCTTTAACTTGAGACATAAATTGTAGATTTTATTCTTTTTGTTAAATATGTGAAGTTTTGTTTAATGCGTTAGATTCATAATGTAAAATTTTGTTCTTGTGCAGATCAGTATACTTGTAGAATTGCTTTCAATTTTTTAATTACCTTTATTGGGTTCTTTGTAAATCAGTTACAGTTTCTAGTCTCTCTTCACTTTTGCTTGAATGTATCAGCAGTAAAATGAGTTTCTGGATCAGGAGTGAAGAAAACAAAATGCAACATTGGGTTTGACATGTTTAGAGATAGCAAAATATTCTTGAAAATCTAGAAATACACATCTTTAAGTAGTATAACATTTCATCATATTTGAATTTTATTTTTTCAGTGAATATTGAATTTTCATGGCTTTCAAAACAATGTATTCTGTCTTTAATAGTCATATACATTTCAGAAGGTGGCATATGATCTTGGGAAAGAACAGTGTAACCACATCACGTATTTTTTTTTACAGCATTAAATTTTAAAGATAATGTTACCTTAACCCAATTTTTATTTTTGTCTTTTAGTGTTCGGTTCTTGTCAACATTTTTATCATTACAATGATACATGTTATTTTGTGTTCAGCTTTTTTCATCTTAATATTGTCTCATAAATTTTTTTTAGTTTTCTACTTAACCATTATCTTATTGTTGGAATTTGGATTTCCACTGTTTTTGCTGTTACAGATAATGGTGCAGTGAACATCTTCACAATAATAGCTTTTGCTTCAATGCAGTTATTTCCTTAGATTTCCCAGGAGTGGTATTATAGGTCAGAGGGCTTCAAGATTTTTATCATGCTTGATAGCTGTTCCATATCACTCTTCAGAAGACCTATATTAGTTTCCAGTGCCAAAACGGTCTCTCTTTGTCCAACACTGAGGGACATTTTAAAGAGAAAAGTTGGATTTACTGTCAGGTACACACATTCTTAAGTGTTTTTGTTAGTTTCCTGGTTATTTATGTTTGAGTTTGAATTTGGTCCCTCTGAGGATTTAATGATAAAATGTGTGTGGAGATGTTTTGAAAACTGCAACTGTTACTAATTAGGATACATGGTTTAGCTGATCTGATACTTCTGAGTTAAGTAGAGGAATGAAACTCCTGGCAATTGTTATTCTAAAGCATTTTGGTGTTTTTGTTATTTTTTTCTTTTTTAGCCTCCCTCTTTGATCTGAAAGTATTTTTTGTTAGCTGATAGCCTGTGACCAAGTTATCTTTGGTAACTTTTATGTAATTTCATGGCACTGTTGGGAATTTTTACTGGTTAACCTACATCTCTTCCCCTTCCACACTCCCTTACTTATTTTAAGAAATAATGAGTTTACTAATCCTATTACTCAAATACTAATCCTAGATAGAATTTCTTTGGATACAGCATTCAGTGTGACTAAAAAATTTGGGTAGTAAATTTCAGCTCGGTACTATTATTGCTTTCTCTCTCTCTCTCTCTCTTTTTTTTTTTTTTTTTACAAAAGTTACAGTTATTGCTTTCTCTTGTTATTTGCGATTAAGAAAGTATGCTGCAATTTAGTGTAATTGTTTATCATGCTTTCATTTAAATATCAGTGGGATACTCATCTTTTTAAATTAAAATCTTCTAGAAGGGTCTAAAGATTTTACATTAATGCAACACAAATATATTGAGTATCTGCTATGTTCAAGGCAGGTATCGGTTACAGAGCAATGAATGAAACAAAAATAGCTGCTATCCTGGAGTTTTCATTCTAATGTGAGGAGACACAATAAATGAGATATTAAATTAGCAAGCTGTACATAATATTAGATAAGAGCTAAGGGAATAGAGGAGAAAAGATTAAGGGTATAGGGAGTGTGGGGAAGGGATTGGGTTGAAATTTTAAATAGGTTACAGTAGGCCTCATTGAAGAAGGTAACATCTTAGCAAATATTTGAGGAAGGTGAGGGAGTCAGCTATTTCCTTTTTTTTCTGGATTAGTCATATGGCCTCATTTGTAATTTATAAGGGTTCAACTGCATCATTCTTTGTTAATTCATTCTTTTATGTGGGTATTGATAATTACCAAATTTGAAGTTAGACCAGAAAGGTTCATTGATGTTTAATTTTAATTCATTAAATTAAAGGTTCATTGATGTTTAATTTAATTCATTAAATTTAATTCATTTAATTCATTAGCTGATAGTTGTTAATAACAAAAGAAGTACACTTGTGTTTTTCTATTGGGCTTGCTTATTTTGCTGAATCAGTTTAGTTTTCATTCCAACTACCTGGGGAAAATATACTTCTTAAGACTGGGCAAAACCTGCATCAAACTGTGTTTGTCTGTGTTTGTCAAACAAAAAAATAAGGCTGTAGTTGTGTAAAGATTTTGCATTCTGAAACATAGTCAAAACATGCATTCATGGTATCAGTCATGTTTGGTGTTCCTCTTTTGGTTAAATGTAAACTTGTATTTTCTGTGCTTTTCTTGTTAGACAGTTATAATTTTACACAGGGGATGTTAACTCATATCATAGTTATTTAATAACCATATGTTTCAACTTAAAGGAGGATCCCAATTTTTTTTTTTTTTGTGGGGGGGGGGTCCTGAGTAGCTACAGCTGTGTTAACTTTCCTTTACCATAGCAAAGTGTTTTTATACCTTGGTAAGGATTTTAGGTTTTTGGAAATTTTTAGAAGATTTTTTCCTATGATTGTAATTTTCTGTTTTGGCCAGATAGTATATATAGAATTGAGTCAGAACAAAGCCATATTTTGTCATTATTTCAAATGATTGTGACAACTTCAGTAGGGATGCGACTAGAGTTTATCAACAGGCCTAATTGCTACTATATCTTTTTTAGGTGAAAGTACTTGTTTTTTCTGGAACATGTCTGTTCCATATGTTCCATAACATTATGACTGTTACCATACTGTAATTTTAAGAGGATGCTACAGTGGTCTGTTTAGCAAGAGTGTTGGTAAAATATAGGTGGAATTTGCTAAAAACATTAACTCAGTGACATTATATATCCCATCAAAAGAATGCTGTTTTCTGTTGAGGTTTTTTGGTCTCCTTAGATGTTAGATTTCAAAAGTAGGAATGTTTTTCTCAGAAAAGTTACTCCTCATTGGGTATGAAGCTGGTATCAAGTCTTTGAAAGGTTATAGCATCTAAATCCAGAATTTGTAGTGTAGACTTTTGAACCCATAAGCATTAGTTATGATTGGAAACAGGTTGATCTATATATTTAGTGGGGTTTTTTTCTATCCTTAAAGTATAACTTTTACTCAAAATGAATTTCTTCTTTTGAAGCTGCCCATTCTATATGGAACATAGCATTGTTCTCCATTAATAATAGTCCTTGCCTAACAAGTAGATTTGCAGTTTTGTAGACAGATGTGCTGTAAGCTACTTTTCTGTTATTTAAAATACCAATTATCTTATTAATTCAAGACAGTGTATGTTATAAATAAGTAATACATGAATACATAAATAAATATTAGTGCTTTGGGGACATACAGAGGTGTGTAGACTGATCCCTGAGCTTAAGCTGCTTGTAGTATAATAGAGATAAGAGATGTACTTGAACCAGAATCCAGAACAGATTTACTCTTGAAATTAATAAGTTGAGAAACAGTGTATGTAGAAGTACTGCCTCACTTATATATATGTTTTTTCTTTTTTTTTTTTTGCAATTTTATTGAGATATAGTCACATACCATACAGTCATCCAGAGTGTACAGTTGTTCACATTATCATCATATAGTTGTGCATTCATCACCACCTTGAATTTTTGAGCATTTTCATTACTCCAAAAATAAAAATAAAAATAAAAATAAAAAAGAGCACTCAAAACAACTCATCTCCCCCATCCCCCCCATTATTCATTTACTTTTTTTGTCCCCATTTTTTCTACTCTGTCCATATACTGGTTTTCACAGTTACAGTCACACTGTATAAGCTTTGTACTTGTACACTTGTCTTCAAGAATCAAGGCTACTGGGTTGCAGTTCAACAGTTTCAGGTATTTCCTAGATATCCTAAATACACTAAAAACTAAAAAGGGATGTCTGTATAATGCATAACAGTGACCTCCAGGATGACCTCTTTACACCGTTTGAAATCTGTCAGCCCCTGAAACTTTATTTTGTTTCATTTCTTTTGCCTCTTTTGGTCAAGAAGGCTTTCTCAATCCCACGATGCCACGTCCACCCAGACTCATTCCTGGGGGTCATGTCCCCCATTGCCAGGGAGATTTACACCCCTGGGGGTCATTTCCCATGTAGTGGGGAGGGCAGTGAGTCCACCTGCCAAGTTGGCTTAGAGTGAGAAGCCATATCTGAGCAACAAAAGAGGCTCTCTGGGGGTGACTTGTAGGCACCTTTATAAGTAGGCTTAGCCTCTCTTTTGCGGTAACAAGCTTCATAAGGGCAAGCCCAAAGATCGAGGGCTTGGCCTACTAAGTTGGTAGTATCCAGTGTTTGCCAGGTGGGTAAATGTAATATTTCCACCTTTTTCCCCAATCCCTAAAGATGGTTTTTCAGGTACTTCTTTATCCTCTGCCCAGATTACTCTGGAATGTATTGGAGCTTTACAATAACCTGTACAAACCAGATCTCACTCTCTATTCAAGGTTCCATGTAATTATGGTGTTTGAATAAACTGAACATGCAAGTTAGATTACATAGCACGCTACAGAAAATAAAGGTTTTCCACCAAATAAAACATCTGTACCATTGGTCTCACACAGAAGTTGAAGTTTTAAAATAGTCAATATCATCTGCCCTTTAGTCTGATTTACCTTAGGCTTACCAAGGCTATTTCATTCATATCTCTTGAAGTCTGATCCTTTTTTCAGCTTCTTTAACGCTGAATGGGGTGCTCATTTATATTTGAATGTTCTGTCTCATAATTTGAGAAACTATAAGATGTTTGTTGAAAAGTAAGGTTGTGTGGAGAAGAAAAATAAAAACCTTTAAAAACAATAGCACCTATAATCTTACCATCTTTCCAGGCTTTTCCATGTGAATACATATATAAGACAAAAATGGGATCACATAGTACATATTGTTTTGAATTCAACAATATGTATCATATTTTAAACTTTGTATTTTTCCAAAAACTGTAGAATTTTAGAGCAGGATAAAATAATAGAATTTTATTTTAAAAGAAAAAATCTTAAGCTTTTGGATATTATGGTACTTGCCCAAAGCCAGTGTATTTTTAGAATTTTGTTACACCTCCCCCACTTTAAATATATACATATGCGTAAAGATCATACTGGATATTTTAAAGAATATGCAGCCGTAGACATTCCTTGCCCTTTAGGATATCTTTTTGTAACCTCAGGTTTGGCTGGCTAAAATAAAAGTTATAGTTCCTTATCTTTGTTTTTAATATATGTAATTATTTACATATGTGGTATGGAATCTTCTATTTAAATGTTTAAATTCTTGTTTTTATTATTTTTTAAGATTTAGTTTTACAGATCTGGGTTGTTTATGAAAATTTGCCGCAGCTGCTAACTTCAGATTTCAATTTGTTGATAATTATTTGCAATTGTATTTATGCAAAATTTTGAAATTTCCCTTTAATTTTTAAAATATCTTATATAGATTGCTTCTAGTGTTAAGCCTTGAAGTTGAGTCAAATGGCTATAAAATGTCAATTTGCTATTTTTAATAGCCAACTACGTTTTGGGAATTGAATAAAATATTCTATGTTAGAGTTTTTGTACAATCCGTCAGTTTGCGGTATGAGGCTTGTCTGTGTTACAGTTTTAAATGAATCTGGTTTATTTTTATGATACATTAGAAATTTAGAGGGTTGTCCTCTTGAAAGAATTTCCTTGGGAGGCTTTATCTAATGGCAATGGTCACATATTTTTGATTGCCATTTTTCATGTTGCTTTTGTAAGTCATACATACAAAATATCCTTAGTAGCGATCTTTGTAAACAGCAATGTCAAGATTAATCTCGATTATGATTTTTCTTTAAAAAACAAACTGCTTTTGAATGAAGTAGTGCATTTTTTCTTTATATTTATAGTGGGCCTTATGCAGTTAAGTATTTCTATCCGTGAATCACATTTGAAAATGAGGAAGAGAAAAGACTTAAGGCCTTTTCCCTGAAGCTTGTACAGATTATAGAAAGGGGAGCTCTTCATATTTTATTTTTGTTTAGTCTACACGTGATTCTACCTAGCTTGCTTTTATTATTTACAGTACTAACAAGCTAGAAAGGGTAAAACTTTTAGGGGCAAACATATTGCTAACAAGGAGAAATAATAATAGTGTGATAGAAAATTAAGAGGTGGGAGAATGATAAAAACAAATACCATAGCTCAAAAAGTATACTATCCTGGACGTTCTATAAGCTCTATGCCTTAGTAGGCCCCCAGGGTCATTACTATTTTATAGCACAATGTAGATAATTGATGGTGCTCATAATGGTGACTCATAAGAGAAGTTTAAATTGTTTTTCCTATCTTTCAAAGAACTATTTTTCAAGCTGCTCATCATCACCTGTTAGTAGGTTGTGAAATCACTTCAGCGTGTTATGAAAAGCATTTTTAGAAAAAATGAAAAAATAGAAAATTTTAGAATACACTTCATAGTTGGGGTAAGAACTGTTTTAAGAAATTTCTGCTTCAGTTAATGTCTGTGTACTGTGTTGAATGCAAAATATAATTTTTCATTAGGGTAATCAAAAAGCCACTGCTTTAGAGGTTGTGAGGTAAAGTAAAAGGCTGGAGGGAGGGTTTTTCTTTCATATATGGCTAGGGTTGCCAGATTTAACAAATAAAAATACAAGATGCCCAGTTGAATTTGAATTTCTTATAAACAACAACTAATTTTTTAATATAAATATGTCCCAAATATCATGAAACAAAATTATTGATTATCAGAAATTCAAATTTAACTGGACAGCCTGTATTATTATCTGGCAACCTAGAATCCTGGCTTATTCTTCATTCTTTCTTTCTTTGTTTCTTTTTTTTAAACAAAACTGTATATTTTGTTTAGTAACATATATATGTAAATAAAAAGAAAAACTCTGGAAGGATCCACACTAAATTGGTGGCAGTGATTATTTATAAGGAAGGGAGTAAAATTAGATGGGGGTCAAGAACAACTCTTGTTTTATGTCATATAGTATTGATTTTTGCAATAATGGATTCATGTATTATTTGTATTAAAAAAAAACTAAAGAAGACTCAGAGACTTCTTTCTGATTTTAAGATGTCAAAGTAAAGTCCTTTCTGCCCCTTTTCCTTCTTTTTTTTTGTATCTTTTTTTTATAATGCAGACTGTAACATATATACATGGAAATGATAACTTTCCAAGTGAAATTTAACAAGTAGTTAAAAAACAAATTTCAAAGGATATTATAGGTCACAATTCCACAGTTTCAGTTATTTCCATATTGTGAAATATAACATACATACAAAAACGGTTGATATCTTTCAAAATATGCTTTAACAAGTAAGTTATATAGGAATTTCCAAAGTTGCCATGAGTTATAGTACCATAGTTTCAGTTATTTCCTTATTGTGAAATATAACATATATACAAAAAGATAGTAGCCTTCAAATTACAATTTAACAAGTAACTGTAGAACAAATTTCAAAGGATGTATCAGTTACAGTTCCACCATTTCACTTTTTTCCTTCTATTTTAATATCCTAGCAACTAAGAAAAAGAAAATTGTATAAAGATTCAGTATTCATAATGCTTTGTTAAATTCCATCCTGTCTGTTAATACCCCTTCCTCTAGTTTAATCACTTTCATGATCTTCAGGGATGTCTAGGCGGTGACCACCCTAAGTTGTTCATGTTAAAAAGGGGTGTCAACTTTATGAGAAAAGGGGACACATTTAGTTAATGTTCTTGAAGAAGCTTTTGCCCTCTGGTTTTGGGGACTTAGTTGGCATAGGAGTTCCCTGAAGAATTGAAGTTTCTGAAAAATAAACTTAATGAGTGCAACCTTTATAGAGTCTCAGATAGGGATCCAGGTATTCTTCAGGGTTTTCAGGACTGCTGCTGACTTGGGCTTACTGGGGCCATTTGGCATATCTAACTGAAGCTTGCATAGGAGTAACCTCCTGGACAGCCTCTTGACTCTGTTTGAATTCTCTTTAGCCACTGAAACCTTATTTTGTTGCCTTTCTTTTCCCCCTTTTGGTCAAAAAGGCATTCTCAGTCCCTTGATAGGGTCAGACTCATTTGCAGAATCTGTGTAGCACGTCGCCAAGAAGACTCATTCATCTTGAGGGTCCTGTCCCATGTCAGGGGGAGGGTGATGAATTTATTTGCAGAGTTAGGCTTAGAGAAAGTCCACATTTAAGCAACAAAAGAGGTTCTCAGGACATGACTCTTAGGCATAATTATAGGTGGGCTCAGCCTCCCCTTTACAACCATAAGTTTCACCCGAGCAAGCCTCATGGTTGAGGGCTTGACTTATAAATAGGGGGTTCCTAAGTTCACATAGCATATGTTATGTCGATGATAATCCATCTATAGCTCACATTATCATTGCTTAGTAGTATAATAATCCTCATCACTCTCCAATTATTTGTCCCTAATACTGGTGTTCTCGTTTGCTAATGTGGCCAGAATGCAAAGCACCAGAAATGGATTGGCTTTTATAAAGGGGGTTGCTTTGGTTACACAGTTACAGTCTTAAGGCCATAAAGTGTCCAAGATAACACATCAACAATTGGGTACCTTCACTGGAGGATGGCCAGTGGCGTCTGGAAAACCTCTGTTAGCTGGGAAGGTATGTGGCTGGTTTCTGCTCCGGAGTTCTGGTTTCAAAGTGGCTTTCTCCCAGGACGTTCCTCCCTAGGCTTCACCTCCTCAAAAATGTCACTCTTAGTTGCTCTTTGTCCTCTCTTAGCTTCTCCAGAGCAAAAATCTGCTTTCAAAGCCCACCTCCAAAATGTCTCTGTAAGCTGAAGCTCCTCTCACAGCTCCTGTGTGTTCTTCAAAGTGTCTTTCTTGGCTGTAGCAAGCTCGCTCCTTCTATCTGATCTTATATGGTGCTCTAGTAAACGAAGGCCCATGCTGAATGGGTGGGGCCACACTTCCATGGAAACTATCCAGTCAGAGTCATCACTCACAGTTGGGTGGGTAACATCTCCATGGAAACACTCAAAGAATTACAATCTAATCAACACTGAAACGTCTGCCCACACAAGATTACATCAAAGATAACTGCGTTTTGGGGGACATAATACATTCAAGCTAGCACAATTGGTGTAGTATGAGTATGGTATTCCTATTAAATATAGTTCCTAGTGTGCAATATGTAGATTTTTCCCATACACCCTTCTGTTGTCAACCCTCTGTGCTGGTGTCATACCTTAGAAGTACATCGTGCAAGCCTCTGTCTATATTTGTGGTGCTGATCTGGGGGAAACTTGCCTTTAAACAACCCCTTTCAGTCCTATTCGCCTTCAGTACAGCTCTAGTACTTATAATACCATTAACAAATAATTGTGACCCCTACTCATTCCCATACCTTTGAATTCACCATCATTAATATATCTGAACATATTAGCTTATCATTCCCCCTCACTATCTACCATATATCACTATGTCCCCAATATTCTATATTATAAGACATTGATTTTACATTGTTCAGAGTTCATAGAAGTGGTAACATGCAATATCTCTCCTTTTGTGTCTGACTTATTTCACTCAGAATTATATCTTCAAGGTTCATCCATGTTGCCATGTTTCAGGACCTTGCTCCTTCTTACTACTGCATAGTATTCCATCGTATGTATATACCACATTTTGTTTATCCACTTGTCTGTTGCAGGACACTTGGATTGTTTCCATCTCCTGGCAATTGTGAACAATGCTGCTATAAACATCGGTGTACAGACATCTGTTCTTGTCACTGCTTTAAAATCTTCTGGGTTTATACCGAGATGTGGAATTGCCAGATCGTAGAGTAATTCAGTAGCTTTTTGAGAAACTGCCAAACTGTCTTCCACAGTGGCTGTACCATATACATTCCCACTGGCAATGAAGAAGAGTTCCAGTTTCTCCACATTCTCTCCAGCACTTACTGTTTCCTGTTTGTTTAATGGCAGCCTTTCTTATTGGTGTGAGACGGTATCTCATTGTGGTTTTGATTGGCATTTCCCTAATACCCGGTGAAGATGAATATTTTTTTTCATGTGTTCTTTAGCCATTTGTATTTCCTCTTTGGAAAAATACCTTTTCATGTCTTTTGCCCATTTTATAATTGGGCTGTTTGTGCTACTGTTGTTGAGTTGTATGATTTCTTTACATATGTAGGATATCAGTCTCTTATCAGACACATGGTTTCCAGATACTTTCTCCCATTAGTTGGCTGCCTCTTCACCTTTTTGACAAAGTTTTTTTGAGGCACAGAGGCTTTTAGTTTATGTATTTTTTCATTGTTGCTTGTATTTTTGGTGTAAGGTGTAAGAAGTGACCGCCTAATACTCGATCTTGAAGATGTTTCCCTACATTATCTTCTAGGAGTTATATGGTACTGTCTCTTATATTGAGGTCTTTGATCCACTTTGAGTTAATTTTATATGGGGTGTGAGGTAGGGGTCCTTTTTCATTCTTTTGGTTATGGCTATCCAGTTCCTCCAGCCCCATTTGTTGAAGAGACTGTTCTGTCCCAGTTTAGTGGATTTGGAGGCCTTATCAAAACTCAGTCAACTGTATATCTGGGGGTCTGTTTCTGAACTCTCAATTCAATTCCATTGATCAGTATGTCTATCTTTATGCCAATACCATGCTGTTTTCAGCACTGTAGCTTTATAGTAGGCTTCAGTGTCTGGAAGTGTAAGTCCTCCTACTTCGTTCTTCTTTTTCAGGATGTTTTTGGCAATTCGAGGCCCCTTTCCCTTCCAAATAAATTTGATAACTAGCTTTCCAAATCTGCAAAGTAGGTTGTTGGAATTTTGATTCGAATTGCGTTGAATCTGTAGATCAGTTTGAGTAGAATTGACATCTTAATGTTTAGTCTTCGTATCCATGAGTAGGGAATATTTTCCCACCTATTTAGGTCCTTTTTTATTTCTTTTAGTAACATTTTGTAATATTCTGTGTAGAGGTTTTTACGTCTTTGGTTAAGTTAATTCCTAGGTATTTGATTTTTTTAGGTACTATTGTGAATGGAATTTTTTTTTTTTATTGTGTCTTCACTTAGGTCATTACTAGTGTGTAGGAGCATTGCTGACTTATGTGCATTAATCTTATATCCCACCAGTCTGCTGAATATGTTTATTAGTTCCAGTAACTTTGTTGTCAGATTTTCAGGATTTTCCAAATATAAGATCATATCATCTGCAAATAATGACATTTTTACTTCTTCCTTTCCAGTTTGGGTACCTTTTATGTCTTTATCTCGGCGAATTGCTCTGGCTAAAACTTCTAGCACACTGTTGAATAATAGAGGTGACAGTGGGCATCTTTGTCTGGTTCCCAATCTTAAGGGGAAGGCTTTCAGCCTCTCACCATTGAATAATGTGCTGGCTCTGGGTTTTTCATATATCCCCTTTATCATACTGAGGAAGATTCCCACAATTCCTACCTTTTGAAGTGTTTTTATCAAAAAGGGATGTTGAGTTTTGTCAAATGCTTTTTCAGCATCTGTTCTAGTTTGGTAATGCTGCTGGAATGCAAAACACCAGAAATGGATTGGCTTTTATAAAAGGGAGTTTATTTGGTTACACAGTTACAGTCTTAAAGCCATAAAGTGTCCAAGGTAAGGCATCAGCAATCGGGTGCCTTCACTGGAGGATGGCCAGTGGTGTCCGGAAAACCTCTTCTAGCTGGGAAGGCACATGGCTGGCGTCTGCTCCAAAGTTCTGGTTTCAAAATGGCTTTCTCCCAGGTCGTTCCTCTCTAGGCTGCAGTTCCTCAAAAGTGGCACTCTTAGTTGCACTTGGGGTATTTGTCCTCTCTCAGCTTCTCCAGAGCAAAAGTCTGCTTCCAATGGCCGTCTTCAAACCGTCTCTCATTTGCAGCTCCTGTGCTTTCTTCAAAGTGTCCCTTTTGGCTGTAGCAGCTTGCTCCTTCTGTCTGATCTTATATAGTGCTCCAGTAATTTAATTCAGACCCACCCTGAATGGGCAGGCCAGCACCTCCATGGAAATTATCCAATCAGAGTCATCACCCACAGTTGGGTGGGGTGCCTCTCCACGGAAACACTCAAAGAATTACAATCTAGTTGACACTGATAGGTCTGCCCACACAAGATTACATCAAAGATAATGGTGTTTGGGGGTCATAATACAGTCAAACTGGCACAGCATCTTTCAAGATGATCCCTTTCAATTTATTAATGTGTTGAATTACATTAATTGATTGATTTTCTTATGTTCAACCACCCTTAAATGCCAAGAATGAAACTCCACTTGGTTGTGGTATATAATTCTTTTGATGTGCTTTTGGATTCGATTTGCAAGTATTTTGTTTAGGATTTTTGCGTCTGTATGCATCAAGGAGATTGGCCTGTAATTTTCCTTTTTTGTAGTATCTGTATCTGGTTTTGGTATCAGAGTGATATTAGCTTGTAAAATGAATTAGGGTAGTGTTCCTTTTTCTTCAATTTTTTAAAAGAGTTTAAACAGGAATGGTGTCAATTCTTTTTGGAAAGTTTGGTAAAATTCCCCTGTGAAGCCGTCTGGCCCTGGGCTTTTATTTGTAAGTAGATTTTTGATGATGGATCGGTTCTCTTTGCTTGAGAGTGTTTTGTTGAGGTCTTCTATTTCTTCTTTGGTCAGTCTAGGTGGTTCATGAATTTCCAGGAAATTGTCCATTTCCTCTAAATTGTCAGTTGTTCATAGTATCCTCTTAAGATTTTTTTAATTTCTTTGGGATCTGTAGTAATTATCCCCATCTCACTTATGATTCTGTTTATTTGAGTCTTCTGTCTTTTTGACTTTGTCAGTCTAGCGAAGGGTCTGTCAATCTTGTTGACCTTCTCAAAGAACCAACTTTTGGTTTTATTTATTCTCTTTATTGTTTTTTTTTATTCTCAGCTCATTCATTTCTGCTTTAATCTGTTGTTTCTTTTTGTCTACTTGCTTTAGGGTTAGTTTGCTGATCGTTCTCTATCCTCTTCAGTTGTTCATTTAGGTCTTTGGTTTTAGCTCTTTCTTACTTTTTATTATATACATTTAGAACTATAAATTTCCCTCTGAGCACCACCTTCACTGCATCCCGCAGATGCTGGTATGTTGTGTTCTCAGTTTCATTTGTCTCTAGATAATTGCCGATTTCTCTTGCAATTTCTTCTTTCACCCACTGATTGTTTAGGCGTGTGTTATTTAACCTCCATATATTTGTGAAAGATCTGGTTCTTTGGGGGTTGTTGATTTCTACTTGCATTCCATTGTGGTCTGAGAATGTTCTTTGAATAATTTCAATCTTTTTAAATTTATTAAGTCTTGTTTTGTGCCCCAGCATATGATCTGCCCTGGAGAGCGTTCCATGGACACTAGAGAAGAATGTATATCATGGTACTTTGGGATATAATGATCTATATATGTTTATTAAGTCTAATTCATTTATCATATTGTTAAGGTCTCGGTTTCCTTATTTGTCCTTTGTCTAGTTGGTCTATGTGTATAGGAGAGTGGTATATTGAAGTCTTCCATTATTATTGTAGATGTGTCTATTTGTCCCTCCCATTTAGTCAGTGTTTGTGTCATGTATTTTGCAGCTCCTTGATTGGGTGCATAAACATTTATGGTTGTTATTTCTTCATGTTGAATTATCCCTTTTATTACTATATCATGTCCTTCTTTGTCTCTTATGATAGCTTTACATCTAAAGTCTATTTTGTCCAATATTAGTATAGCTACACCAGCTTTCTTTTGGTTGCAGTTTGCATAGATTATTTTTTTCTGTCCTTTCATTTTCAGTCTCTTTGTGTTGCAGGGTCTAAGGTGAGTCCCTTGTAAACAGCGTATCAATGGGTCATACGTTTTACCAGTCTGTTATCTTTTAATTGGAGAATTTAATCCATTCACATTCAAAGTTATTACTGAGAAGGGAGTTCTTGAACCAGTCATCTTATCTTTTTGTTTTTAGTTGTTAGATTTATTTCTTTCCCTGCTCTGTCTTTATTTCCTTTAAGTTACACTTAATAATACTCTTCAGTTCTGTGTTCTTCTCCAGACCTTTTTTTTTTTTTTTTTCCCCAGCTAGTAGAGCTCCTTTTAGTATTTCTTGCAGGACGGGTCTCTTGTTAACAAATTCTCTCAGCATTTGTCTGTGAAAATTTTAAACTCTACCTCAATTTTTAAGGAGAGCTTTGCTGGATAAAGAATTCTTGGCTGGCAGGTTTTCTGTTTCAGAATCTGAAATATGTCATACCACTGCCTTCTAGCCTCCATGGTGCTCACTGAACGGTCACAGCTTAGTCTTAATGTTGTTTCCCTTGTATGTGGTGAATCAGTTCTCACTAGCTGCTTTCGGAAGTTTCTCCTTTTCTTCAGCATTTGACAATCTAATCAGTATATGTCTCAGAGTAGGTTTATTTGAATTTGTTATATTTGGTGGTCCTTGGGCATCTTTGATTTGCATATTTATATCATTTATAAGGTTAGGGAAGTTTTCCTCACGTATGTCTTGAAACACTCTTCCTAGCCCTTTACCCTTCTCTTCTCCTTCTGCGACACCAAGGATTCTTATATTTGTTCTCTTCGTGTTGTCCATCATTTCTCTGAGATCTATTTCAATTTTTTTTTATTTTTTTACCCATTTGTTCTTTTGTGTGCTCGTATTCAATTAGTCTGTCCTCAAGTTCACTTATCCTTTCTTCTGCCTCTTCAAATCTGCTATGGTGTGTCTCTAGTATATTTTTAATTTGAGCCACAGTGTCTTCTATTTCCATAAGGTCTGCTTTTTTTAATTTGCTCTTTCAAATTCTTCTTTATGCTCTTGTAGGGTTTTCTTGATTTCCTTTGTCTTTAGCCATGTCGTTGAGGTTGTTTTGGAGATTTGTTTGTACTTCTTTAATTAATTGCTCCACATTTTGTGTTTCTTCTGGCTTTTTAATTTGTTCATTTGGCTTATCTGTATCTTCTAGAGTCTTAAAGTGGTTTATAATTTTCCTTTGGCTTCCGGGCATTTGCTCATCTTGATAGGGTTGTTTTGGGAAATGCAGGATTATTTGAAATTTATATACATTTGGTAAAGCTGTAGCTTGCTGGAGTGCAGTTTCCCTAACCTACCAGCAGGTGGTGCTCTCAAGTAGGTCTTCCCCAAACTTCTCCTGTGCAGTGGGTGCAGTCCAGATCCAGTTGGGAACCAGTCAGTGCACTGGATCTGCATGTGCCCTGGGGACTGTCTGCCTTGAAGCTGCCACTGGGCCCAGAGCCGGTAAGCAGGGAGTTCGCTCAAGGGCACCCCGAAGATGGAACTTGGGCCCTGCCTGTTTGTTCCTTGCTGCTGTCCGCCTGCAAGTCTCTGGGATGTGGGAGGGGCTCCTGATCATGAATATGGTACCTCTCCCTTCCCGTCTTCTTGCTGTTGCCCCCCCCACCCTCATGGACTTCCATGGGTGAGAACAAATGCTGCCTGCTGGATTCCCTCATGGGAGCTCCCTGTGGAGGGTCACTTCCCCAGTGATCTGCCATCTGTCTTCCGTTTTTGTTGATGTCCCCTCCACGTACTTGGAGGGACCCTCTATGAGCGGTCACATCCTGAAACTCCAGACCCTGGTGTCCTCTGGCCCCTTTCACAGAGGAGAAACCATTCCGCGTTACCTACTCCACCATCTTCCCGGAAGTCCCACCCACCCCCACCCATTCATTCTTTAGTAACTGAAATTTAAGCTCTGTGATAGCTGGGACTTTGTTTTGTTCACTAATGTATCCCTGTCTCTCAGAACAGTGTTGTGTGAATGAGTGATTTTGAGTAAGCTACTTTCTCTCTCACTGTCTTCTGTATCTGTTAAAATGGAAAAGAATGCCTTCCTCAAAAAGTGAGACACAATCTTGTTCCATTCCATTCTTGGCACCTAGTAGGCTCTAAATAATTTAGAATCCTACAAATTTGGAGGTGGAAATGGAAATGATGGCTTTTTAACACTCGTTCTTTTTATAGGTTAGGAAACTACAACCAAAGAAATTTTTTGCCAAAGTCTCCCATCATTGGCTGCATAGCTGGCATTAGAATCTAGTTTACTCTTCTTTTTATTATATTTTTAAGACTTCTTTTCAAAATTGGATGTTTATTCAGTAATCCGAGAAAAGACACACCTATCCAGAAGAAAACATTTGCTGAGGGCTCAAATTAGCAAAGGCTTATTCTGCTTTGCTACTTTTTGCTTTCTGTCACATACATTTCAAGTAGAAGTTGTCATTTGGGTGCAAATCCAAAGTGAAGGTCCTCTGCATTGTTTCCACCAGGCATTGGTTTCCTTTCCTATATGCTTATCCTTTTCTGATCCTTAGATTTCTCCTTATGCCAATTGTGATGTATTAGAGTATGACGTGGAGGATGCTGAGATTTCATCCAGCTTTAGTTGGGAGATGGGGAAAGGGGGTTGAGGAGAGTCTTTCTGTCATGGGCACCAGAGGGCATTGGCTAATTGTAGCTTAGCAGGCCTCTCGATTGGGCTCTGCATGTCCAGATACATCCTACTTTTAAGTTGTCTGGCACACTCCATATCCAACATAATCTCCAAAACAGTTTTTATTGGGTCCCTTTTCTGTTGAGAAGCATTTATTGGCTCTCTTCATTATTGGGCGAATCAAGTCCAGGTTAGTCATCCTGGCTGTCACGCCTCTCCACTGTCTGACCGCACTGCATTCTCCAGCGTGAATCAAATTCTTCTGCAAATCATATCTTCTCGTCTTCATAAACATAGGTCTTAACTTTCAAGGATTAGTCCAGATCTTCTCTTGTACATTGTACCACCGTATTTACTTTAGATAAACATGATTCCTTCCTCTTTTACATTCCCTTAGCTCTTGGCAGGTATCATTCATGTGGCATTCAGTACACCGTGTGTTGAAGTGCAGTAGTTCCTCTACAAGCTTTCAGTTTAGGGTGAAATCTGAGATACGAGCAAAGTTATACCCTAGAGCAGTAGTGGTTCAACTCTATCAGCCACCAAAAATGGCTTTTTTTTTTTTTTTTTTTTAATGACCATTCATGGTCATGTTCACAGTCAGCTATCCCTGTTGTTTTAAAAATATCTGTGCTTATTGTGTTTGGGCTTAGTTTGTTGGTATTGAAGCTGTCATACTCAAGTACAGCAGCAGTGTTGACAGTGCTATTCAGGAGCGAGTAGTTAATTACTGTAGAAAGGAGAGGTTTTTTAAAAAGAGAAATAGTGGGCAAATAATGGCTTGGGTCAGAATGAAGTATTCTGAAGTACAGGGAACAAAAGTACCATGGTCATTAATAATCAGCAGGAGGTAAATAGAACAAATGCATGATATGGAAAAATTTGGAAGTTTGCAGCTAAAGATGTTCATTTGGGAGAATGCTAAATGCAGTTAAAGTGCTTCCGCTGAGACTTCTGTCAAAACCGGCAAACAATACTGCAGGTTCACTGTCCATTGAATAAAGGGTCTAAGGAGTTTCTCGTGACACTTGAGAAAATCATTAAGAGAGGGTTCTCTTTCAGAGAAGAACCCCAATAGAATGTTCACCAATGAGGAAAAAAGAGTGTGCTGCTTTTAAAGTTTTGTAGGACAAACACTCATTTTGGTAAGGTAGAAATCCATCCAGAGTCTGCAAGTTTCAGAACCTCCTACTGTCTATATTGAAATTAGGAACAAACAGATAGACAGAAGATACTCTGTTTTTCATTGCTCACTGCACTGCAATTCAGGTCAGATTGCTGGACATTGATTCCTTATTGTGGTGGACTGTATTGAATTTTATTTAGGTTTGTTGAGGTACAATTTATGTAACGCAAGTTCATCCTTTTTAGTGTAGTGTTCTTGAGTTTTGACAAATAGTTATGTAGCTAGTACCATGGTCAAGGTATCATCCCGTAAGGTTTTCTTACACCTCTTTTTAGTTGGTCCCTTAACCCCAACCCTGGCAATCACTGATCTCTTTCTTTTCCTTATAGTTTTGTCTTTTCTAGAATATCATATAAATGGAATCATACAGTGTATAGACTTTTGTGAATGGTTTCTTTCACATAGCATAATATTTTGAGATTTATCCATGTTGCATGTAAGAGTAGTTAACTTTTTATTGCTGAGTAGTAGTCCATTGTATACATGTGCCAGAGTTTTATCATCAAGTGATGGAAATTTGAGTTATTAGTGATTTGGGGCTGTCATGAATAATGCTGTTATGAACATTTGTGTACAGGTTTTTGTGTGGCCATACTGCTTCCTTTTTCTTGGTTAAATACATGGAACTGAGATTGCTGGGTTGTATGGAGCGTTTATTTAATTTTAAACATAGTTGATAAACTGATTTCTAAAGTGGCTGTACTAATTTATATTCCCATCAGCAGTGTATGAAATTTCTAGTTACTCTACGTCCTTGCCAACACTCAGTATGTAGGTCTTTAATTTTAGCAATTCTAGTGGGTTTGTAGTGGTATCTCACTGTTTTTGCTTTTTTAAGTGTGTCGTCCTGTCATCTTTCTGGTAAAATATATCTAACTTAAAATTTATGATAATTTAGTGGCATCAAAAGTACATTCACAGTGTTGTATAACCATCACCACTTTTTCTAGACTTTTTCATTATCCCAAACAAAAACTTTGTACCCAGTAAGCAGCGATACCTCATTTTTCTTTTCTCCGGACTCCTGGTCATCTGTAGTCTACTCTCTGTCTTTATGAATTTGCCTATTCTAGATACCTCATATAAATGGAATCATACAGTATTGTCGTTTTGTGTCTGGCTTATTTGATTTAGCATAACATTTTCAAGGTTTGTCTATGTTGTAGCATTTTTCATCACTTCATTCCTTTTTATGGCTGAATAATATCTATTGTATGGGTATACCACATTTTGTTTATTCATTCATCTGTGAATGGACTCTTCGTTGTTTTCTGCCTTTTGGCTTTTGTGAATAGTGCCGTATGGACGTCAGTGTACAAGTACCTGTTTGAGTCCCAGTCTTCCATAGCAGCTGCACCATTTTACATCCCCACCAGTAGTGAATGAGTGCTCCTTTTTCTCCACACTTGTGGTAGTTTTCTGTTTTTTTTAATAGTAGCCATTCTAGTGGGTGTGAAATGATACCTCGTGGTTTTGATTTGCATTTCCGTAATAGCTAATAATATTGAACATCTTTTCATGTGCTTTTCAACTATTTGTATATCCTCTTCGAAGAAGTGTCTAGGGTCTTATTCATTTCATTGCTTTAGGGACAGCCACTGTTAGTCACAGAAATCTGTATTTGAGAAGCCTCCTGGTCTAAGCTTTTGAAAGGTAATTAGGTTCATAATTGAAAAAGAGGGGAAGTGGCAGTTATTGAGTTCTTATTTGCTAAGGCCTATTTGTTCATAATCTCATTGGATTACCACACAATTATATTAGATAATCTGTTGTCCCATCCACCATATTATCTATGAGGAAACTAAGTTCTAGAGAGGTTAAATGATCTCAAATTCACTCAGCTAGAAAGTGGCAGAAATGGAATGACTAATATTGTTGTGTTTAGGATCTCTGAAAAGATACACGCAATTGAGAACAGAAGGAAGAAAAACTGGTGGTGGGGTTAAGGAATGTTATAATTAGTTTCTTTTAATTGACCAGGAGCTTGAATCACTAGCTTCACAGAGTGAAGGAAAGTATGCAGACAGGCTCCTTTGGTTAAAAATGGGAGAAGAAAAAGAGGAATTTGCATTTATACAGATTAGTTATTCACAGTCTGGAAATGTTATAGGAAGTCTGCATATTTTTAACCCAATCTTAAAAGTCAGGAAATAAATAACTATTAATTATAAAAACTTTTTTTCTTCTCTAAAACATTTGGCGGGGGGGGGGTAGCATTTCGGAGCTAAGTGGTAGAAGTAGCTAACCAGTTTTCTGAAGAAAAAGAAAACTTTAGAAATCAGTGATGAGAAAACAGTTTCTGGAGAACTTTCTATTTATATAATGATAGTTACCATTTCTTGTGTGCCTGTTGTGTTTCAGAAACTGTGCCAAGTGCACCACTTATCTATCCTTTAATCCTTACAACAGCCCAGCCTATCAGTTTGGTGGTGCTGTGTCCATTTTACAGATGAGGAAGTGGCGGTTCAGAGAAATTAAGGAACTTGCCCCGAGGTCAAAGAGCTAGGAAGTGGTGGAACTGAGATTCTAACCCTGTAAGACTTCACAGGCTTTAATTTTAATAACTGTGCTCCACTATGTATAATATAGATCCCTGTCAAAAACTGAAAAAAAAAAAAAGAAGAAGAAGAAGAAAATAATTCAGCCATTATTGTCAGCCATAAAATGACCTCAGTTACTCACGTCTTAGTCCTGGCTTTTCTCAGTTTATAAATGGGTTTGGATCCAAAAGTTGGTTTATAATTCTTATTATTTAATTTTTAAAATTTGGAAATGACATTATAAATGGTGGTTAGTTTTCTGCACCTTTCTGTTTTAGCAGATAGTCGATTGTAACCCATAATTAATTTGAACTAAGTAGTAGTGTACCATGTTGCTGGTTAAGAAGGCTTTTATGCCTTGATTTAAGAACCCAAACAGCAGTTACGATGTTTCTATAGAAAACAAGTGGGTGTAAAGAACCCACTTCCGTGCTCATTCCCTGCCTTTGTCATATTAGAGGCTGCACGGCCCCAGGACTAGAAGGACACTGGGCAAAACTTCGACAGCATGCACTAGTCCTCCAGAAAGAAGGGCTGTAATAGGACAGAAATAATTCCTGTCTTCTGTGGCTTTATGGAAATTATAGGTATGCAGCAGTTATTTGAAAAATTGTGTCAAGAGATCTTACATTTTATTCTTAATTACTGCAGTACATTTATTTTTTGCCTGTCGGTTTAGCCTAGCCTACCTTTTACAATCAGTCATAAACTTTGTTTTGTTGTGTCATCACCCCTCTGTTCAAAATATCATCTGATTCCCAAGCCTTAGGTCCTCTTTATCATCAAGCCTTTCCATGCTCTAACCTGGGGTGCCACAAACTTTCTGTAAAGAGCCAGGTAGTAAATAATTTAGGTTTTGCGGGCCTTATACAGTCTTTTTTTTTTTTTTAAATCATATTTTTGTATTGTAGAATATAACAAATATTGTAAAAGTGATAGCTTCCCAAGTGCAGTTTAACAAATAGCAAATCTCAAAGACTATTACAGATTACAATTCCACAGTTTCAGTTATATACTTATTATGAAATATATATACAAAAAGGTAATGCCTTTCAAAGTATGATTTAACAAGTAGATATGTAGGAAATTTCCAAAGTTATTTTGAGTTATAGTACCATAGTTTCAGCTATTTCCTTATTGTGAAATATATGTAAAAAGGTATAGTTTTCATATTACAATTTAACATGTAGCTACAGAACAAATTTCAAAGGATGCTGTGGGTTACTGTTCCACCATTTCATTTCTTTCCTTCTAACTATTCTAATACCCTAGCAACTAAGAAAAAGAAAATTATGTAAAGATTCAGTATTCATAATCCTTTGATAAATTCCATCCCATCTGTTGCCACTGATTCCTGTAGTTTAAACACTTTCCTGATCTTCAGGGATGTCTAGGCAGTGACTTATACAGTCTTTACTGCATATTCTTCTTCTATTTTTTAAACCCCTTTAAAAACTATATATGTATATATATACACAATATTCTTAGCTCCATGCCACATAAAAATAGGCTGCAGGCCCATGGGCATAATTTGCAGACCTCTCTTATATAGTCTCATTTTCCTTTTCTGATCATGTTTCCTCTTCAGCTCTTCTAAATAGGACCTCCCCTTAAATCAAGATGGTCTCCTTCTCATTGTCTGTGGAGGCACTAAGCACAGCCTCTGCTCCCTTCCCGCTCTTCTATCATTGTTCTGCTTCTTCAGATCCTCATCTTTGGCCCTCAGGATCTAATCTGAATCTTCCATAAACTAATTCTCATCTATTTTTCCTTTGTAACTTCTGTAAAATTTATCCTGTCCCATACAAGTTAGCTTTCCTAATTGAAGATGTGTTCCAAATCTAGTAGTAGCTTGCTGTAAACTTACAAGAATAAAGAGATTCATGTTTTCTCCACCTGTTTTATGTAGAACCTAAAGTTGGTTTTTCTTTTCACAGGTCAGTGTTCTTTCTGTTTGCCTCACCCCTTACCCCCACCCCAATCTGAATTTTAGAATCAGAAAGTTGCATTTGAGATCATCATGAGTCTTCTCTTTATTTTCCACAGGATCAGAAAGTTTAAATGATTGCTCACAGTCGCACAACTAGTATTTAGTATCCAAGCTCTTTTCTTACTTTGTGACCTCGGGCAAGTTATTTCACTTGTACTTGAGTTTCGTTCCCTGTAAGAGGGGAATGATGAGGATTAAATGAATTATATCTATAAGGTGCTTAGACAATGCCTGGCATATAATAAAAGTTGAATAAATTTTAGCTGTTATTATTAGATGTTTGGAACCAGTAAAAACTACATGAGCAAGTTGAGGTTGAAAAGTGAAGTATTGGTGGGTTTTGGGTAGTGCAATATGAATGAATATAGCCTAGCATTTTGCTGACCTTGTATACTGTACATTAATTCAGTAGAAGTAACTGTCGGACTGGGACAGTTAAAAAGATGTGTGAACACTATTTCTGCTTCCAAGTTACCTGTCTTATGGGGATGGCAGTCATGCAAATAATGTAAACTGGTTGCATTGAGGAAAGTGAATGGCTACTTTGGGTGGAGGGTGAGGAAAGAAAGCTTCAAAAAAGTGGGAAGGGTTGAGATAGATCTTGAAGAATTATTGTCAGTTTTCAGTGAGGCCATGGAGGAGAGGTAGAAGTTACAGGCAGAGAAAAGTTTGTGCTAAAGTAAAGAAATGCTGTAAACACCATGATGTATGTAGAATGGTTCTCTATGTGGTAGAAGAATTGAAAGAAGTGGTTACTGGAAGCAGGGAGACAGATTTGACATACGGAGACCCTTGTAGTTAAAGAAATTAAGTGGGCTTGAAATAAATAGTTTGTTTTTTAATGAAAGATTTCAACTTATATAAAAGACTAGTGTAATGAACCTTTTGTATCTAACAACCAGCTTCAGTAGTTATCAATAAATGGCCAATCTTGGTTCATCTATCCTCCCCCCACCCCCCATGATAAACAGTTTGTGTTTTAAAGGAGATAGAACTTGTTTTAAGTCCCCCAGGAAGGAATAAACTAATGGTCAGTGGGTAAAAACCACTGGAAAGAGACTTGAGCTCACCATATGGAGGCTGTTGTGGTGCATTAGTCAGAGGGGATGAATGCTTTGGAAGGTAGATAGTTTCCTCTCGCTGGAGATGCTTAAGCAGAGGACTGGAACTGCAGTGTCCAATATGGTGGCCACTGTCCACATGTGGCTGTGTAAATTTAAAATTAAAAATCAGTTCCTCAGACACTCTAGCCACATTTTAGGTGACTAGTTGCCTCATGTGCCTGGTAGCCATGATTGGACAACACAGATATAGAACAGTTTCATCATTACAGAAAGTTCAGTTGACAGTACTGGGCAAGCCCAATATCTCTTTGTTTTAAGTAAAATTTCATATGAACACTTTATTTTTAATCACTCTAGCGTGTGCTGGAATATAAGACTATAAGGAAAATAATAATATAAGCTGACAGTTATTAAGTGCTTAATTAGTAATGTGCCAGGCATTGTTCTGAAATCTTTTTTATGGAATGTCATTTAATTTTCACAACTTTAAGAGAAGGTACTATTTTTATTCCTATTTTATAGATGTTGAAAGATGCCCTTGGTAACATGTATTCTAGTTTCTGACTTTATGAATTTGCTTCTTCTAATTATTTCATATCTGAGATCATACAATATTTGTCCTTTTGTATCTGGCTTATTTCACTCAACATGATGTCTTCAAGGTTCATCCATATTGCATGTATCAGAACCTCGTTCCTTTTCAATGCTGCATAATATTCTGTTCTCTGTATATACCACATTTTGTTTATCCATTCATCTGTTGGTGGGCACTTGGGTCGCTTCCATCTTTTGAGAACTGTGAATAATGCCATTAGGAACATCAGTGTGCAAATAATCTGTTGGAGACCCTGCTTTCAATTCTTTTGAGTATATACCTAGAATAAGGATTGCCAGGTCATATGTTAAATCTATATTAACTTTCTGAGGAACCACCAAACTGTCTTCCACAGCAGCTGCACCATTTTACAGTCTCACCAACAATGAATGAATGTTCTGGTTTCTCCACATTTTCTCCAACACTTGTTATTTTCTGATTTTTTAATGGTACCCATTCTGGTGGGTGTAAAGTGGTATCTCGTTGTGGTTTTGATTTGCATTTCCTTAATAATGAGGTTGAGCATCTTTTCATGTGCTTTGTAGCCATTTGTATATCTTCTCTGGAGAAATGTCTGTTCAAGTCTTTTACCAACTTTTTGATTTTGTTGTTGGGTATTGTTAGTTTTTTGAAACACTGATACTATAGAGCTTTACATGACTGTATTAATCTGGAGTTGTTTTGGATGAATTTTAGAGTTGCTAACCCACCTCAGTTTGCTACAGAACTTTAGCTTTTCTGTGTTCAGGTTGTCATGGACTGCTTCCTACCCTCACCTTGTTTGACTCATCTTTTCAGTGAGGAAACAGTTATTCAGTAGGTATTACTTATAACCATTTCCCTTTCTGATTTAAAAAACCCGAGGTGGTAAGAGCAAAATGATTCACCTAAGTGTGTTAATCATAAGAGCTGTTAGATTTACAGTTCTTAGTTAATTGTCCTTACTATAAAGAGAAACAGAATTAGTTAATACTTATCATAATTCATATAAAATATGCTATAGACTTTATACATTCGACAATGTAGAGTATGTGCCAGGCTCTGTTTCCTGGACACACAGCAGTGTAGGAGAAAGACAAAGCCTCTGCCCTCGTGGAGTTTACATTCTCTTTTTCAGGGCTTTGGGGGTGGGATACGCAAAAGAGACAGTAAGTAGGAGAACACATAATAAACAAGATAGTTTCAGATATAAGTGCTATGATATATGAAATATTAATTACTTAAGTACTAAACCAGGATGATATAGCAGTTGGTGAGCTGCTTTAAATGGGATGGTCAGAGAAGACATCTCTGAGGAAGTGATAGTTAAGTCGAGATGTAAATAACAAGGAGCCACCTACGTAAGGATCTGATGGAAGAACATTACTACAACTTTAGGAAGTGGGTTGGAGGTATGTGCTATTATTAGTGTGCCTAAGAAAATTAGTTAAATCTATAGAACTGGTCTGATTCTAGAAACCTGGATCCATGAAATTAACCATATTGATTCTATAAATCTATTATAGTTGAAATAGTGGTAGAAATTAGTAAATGACATGTAGGGTCCAGTCTTGAAAAATTGTTGGTGAGTGTGCAGAATAGTGAAAAATGAAGTAAAAGTTCTGTAATTATATTGCGTGGTGGCAGTACCAATAGATTTTATGTGGTTTTAGCATTCTATACTAGACAAAACCTCTGAAGTTATCGGCTGAGGGGCAAGGCTAAGTTCATCTTGCTCAATCAATAAATATTTGTTAAATTTGAAGTTTAAAAAAGCTACAAATTTGGAGTGTTTTCCCTGTGAAAGATTTTTTTTAACATTTTTTTTAACAATATCTCACATTTAAAAGTGTACAGTTTGACAAGTTTTGACCAATTATATGCATATCTTTTGTAAATTGTCTTCTTTGATCCCCAGTACAGTGTGTGACCTTTCCTGTTACTTCAATTTTACAGATAAGCAAGCTAGGTCAGGACCAGAGTGACTGAGTAACCCCTGCTAGAATCGAAGTTAGTAAATAGCTGAGCCAGGATTTGAACCAGGCCTGTCGGAAAGGCAGTAGAGTAGCCTTTGGGTTTCACATGCCCTCTGTTTTTAAGCTCTGCAATGTGGAAGCCTAGTGCCCTGAGTTTCATGGATTAGTGATTGTCTGAGCTCTCATTTGTAATTTATCCACAGGCTTTTCATGTTTGTTTCTTCTATTATTGGAGTATGGATCAGAACTTTAAACTTTTTTTTTTTAAATCTACTGATTAGGGTTCATTCTTTTCAGTGTGGTTCAAACCCCATTTCATGACATGAAGAGAGAATGGTTCTTGAGCTGTCCACTTCTGCCTTTCTGCCTGGCCTGCTCTTGCGTGCCTGGCCTGCTCTTTTGCTTTGAAAAGGACTCTTTGAAGGTAAATTTGAAAAACATTGGAAACATGTTTAGTATTCTTACAGGTATAAAGACGTGGTTAGCTTAGAAACAAAAGAAAGTATGTGCTGTTCAATCCAGTAGCCACTGCGTACATGTGGGTATCTAAACTTACATCTGTTTAAAAGTAAATAAAATTAAAAATTCAGTTCCTTAGGACCAGTAGCTACATTTGAAGTGCTTAGTAGTCACATGAGGCTAGTGGCTACTGTTTTGGATAGTAAAGATATGTCCATCATTGCAGAAAATTCTGTTGCACAGTGGGGCTGGTTAGATCATAAAATTGGTAAATTTAGATATTTAGGAAAGAAATAAATTTTGGCATTAGTGATTGTAAGATTACTGTTCTTCTCTTCAGTTTTTTTGTTTTTTTGTTGTTTTTTTTCAATGCACATCCTAACTAATGAATAACTTTAGTAACTAAATCGGACATTATTGAGCAGTGCAACTAAGTCAAAGTGAGTTGACACCAACTGTACACACAGAGCTGGTAGGTAAAAATGCAGAAATCCTTCCATTGCTGGAGTAGAGACAGATCTGTTTTTGTCAAACATCCAGAAGATGCTATTTTGCGGTGAAGCAGAGCAACAAGTAGAGCAAAAAAGAAGATTTTTTTGGTAACACATGCAAGAAGACGGAAAGTAAGAATGTTCATATGGATTGAGACACAGTAGTGGAATTTAAACCCCTCTCTTGCTGCTGTTGTACTGGAATACTGACTTTGCCCTTGGCAGTACAGTAGTTAATGACAGTGTTAAATGCTACTTAATTTGATACCAGTTTTTAGAATTTAACCTTAAAAGTAAATAAAAAGTATAGAATTATATGAGATTGAAAGTTTTTCTCTTTTCTGCCTGCATACTTAGAGAAGAGCTATATATTTCTTCAGAGATTTTTTTTTTTCTGTGCTTACGTATTCGGTTTAAAAAGTGTAAATCGAAACATTATACATCTCTCTTGTTTTTTATTAACTTAATATATATTATGAAAATCTTTCCATGTTAGTAGTCATATTAAGAGCAGCTCAATATTCCATTGTATCAAAGCACCATAATTTATTTAACTTTTCCTCTATTGATGGGCATTTAGGTTCTTTTCCAGATTTTGCTGTTAAAAACTACTTAAATGAGCAATGTTGTCTTTGTCTTTGTCCACAGGTAAATCCTAGAATTTAATTGCTAGATCAAATAGTCTTATCTATTTGAGGTTTGGAAAAACATTGCCAAATTGCTCACTTTATAGATTGTACTGATTTATACTGCTGTTATAGGTATATAAGTTGGTTTCCTCACACCTTCACCAGCCTTGAATACTTTCATGACCTTTGCCAGTTTAGTGGTTGTAAAGTGATGTCTTCGCATATTAATCTGCATTCCTTTAATTGCATAATTGTTGCTTTTATTTTATCAGCAATTTTAGATTTATAGAAAAATCATGCAGAAAGTACAGAGTTACCATATATGCCTCCCTCATACATATTTTTCCCTATTAACATTTTACATGAGTATGGGTACCATTGTTACAATTGATGAAACGATATTTTTATAATTTTACTGCTAACTGCAGTTCATAGTTTACATTAGGGTTCACTCTTTGCAATGTACAGTTGTATGTTTTTTAAAAAATTATTTTCTGATAACATATATTAATCTAAAATGTCCCATCATAGCCACTTTCAGATGAACAGTTCAGTGGTGTTATTTACAGGCACGAATATTGGGCCACTGTTACCATTATCCATTACCAAAACTTTTCCATCACCATAAAACAGAAACTATACCAATCAAGTATTAAGTATTAACTCCCCATTCCCCACCCCTACCCAGTTATTGCTAACCTGTATTCTAGTTTTGGACTCTGAATTTGCATATTCTATTTCATATCAGTGAAATCATAAAATATTCTTTTGCGTGTGGCTTATTTCACTCAACATGATGTCTTCAGGATTCATCCATGGTGTTGCATGTGCTGTATCAGAGCGTCATTCTTTTTCATAGCTGAGTAATACTCCATTATATGAATGTACCACATTTTGTTTATCCAGTCGTCTCTTGAATGGGCGCTTGGGTTGCTTTCACCTTTTGGCAACTGTGAATAACTTCACTATGAACATTGGTTTGCAAATATCTGTACAAGTCCCTGCTTTCAATTCTTTTGGGTATATACATAGCATTAGAATTCTGGGTCATATGGTAATTCCATACTTACCCATCTGAGGAACTGACAAACTGTTTTCCACAGCTGCTGTGCCATTTTACATTCCCACCAATGTGCAAGGGTATCTGTTTCTCTACATCCTTTCCAACACTTGTCATTTTCTGTTTTGTATTTTTTTATGGCAAAATATTAGCATTTATTATATTTGTAAGGTAGGAAACCAGATGCTTATTATGTTAAATTCTGTACCTTACTATATGTGTAGAATATTTCACAATAAGACATTGTTATAGAAAAAAAGCAAATTAATTCTCCATATTAATGGCAAATAGCAAATCTTCTCCTTGTTCAGATTGTGCTCCATTTCCCACCTGCACTCCCAGGGATACTCTCAACACCATTCCCTCAATGAACAGAAGCTCCTTCATCCATCTTGGAAGCCCTGCCACCACTGGAGTTGACTCTTTTGGCAAAATAGCATTTTAAGGGCAGGGTGGGAGAGAGAAAAAGAAAGGGAAAGAATGGAGAGAGGCAAGGCTGGGAGGTGCCAGTGGAAGACATGGGAGGAAAAGGATGACAAATCAGCATGAGCTTTCCCAGAGCCTGCCTGCCTTTGAATCTTTGGCTATGGCACTCACTACCTGAGTGGCCTTGAGCAAGTTACTTGTCTCTGTTTCCTCTTCTGTAAAATGTGAATAATAAGAATACCTAACTGGAAGGGGTTTTTGCAAGGAGTCATTGAGTTAACACATACAAAAAGTACTTCAAATACTGTTGGCAGTATAGTAAATTCTTAAAGATGTTTTTTCTTTTCTCCTTTTTTATCTTTGTATTCTCAGTGCTAGCAGAGTTTCCAATATTTAATAAACATATGATCATATAAGTGGAAAAAAAAAACTTCTCTTTTTCCAAGTCTTATCTCCCAAAGATTATCTGCTCCTGGTTGAACGTACTGGTATAGATGCAACATTAAATTCTGACGTACAGCAGATCCACCTTCAGTATGATTTCAGAAAAGCCTGGCTAAAATTGGATGTGGGTAGAGGGAGGTCCATGTCAGTCAAGTGAAGAGAGAGAATCCACTGGATATTCTCATCTGGAGGCTCAGTTTCAGTATTCTTCATTGAAGGGATAATCCTTCAAATGAGAGAATTGTTCCACGACA
Organism: Choloepus didactylus; assembly: GCF_015220235.1. Taxonomy (NCBI): domain Eukaryota; kingdom Metazoa; phylum Chordata; class Mammalia; order Pilosa; family Megalonychidae; genus Choloepus; species Choloepus didactylus. Next base: position 11,266,768 of record NC_051329.1, on the reverse strand, counting down.
CAGGCCCTCCAGTTTCTGTTGAAGGTGAGTATGGTCGCCATCTCCTCATCACTCAATTTAAAGTCAAAGACCTTAAAGTTCTCAGCAATGCGTTGGAGAGTCACAGACTTGGGGATCACGGGCACATTCTTCTGGATATGGAACCAGATCAGAACCTGGGCGGTGGTTTTATTGTGCTTTGCTGCAATCTCCTTAATTTGGGGATCCTCTAGTAGTGAAGGGTCCCCTGGCTTGGCCCAAGGTCTATCTGGAGAACCCAGGGGGCTGTAGGCAGTGACTGTGATGCCCTTGGAGTGGCAGTACTGGATCAGTTTCTCCTGCTTCAGGTATGGGTGACACTCAATCTGGTTAGTCGCTGGTTTATGTTTCAGTCCAGGTTTGTTCAAGAGCCTTTCAGTTTGGAAGTGGTTGAAATTGGAGAGCCCAATGGCTTTCACCAGCCCCTCATCCACCAGCTCTTCCATGGCCTCCCAGGTTTCCAAGAATGTTGCTTTACTGGGGATAGCATTGCCTTTGTCATCTTTAGGGAACCAGTCCTTACCAGCCTGTAATCCCTGTGGAAAGTGAATAACATAGATGTCGAGATAGTCCAGTTTCAGATCCTTGAGGGTCTTCTTGCAGCATTCCTTCACGAGGGACCTCTCAAAGAAGGTGAGCCATAACTTGGTAACGATGAAGAGGTCCTCCCGCTTAACAACTTTCTCTTGGATCTTCTCCTGGATAGCTTCCCCGACCTCGTTCTCATTCCTGTAGGCATAGGCACAGTCGATGTGGCGATATCCTATGTCAATTGCTGCCTTCACAGCCTCTTTGACTTTGCCTGGAGGAGACTTCCAGGTGCCGAGTCCCACGATGGGCATCTTGGCTTTGGTACTGAGTTCCACGAAGGTGGCCATGGTTGGTGCAGAAGCAGTTCTGAGCGACTGTATTTTTTTTTTAAGTATCTATTTTAGTGGTGTGAAGTGCTATTTCATTGTGATTTTGATTTGCATTTCCCTAATGGCTAATATGTTGAGTATCCATAATGTTACTTTTAGTGGCTGCAAAATATTTCACTGTGTGACTATACAGTAACTTACTAATTAACTCCCTGTTGGACATGTTCATTCAGTTACTCATATATTCATTAAATACCTGAGAACTTATATACCAGGAATAGTGCAGGAATTTTTTTTTTTTACTTTTAATTATTGCAAATTTCAAACCTGTATAAGCAAAGGGAATAGTAAGTGAACCCAATGTGCCCTTCACAGTTAACAATTATCAACTCATAACTAATTTTATTTCACCTATACTTGAACCGCCCTGATTATTTTCTCTAACTTAATTTTGAAATAATTTCAAATTATAGGACAGTTAAAAAATACTACAAACTCCATACCGAGAACTATACCATAACCCCACCCTCCCACAGGTACCCAGATCCACCAATTAAAAAATTTTGCCACCTTTCCTCCCTCCCTCTTTCCCTCTCTTTTTTTTTTCTGAATATTTGAGAGCAAGTTACACACATCATACTCTTTGAACACATAATACTTCCCATGTACATTTCCTGTGAACAAAGATATTGCAGTTACCATGTTTAAGAAATTTAACATGGATATAAACTACTCACAGTCTATATTTCTATATTTTCTTATGTCCCAATAATAATATCCTTTTGAACCTTGTGCCAGTTTGAATGTATTGTGTCCCCCAAATGCCATTATCTTTGTGGTCTTGTGGGACAGACGTTTTGGTGCTGGTTAGATTTGCTTGGAATGTGCCCCACCCACCTGTGGGTGGTGACTTTGGTGGGATACTCCCATGGAGGTGTGATCCCACCCATTCAGGGTGGGCCTTGATCAGTGGAGCCATATAAAACATGCTGACTCAAAGAGACTGAAAGGAGTACAGCTGTGAGTGACGTTTTGAAGAAGAGCAAGCTTGCTAGAGAGGAATGTCCTGGGAGAAAGCCATTTTTGAAACCAGAACTTTGGAGCAGACGCCAGCCATGTGCCTTCCCAGCTAAGAGAGGTTTTCCGGACGCCATTGGCCATCTCCAGTGAAGGTACCCGATTACTGATGTGTTACCTTGGACATTTTGTGGCCTTAAGACTGTAACTGTGTAGTGAAATAAACCCCCATTTTATAAAAGCCTATCCATCTCTGGTGTTTTGCATTCTGCAGCATTAGCAAACTAGAACAAACCTTTTCTCCTCCATTCTTAGATCCCATCCAGTATAACGTGTGGCATTTATCTCTTTACTTTCTTTCTTTTCTTCTTCTTTTTAAATTGTGGTAATGTATACAACAGAAATTTTTCTATCCTCACCCCTCCCAAGCATACCATTCAGTGGGATTAATCATATTCACATTGTTGCAGTACTCTCACCACCATCCATTAATACAGCTTTCCCTTCACCCCAAACAGAAACCTGATACGCATTTTGTATTAACTACTTGTTGCCCCTTACCCCAACCCTTGGTAACCTGTACTCTACTTTCTGTCTCTCTTTCCCTCTTCTGTATTTTCTTTGTGGTTACCATGGGGCTTAAATTTGACATCTGAATCTCAAACAATCTTGCAAGCTTTGATGTCAGCTTAACTTAAATAGCATACATAAACTGTACATAAACTCCATCCCTCCACCTGTATGTAATTCTTGCCACAGATTACATATTTATACATTATGAATTCAGACCATTGACTTATCATTACGTTTTCCCGTTTGCCTTTTAGATGCTGTAGGAAGTAAAAAGTAGAGTTACAAATCAAAAACACAAGAATACTGGTTGTGCCAGTTTGAATGTATTATTTCCCCCAGAAAAAGCCATATTCTTTGATGCAGTCTTGTGGGGCAGACATGTTAGTGGGGATTAAGTTGGAACATTTGGATTAGGTTGTTTCCATGGAAATGTGCCCCATCCAACTGTGGGTGATAACTCTGGATAATTTTCCATGGAGGTGTGGCCCGCCCATTCAGCATGGGCCTTGATTAGTTTACTGGAGCAAATATAAGCTCAGACAGAAGGAACGAGTTTGCTACAGCCAAGAGGGACATTTTGAAGAATACACGGGAGCTGAGAGAGCAACTGCAGTTTACAGAGACATTTTGGAGATGGCCTTTGAAAACAGACTTTTGCTCTGGAGAAGCTAAGAGAGGACAAACGCCCCAAGAGCAACTGAGAGTGAAGCTGAAGCCTAGAGAGGAGTGTCCTGGGAGAAAGCCATTTTAAAACCAGAACTCCAGGGCAGACGCCAGCCACATGCCTTGTCAGCTAACAGAGGTTTTCTGGACACCTTTGGCCATCCCCCATTGAAGGTACCCAATTGTTGATGCATTACCTTGGATGCTTTATGGCCTTAAGACTGTAACTGTGTAACAAAATAAACCCCCTTTTATAAAAGCCAATCCATTTCTGGTGTTTTGCATTCCGGCACCATTAGCAAACTAGAACACTGGTGTTTATGTTTACCCATGTCATTATCTTTACCGGGGATCTTTATTTCTTCACGTGGCTTCAATGGTCTAGTGTCCTTTCCTTCAACTTGCAGAACTCCCTTAGTATTTCTTGTAGTACTGGTCTTGTAATGAAGTTCCTCAGCTTTTGTTTATCTGGGAATGTTTTAATTTCTCTCATTTTTGGAAGGGTTTTGTTGGATATAGAATTGTTGGGCAATTTTTTGCTTTCAGCACTGTAAATGTCATCCTACTGCCTTCTTGCTTCCATGGTTTTTTATGAGAAATCAGCATTTAATCTTATTGAGACTACCTTGTTTGTGACATAGCCTCTCTTGTGGCTTTCAGAATTCCCTTTGTATTTGGCTTTTGACAGTTTGATTGTAATGTGGCGTGACGTGGGTCTATTTGGGTATATCTTGTTTGGTTTGGAGTTTGTTGAACGTCTTGTATGTGCATATTCATGTCCTTTTAAATTTGGGAAAATTAAAGCCATTATTTCTTTTAATATTTTCTCTGCACCTTTCTCTTTTTCTGGGACTCCCACAATGCATTTATTGGCATGTTAATGGTGTCCCACAGGTTCCTCAGGTCTCTTCACTTTTCTTTCTTCTTTCTCTTTTTGTTCCTCAGACTGAATGATTTCAGTCGCCTTATCTTCAAGTTCTCTGAATGTTTCTTCTGCCAGTGCCAATCTGCTGTCGGACTCTTCTATAGAATATTAAGTTTCTCTTCTGTGGTCTTCAGTTCTTTTTGGTTCTTTTTGATAATTTCCATATCTCTGTGGATATTCGCTTTGTGTTCGTCTGTTGTTTTCCTGATTAGCTTTAGTTCTTGGTCCATGTTTCCTTTTAGCAATTTGAGCATATTTAGGACCATTTCCTTCAAGTCTATGTCTGGAATGTCACAGGTCTGATCCTCCTCCTCGTGGATGGTTTCTAATACTTTAATCTTATCCTTTGCTTAGTCCATGGCTTCCTGTTTTGTTGTATGTTTTGTAATTTTTTGTTGAAACCTGGACAATTTAATATTTTAATGTGTTATCACTGGAATTTAGACTGAGGTGCCTGTTTATAAGCACCTTAGTCTTATGTTCAGTGAAATAAGCAAGAGACGTAAGGACATATTGCATAATATCACTTATAAAGATGTCTAGAAATAGCAAATTCACAGAGACAAAAAATAGATTAGAGGTTACTATGGAAGGGAGAAAGGCAAGTGTGTGTTTGATTAATTTTTTGTAGACAATTTTTTTTTTTTTTTACAAAAGTGCCAAACTCTTTCCAAAGTGTCTGTAATTATTTTCTTTTCCCATTGACACTGTATGAGAGTTACTATTGCCAGCATCCTCAACAACATTTGCTACTGTTAGTCTTTAATTTTAGCCCGTGAATCTTCCTTGGTGAAGTGGCCGTTTAAGGTTTTTGTCCATTTATTTGGGTTATTTATCTTCTTATTAATAAGTTATACAAGTTTCTTCTATATTCTGGATACTGGCTCATTATCAGCCATGCATTTTGCTAATATTTTCTTGGCACTGTGATTTGAAGAGCGGAAGTTTTCAAAATTTGATGACGTCAAATTGATCAATTTATTTTTTGTATGATTTGTATTTTTTCTGCCCTGTCTGAAATCTTTGTCTAACCCAAGTTCACACAGATTTTCTCCCATATTGTCTTTTGAAAGTTTTATCATTTTAAGCTTTTACGATTTGATCATTGAACCATTTCAGTTTAATTTTTGTGTATGGTATGATGTGACAGTTGGAGTTCATTTATTTCCTTTTTAATACCCAGTTGTTCCAGCACCATTTTGAAACATTTCTTTTATACGTCTTGAAGTCAGGTAGTTTGAGTTTTCTCTTCTCAAAATGTTTTTGGTATCCTAAGTCCTTTTCATTTCTATTTAAATTTGAAAACCACCTATGTCAATTTTTATTAAAAAGCTGATGGAATTGTGATTGGAATTGGATTGAATCTATCAGTTTAGGGAGAACTGACATCTTAACAATATTGTATCTTGTGAACCCCGAACATGTTCTGTCTTCATTCTTTTAGGTCTCTAATTTCTTTCAGCATTGTTCTGTTTTATAATTTATAGTGTTCAGGTCTTTTAATGTATTTAAAAAACTTATACCTAAGTAACGTGTATTTTTGAGTAAATTAAAAAAAACTATAATGTAATTTTTCAATTTCATAACAAAAATCTATCGTTAGCAATATTTGGTACATTCACAGTATTGGACAGCCCTCACCATGTAGTTCAGATCATTTTCATGGCCCTTATGTATCGCATATTTTTTTGAAATTATTTTTTACGTGTGGTAACATCTATATTGTCATATAATTTGTCATTTTAAATTGTATGATTAAGTGGCATTAATTGTATTTACACTGTTGGGTTACTATCACTACCATTCATTACTGAAACATTTGCATCACCTATGACAGAAGCTCTGTACTCCTTATGGAATAACTTCCTTTCTCCCTTGCCCAGCCCCCTGGTAACCCCTAATCTACTTTCTATCTCTCTGAATAATTTGCTTATTCAAGGTTATTACATACAAGTGGAATCTTAGATTATTTGGCTTTTTGTGTCTGGCTTATGTCACTTATAATGTTTTCAGTGTTCATCCATTTTGTGTCATGTAACATTGGACACTTTTTGATGCTGTCATAAATGCTATTGTCCAATTTTTGTTGTTCACTACTCGTGTATAAATAACACAGTTACTTTTTGTATCCTTCTTAGGACTTTATATCATACAGCCTTTCTAAACTTCCTTATTTCTGGTAGCTTTTTTGTAGATTCTCAGGATTTTCTGCATAAGTGATTATGTTGTCTTTGACTAAAGAAAGTTTTTGTTTCTTTCTCTTGCCTTATTGGTAGTTAGGACCTCCAGTCCAAGTGTCTCTTTTTTTTTTTTTTTTTTCTTTTTTTCTTTTTCTTTTTTTTTTTTCTTTTACAGTTTGTTCTAATCAGGATTCTGTTTGTCTTGCCTTTTAAGTCTATTTAATCTGCAGTTTCCCCCTTCATCATTTTGTGCTAGGTGATTTTGATTCACCGATATATATGCAGAGTCCCTGCCTTATGGAGCTTGCTCACATTATTGTCATCAAATGTATATTAGTGAAATATCTTTTTTTTTTTTTTTTTTTTAAATGTTGGGTCAAACTCAATGTTCCGATACAAAGCTTAAAAGCAATTAAACAAGAACAGCCGTTTATGACATTTCCAGTTTACATACAAGTTAAACTTGCATGAAAGGTATTTGATGCTATTGAGAAGTTTCTTTTAGAAGTGCTAGTCCATGTAAAGTAGCAAGATACTGTATTTATTTTTTTAACTTCATTGTAGTAAGGAAGTTTTATTTTTCATTGCAGTCATTGACATTGCACTTACATCTTTTCAGTGCAGAAGTTGGTAAATTTTCTCTGTAGAGACCCAGTTAGTAAATATTTTAGGCTTTGTAGGCCATATGCTCCCTCTGTCCTGTATTCTTTTTTGCTTTTTTTGTTTGTTTGTTTTGTTTAACAACCCTTGAGAACATAAAACCATTCTTAGTTCAGAGGCACTATAGTTTAATGACCCATGATGTAGAGGTGATTATTTGAAAGGTTTTCTTTCCTTTTTTTTTTCTTTTCTCTGTTCCTCAGCTGGGCTCATTAATTCATTAAATATTTAATGAACCTATACCATATTTGAGGCACTGTGCTAATTTTGATGGATGATACAAACATGGATAAGATGTTGTCTGCTGAGTTTGCAAGCTCAGTGCTACTTTATTGGGCACTGTCCTCAGTCAGACTCATGGACTCTTTGGCCCTCAATTGTTTTGCTCTTCGAATGTTTTTAGCTTGTAGTTGAATTTGAGTTTTAAACTCACATGTTTTTTTGTTTTATTGAAATACATTCACACACCATACAATCATCCATGGTATACAATCCACTGTCCACAGTATGATAACATAGTTATGCGTTCATCACCACTGTCTATCTCTGAACATTTTCCTTACATCAGAAAGAACCAGAACAAGAATAAAAAATAAAAGTGAAAAAAGAACACCCAAATCATCCCCCCATCCCACCCCATTTGTCCTTTAGTTTTTATCCCCATTCCTCCACTCATCCATACACTAGATAAAGGGGGTGTGATCCACAAGGTCTTCACAATCACACTGTCACCCCTTGTAATCTACATTATTATATAATTGTCTTCAGGAGTCCAGGCTGCTGGGTTGGAGTTTGGTAGTTTCAGGTATTTACTTCCAGCTATTCCAATACATTAAAGCCTAAGAGGTGTTATCTATATAGTGCATAAGAACGTCCACCAGAGTGACCTGTCGACTCCATTTGGAATCTCTCAGCCACTGAAACTATTTCGTCTCATTTTGCATCCCCCTTTTGGTCAAGAAGATACTCTCAGTCCCACGATGCCGGGTCCACATTCATCCCCGGGAGTCATACTCTGCGTTGCCAGGGAGATTTACACCCCTGGGAGTTGGGTCCCACCTAGGGGGGAGGGCAGCGAGTTCACCTGTCGAGATGGCTCAGTTAGAGAGAGAGAGGGCCACATGTGAGCAACAAAGAGGTACTCAGGGGGAGACTCTTAGGCACCATTACATACAAGTTTAGACTCTCCTTTGTGATAATGAGCTTCATAAGGGCAAGTCCCATGCTCGAGGGCTCAGCACATCAAACCACCAGTCCCAATGTTTGTGACAACATCAACACCAGTCCAAGTGAGGATGTCCAACACATCTGCACCTTCCCCCAGATCCTCGGGGCTGGGGAGGGGGAGGCAACTCACATGTTTTTAAAATGAGATTCCAGTCATATTATTCCAGAGTGAGTATGTGAGTATGTTCTTGAAGAGTATTTCAGTTTATTAATGTTTTTGTAATTTCTAAGGGGCCTGATTTTTTCCAGTGTAATTTGACTTAGGTTGCATTATGTTCTATAATTAAAATCACTTGAAAATAGAATCTATCTTAGTGGCAATTATTTGACAGGAGACTTTGGTGTACTACATCATTTTAGGGGGAGGGGATTAGTAGGGAAAGGCATTTGTTATATATAGATTCTGACAGAGGCACTTATTATTTAGACGTAAAAGTGCTTTGAATGAAATAACTTATTTTTCACATGTTTTTCTACAGTTGTAAACACATTAGCCATTTTTAGAGGTGGGGATAAATATGAGAGGTGACTTCATTTGTCAGTCAAATGTACATTCAGGAATAGTGTTTATTTTTCTCCTAGGTTGCTGTTTTATAACAGAGTAGTGATTGGTTATGTTTGGAGTAAAGATTATTACTAATTCATGTTTGTGGTTAGTTTTTCTACCCGTAGGCTATTCTAACTTTTACTTCATTTATTTGATTTTGATAAAAGTTTGCATTCTTATTTCCTCCTCTCTCCCTCCTCTGATCCTTAGCTCTTCTGGGCTTCTGAGCCAGCAAAGGACAGAAAAGGATCACATTTGGATAGCCTTTAGACTTAATATTCGAAGAGTCTTCCCCACCCTTAACCTGTCTTTTATTTGAATGGATTTACAAGACATTTTAAAGTTTTGAAAATATTTTCTAATTTGTTCAGCCTGTTGAATTTAATAAACATGATGTTTAATCTTTTCAGAGGTCGAAACAGTAGCAAAGGATTGTCTCAGTCTACGGTAAGTAACTTAAATTTTACTTGTTTAGAAAAAATATTAAAAAAAAAAAAAATTCTAACTGGAGAACAAAAGCCAAGGCCAAAAAAAATCCCTTGTATTGAATTTTATATTTCTGATAACTTTTATAGATCAGTATTTTAGCACAAAACCTATTAGCTTTGTGTGTTGTGTTTTGATAATGACTATAATATGTAAAATTTTCTGTGGACAGTATTTTCATGTATATATTTTTTTAAATTTTTTATGCATAATTTTAAAAATAAACAAGTCTTTGACTAAAGACAAATCAGAATGAGTAATTCTCAAAAGTTAAGTAGAACACCAGGACTGGAGTTTGCAGTGTTCTTTGGGTGTTCGATTTTGAATTAAATTCATATGCTATCTTATTTCATTCTCTTCATCTTTCTCCCTTGGAAAAGTCCTTCTTGTCTTAAATTTCAGAACTTTATCAATGAAATTAAACTGGAATGAGGGTAGAAGATATAGGTTCCATATGGTAGAAGAAATAAATGAGAAGCCATCACTTTTTTTAAACACTTTGCCTTTATTGGAAAGATTACCTTCTTAAGAATGGGGGAGGCAGAAACTTACATAGGATGGAGTGATGTGTTTGATCAGACCTTTGAGCACTGTCATTGACTCAGAGGTACAGGGAGGAAGTAGTCAGAGTTCCTCTTGGAAGGTTCTCCTCCCGTCTCCCTCCATTTATTTAATAAGGTACACCCTCTTTAGTGTACTGTTCTGTGAGTTTTGACAAATGTATAGAATCATGTAATACCACAATCAAGATAATAGAGCAGTTGTGTCTTGCCCCAAACTCCCTCATTCCACTTTATAGTGAACCTTTTCCTCCACTTCCTGGCAGCCATTGACCTGTCTTCTGTCCCTTTGGTTTGGTTTCTATGGAAATTGATTTTTGCTTTTTTGTATAATTTATAGTAAAAGTATTGTAGTTGGTATGACTGATTTCCCTTTTGAAGACCTCAGCTTCTGTTTTCTAAGAAAGCAAAAGGTTATAGTCAATCTCCCTTTAATACATATAATGTATTATAAACCTAATTAAAATTTTGTTATACAGTAAGTGTTAACTTTAATATACAAATGTAGATAACGATTTCTAGTAAAGTTTTCTTTTTAATATTCCAGATTTCTTTTGATGGAATATATGCAAATATGAGGATGGTTCATATACTTACATCAGTTGTTGTAAGTTCTCAGATTATTGGGGATAAACTGTCTTGGAGTGGTATAAAGTAATTTCATAAAGCTAAAATGTGTATAAATGATTCTTAATTATTTCTTGGGTAATCAGAATAACTTAGGAAAAATACATTAGAACTCTGTTTATCCAATCTATTGTATGTAACCCATTGTAAAAATATTCTTGTTACCTCTGCTGGGTACAAAATAATGATAGTAGTTGATGGTCTTTTTTAGTGCATCATTTTCTTGTCACCGAATGTAACTGGAATCAGAAGTGTTTAACTTCAGTATTAAGTTCATACTGCAAACTCTGAGTCACAGCCCACTTAAGAATTTTGAGAGGTCAATGCATTGTTAATTTTTTTGTTCTTTCAGTTAAAATCTAGTGTAGTGAATGAAGCCCTATGAGTGATAAAAAGTAAAATGGAAGCAGTTATCTTCGATGACTGGGTAACATACTGTTTATTTGATAAGTTTATTGTGTTTTTTTAGGGATCCAAATGTGAAGTACAAGTGAAAAATGGAGGTATATATGAAGGAGTTTTTAAAACGTACAGTCCTAAGGTAATTTTTACTCTCTTCCTTTTCGTTAATGTAAAATTCTATGAATCATCAACTTCTTATGTTTGTATGGTTCTCTGAACAGTGTTTATAAGTTTCTGATTTAGCCATTTGTAATTATAAGCTGGGTATACTTGTCAGTTTTTTAATTCCAGTGTTAGTTTTTCTTATGAAGTAAAAGAACATTCTCATGCCCAGAGTTTTTTTTGTTATTCACTGTGTGGTTTTGCTCTTCTGTTTCAAATACTGATTATTTTTCAAACTTGTTTGTATACTCAAAAACACTTCTTGATCTGTGTGCTTACTAAAATATTTGGGCCTTTTTCAAGCATTATGGACAAGAAGGGAGATAGGGTGGTTCACATTTTTTTTCCCTTTATCACTACTGATATTCTTCTTACAGACATAGTTTAGCAAGGACCAACTTTTTGATGTGAGGATTTTTGCATAGTAGAATTAGCTAATAGATTTCTGAGAAAAGGGTATGCTTATCAGGTTCTCATAAATGGTTTTTGCCAAAGTCACATAAGAAATAGGGAAGACCATGATGTGCTAAAGAATTCCTAACAAATTTTATTTCTAAAATGTTTTGAATGTTTGCTTGTGTTTTTAATTTTAGTGCGATTTGGTACTTGATGCTGCACATGAGAAAAGTACAGACTCTAGTTCTGGGCCAAAACGTGAAGAAATAATGGAGAGTATTTTGTTCAAGTGTTCAGACTTTGTTGTGGTACAGTTTAAAGATATGGACTCCAGTTATGCGAGAAGAGGTGGGTTTTGATTTCCTATATATGCTTTGTGGTTTATTAGCTTTATTTAAGCAAAGATTCTGCACACTGATCATATAGACGTTTTAAATGAAATATGGGCTTTCTAGAATATCCTCATTAAAACTTTTTTTTAAGAAAAATGAGAATTTAAAACTTACTGGGAATTATTTACAACTTATAAGGAAGATTACTTGGTATGTTCAGTAGCATAAATTATAATAAGTTTTATTCCATTGAAAATAGTTTATAAAGAATTTCCTGAAGTTTCATAATCAGGAATGCTGCTGGCTGTACTCAGATCTAGATTTCTTGTCCCATTTGGTCTTACGATGCTTTAGTTTGTAAGTGAGCCTGTAGATCTGAAGGAAATCAAAGCACAGAGCCAAGGGAAAAAAGCATAGAGCTGTGGATAGAAATGATTGGCTAATGAAGATGGAAAGGGTAAAGAAGTAGAACATTTATATATTTTTTTAGAAATTTAGAGCATGAGACTATGTTTTGAGAATTTAAAATGACTATGAAGTTATATTAAATTTAATCTGTTTCAAGTGTACACTGAGGAGGAAAACACCAGAAGTTTTGCTGTTCATTTGGAGAGTGTACTCTCTTCTGCAGGGCTGAGCGTTCAGTAATACTACTGGACAATTTTGAACTTGGTTGTAAAATTCTTAATTTATTTTTTACCAGATTTTGTAAGTCAAATGTATAATTCTTTTGCAAATTGTAATTCATTACAATTTGATTTTCATAATGAAATCTGTACTAACAGCTGATTTTATTGTTGCGCTGATTCTTCTGTACTCCTTTGGGAAATTACAAGCCACCAGCAAGTTAAAGCCTGTTCTCTTGGACCCCTTAGAGAGGTTTTCACAGAAAGTTACTTCCTTTTTCAGAGGCAAGCAATGCTAGATACTCACTCTAACTGTTTTGAAATGGTGATGAAAGCTCAGTGTTCTGTTTATGTAGCTTCTCAAATGCCTGTGTCTGTGACTCACAACCTTTTGTCTAAGAGTCCTTTAGTGGCAGATATAAGAAAACAAGTCTCTTTTAGTTACACTTTGGAATTGATCTTGTTCATAAACTTGAGAGCACACAATTATTTACATTTATACTAATACTGTTAAAGTGTTCATCTGTCTTAAATTTTAATGTTAATTTTGGGTCATAAGTGAAAAGGGAAAATAAAATTTTAGTTGAATTTAGTACATAGCCTTCTGTAATATTGGCCATAACAAAAATGTTTCCTACTTTTTTGGGTACAAGGTCATTTAGTTAACAGCCATTCACAATATACTTTGTTTTTTGTTTCATTTTGCTTTTAAAGTGACTTTGTCTGAATTTGGAAAAGTATAGAATATTTTGATGTATTTGAGTTACTGTATTCTCTGATCCTTTTCAAAATTAATGTCTTTAAAATTTCAATTTTAAAAATTATTCTATTATATCTTTATTTCTCAGGTAATTTGGGTTGATTGTAGAAAGCCAAGGAGATGTAGTTAAGAGTGATGTCTCTGAAAACTTCTGGTATACTCATAAGGGAGAGGATGTATTTTGCTGTATACATAAAAATATACTATTCTTGGTGAGGGCATCCAATATTAGAATAATTTCAGGTATTTTAATGAAGACTGTATTGGTTTTGTGTATTATACAATTGTGTCCAATGCATACTATCCTAAAAATAGCACTAAATCATTTGTTTGGGATTTCAGTTCTCTTAAGCCATTATCCTTTTCTTTTTTTAAAAATTTCAAGACAGTTCACATACCATACAGTTAATCCATTTAAAGTGTACAATTCAGTGGTTCTTTGGTATATTTACAGATACCTGCAACTATTACCTCAATCAATTTTGGAATATTTTCATCACCTGAGCAAGAATCCTGTATTCTTTAGCTTCTGTCCTCCCCCCACCCCTCCCCTATCCCCACCTTATCCCCAAGCAACCACTGATCTATTTTATGTCCCCATAGAGTTGCCTATTCTAGACTTTCATATGATTGGAATCACAGAGTATGTGGTTTTTTGTGACTGGCTTTTTTTTTTTTTTTTTTTTAAGTTTTTATTAGAGGAGTTGTGGGTTTACATGCATAAAATATAGGATTCCCATATACCTCCCCACCACCAACATTTGCACTGGCAAGGAAAATTTGTTATAGCTGATGATAGCACTTTTTTTGTAATTCTATTTTATTAACATTGGTTATATTACAATTGATGAAGGATTATTAAAATAGTACTATGTATGAACTGTCACCCATAAGTTATGTAGGGGTATTTTTCCCTATATTCCCAACCTATTATTTTTTTCATGCATATTTTTATTCTTTTACTCATCTGCCCATACACTGGATAAAGGGGTTGTCAGTCACAGGGTTTTTGCAGTCACATGTGTGACTGGCTTTTACTTAATGTTGTGTTTCAAGATTCTGTCTGTGTCGTAGCATTCCTTTGTATGGCCAAATAATATTCCAGTATATGGTTGTTTCTACCTTTTGGCTATTGTGAACAAATATCTGTTTGAGTACTTGTGTTTAACCTTTTGAGGAATTGCCAGCCTGTTTGCCAAAGTGAGTGCACCATTTTCCATTCCCACCAGCAGTATATGAGGGTTCCTGTAACTCCACATCGTTGTTAATACTTGTTATTATCTGTCACTGTGATTATAGTCTTCCTAGTAGGTGTAAAGTGGCATCTCATTGTTTTGATTTGCATTTTCCTGATAAGTATTGATGCGGAGCATCTTTTCATATGCTTATTGGCAGTTGTTTGTCTTCTCTGGAGAAATGTCTGTTCACATTTGCATCCTATGTCCATTTTTAAATTGGGTTATTTGTCTTCATATATTTTGGATACATGTCCCTTATCAGATACATAATTTGCAAATATTTTCTCCCTTTCTGTTGGTTGTCTTTTCGCTTTCTTAATGGAGTCTTTTGTAGCATGAAGTTTTAAATTTTGATGAAGTCCAAATTATCTTTTTTCTTTTGTTGCCTGTGCTTTTAGCATCAAATCTAAGAATCCTTTGCGAAATTCGTTATGCCAGATTCTTTTTTTTTTTAATTCATTTTATTGCAGTATATTCACATACCATGTGGTCATACAAAACAAAGCGTACATTCGATTGTTCACAGTACCATTGCATAGTTGTGCATTCATCACCAAAATCAATCCCTGACACCTTTATTACCACACACACAAAAATAACAAGAATAATAATTAAAGTGAAAGAGCAATTAAAGTAAAAAAGAACACTGGGTGCCTTTGTTTGTTTGTTTCCTTCCCCCATTTTTCTACTCATCCATCCATAAACTAGACAAAGAGGAGTGTGGTCCATATGACTTCCCCAATCCCATTGTCACCCCTCATAAGCTACATTTTTATACAATCATCTTCAAGATTCATGGGTTCTGGGTTGTAGTTTGACAGTTTCAGGTATTTACTGCTAGCTACTCCAATTCACTAGAACCTAAAAAGGGTTGTCTATATTGTGCGTAAGAGTGCGCACCAGAGTGACCTCTCGGCTCCTTTTGGAATCTCTCTGCCACTGTAGCTTATTTCATTTCCTTTCACATCCCCCTTTTGGTCAAGAAGATGTTCTCCATCCGACATTGCCGGGTCTGTATTCCTCCCCAGGAGTCATATTCCATGTTGCCAGGGATATTCACTCCCCTGGGTGTCTGATCCCACGTAGTGGGGAGGGCAGTGATTCCATCTGCCAAGTTGACTTAGCTAGAGAGAGAGGTATGCCAGATTCTGAAGACCATCTTGGCAGAAGTAGAAGTTGCCCTCTCTATTAAAAAGAGGCTGTTTTGGAGATACTATTAGTATGGTGGATTTTTTTTTTTTTTTTTTTTGGATCAACACCGCGGTTTAGGGAAATCTTTTTGAGAGTAATTAATTTATTGGCATGGTTCATTAATCACAAAATTTAAGGCATTTAGTACTGCTTTTAGATTTATATTATTTCTTATTAAAGACTTATTCAGACTTATAATTCCTTTTTGTAAAGGAAGGTAGGGTTGACTCAGTGGTTCTTAATACTGGGATCACCTTTTAGTCACCTGTCCAGTTCTCACTTGCTGAGCTTCTGATTTAATTATAATTAGCCTGGGTGAAGCTCTTTCGTGTGATTCTGAGGTACAGTCTGGTTTGTGAACCTTGGGTTTCATATGATAGTTTCCAGGAGTGCCTCTGTGCTGCGGGTTTTGTGGCTTTGTGCTTTCTTTCCTTGCTTTTCAGTACTGTTTCTATGTCAGAATTTGAGATTATCCTGAGTAGTCACTACTTTGTCAGTTTGATAGTACTTATCTACAGATAGGTTGTGGTTTTTAAGGATTAATATAAGTGAATTAGTGATAAGAATCAAAAATCCTAATATTATCTTGTAGCTTCCCAAAATAAGAAGGAAATTTTTTTCCCTACCAAGCCTCTATGTTCTCATAACTCTCTCCTGTAATATTATTGCCAAATTCTTAAGGTTAATATTGACTCAAATTTGGGTGCATATTCTTGTATCAGACTTTGTGCTAAGTGCTTTACGTACATTTTTTTTTTTCCTTTCATCATCATAACTTCTTTCTGGCATGTATATGATTGTTATCCACGTATTATAGATGTGGAAACTGAGACGAGTTTATCTTGCTGAAGGAAAGACACAAACCCAGCTCTCTCTGACCCAACCCCAAGTCATGTTCTTAATCACTACATTATAGTGATCTAAATTATGTGGACTGATTCATTGTTGGCTGATCTGTCTCAGAATTAATCTGCATCAACCTTAAAGGATTTCCCCACAGATGAAGCCAAAGGATGAAATCTGCGTTAACCTTTAAGGATTTCCCCACAGATGAAGCCAAAGGATGAGAGGGGGAAAAAAAATTATGAAGCAATATGATTACAGATTATTATATTGCTCAAGATTCTTTTCTTTTTTGAATCTTAGGCTATACTGTTAGGGAGACCTTTTAAAGTTAGTAATGTAGAAGTAGCTTTTAAGTTCCTGATACTAACTTCATTGATTTCAGTAAATTTTAAAAGTTGTTATTTATACATAGACATAAATGAATAAAAGAGGCCTAGAAATAAGTAATATCTTCTTATACTGTTACTAAGTTTCATTTGATATCTTGAAGGTTATATATATTCCAGTTTGACTTGTGAGCAAAATGAAAAGTAGCTTTACATTTTAATCAGCCTTAGGTCAATTTGGCACACACATAATTAGAAAAGACCATCAGATTATCTCTAGAAAATTAACGTGCACTTTATCCTTTCTTTGAATTCCATTGCAGACGTATATGGGATGCTCTCAATTTTCCCTCTTCATTTTGCGGTCTGCTTTTTGGGGCATTTAGCTGCCTTTGTCTCTGCAAATGCTTACCTTTAAACTAGCCTGTTGTCTCTATTCACATTTTACTTGGTATTTCCTCTTTCTAACATCCTTTTTTCTTATGTTTTTCTCCTTCATTCCCTTTCTGCTTTTCCTATTTCTCCTATATTCAGGTTTTGGTCTTATTGTTTTAGTTCTGTGGTTTCTTTCTTCCACATCCTTATTCCATTGTCACTTGTGCTTCTTTCATTTTCTTTTTAGTATTCTCAGCTTAGAGAGTAGTAATCAGCAAACTAAGGCCTGCAGGCCAAATACTTGTTGTCCAGTTTTATAAATAAAGTTTTATTGGAACACAGCTATGCCCATTCATTAATGCATCATCTGTGGTTGCTTTGGTGCTACGGTGGCAGCCTTGAGTTGTGGTAACAGACTATATGGCTCTCAAAGCCAAAAATGTTTCCCATCTGGCCCTTCTTAGAAAAGGTTTGCCAGTGCTTGGTCTAGAGCAATTGTCCTGCTACATTTGGGGTTTTTTGTGCTTAGGCTAGTGTAAGTTCATATAATTAGGACTGATAAAAAGTAATTACTGACTGTAGTGAAGTAACACTGAACATGGCTTTCTCTCTAAACTTACGGCTCTAAATTAATGGTTTGTCTCTAATAGTGTGCAGTCTCATGCATTTCCGTATTTGTGACCATTCAAACTGGATTTAGTCCAAAGGATCACTTTTTCCCATTCTGCCCTTTGCCTTTTCCTTTTTAATTGTGGTAAAATGTACATAATGTGAAAATAATTTTAATCATTTTAAAAAGTATAAATAATCCTTTATTATTAATTTCACTGACAATACTGTGTAACTTTCACCACTATCTGTTTCCGGACTACCTTTATCATTCCATAGCAAAACTCATTCAGTAATAACTCCCCATTTCCCTCTATCCCAACCCCTGGTAACCATTGTTTTGGTTTTTTTAACTGTGAATTTGCTTATTTGATGTATTTCACAAAAAGAGAAATTGTACCATATTTGTTGTTTTGTGTCTGGTTTATTTCACTCAGCATGATGTCTTCCAGGTTCATTTGTGTTGTAGCATGTACCAGCACTTCACTTCTTTTTACAGCTGAATAATATTCCATTGTTTGGATACACCACATTTTGTTTATCCCATCATCTGCTGATGGACACTTGGGTTGCTTCTACCTTTTGGCTATTGTGAGTAATGCTATGATGAACACTGGTATGCAAATATCTGTTCAAGTCCCTGCTTTCATTTCTTCTGGGTATATGCCTAGGAGTGGAATTGCTGGGTCATATGGTAATTCTATCTTTAATATTCTGTGGAACCCCCAAACTGTTTTCCACAATTGCTTTACCATTTTACATTCCCACCAACAATGTATGATGTTTCCTGTTTCTTTGCAACCCATCAACATTTATTATTTTTAGTTTTTTAGTAATACCCATCCTAGTGGGTGTGAAATGGTATCCCGTTGTAGTTCTTTTTTTGGTTTTGTTTTTGGTTTTGTTTTTGTGATTATAAGATTTTATTAAAGTGTTTCACACAACTGTGAGGATGCATGAGTTCAAATTCAGTAAGATAGGAGGCGTGATTCCAAATTCTGTATCTTGGGTGGTGAACTGGCAACTCGATGAAGGTGTTCAGTGAACTCCCCAGGAGATGCTGGCTAGCCAAAGAAGAGGTGAAGGTTCTCGCTCTTCTCCCATAAAAGCCTTTAACTGACTTGATTAAATCCAGCTGACTGAATTCTCTCATGTGGGACACACACCCTTGTTGAAGTTTTCAGCCACGAATGCAGTCAATTGATTGATGAATTAATATGATGAATTAATAAATAAGCCTTCTTGTTTATTAACCAGCCTCAAAGGTCCTTGAAGTAACAGTTAGCCAGTGCTTGCTTTACCATACACCTGGGAACCATCACCTGGATAAGTTGATACTTAAACCTCACCGTCACAACCCCCATGTACATGTTTACTGCCTCATGGTGGAAGTGATGATCAATCGCTTCGCAGTCTGGTTAAATTCATACATAGAATGCAACGGAGAATCCAATATTCCCTATTGTAGCAAAGGAAACTTTGTAAACAACTGGTGGTGTGGAAAGACACCATAGATGTTACTCATGTTTATGTATATGCAAGGGTCTTAGGGTGGATATCTTTGGAATGACATAAGCAATGAAGGATGCACTAAACTGCTTTTCACAACCTGTGAGGCTGGAGATCCTGGTGGGAGAGGCTAAGAATGATCACCTTTGGAACATGAGGATAGTAGACTTAATCTCTGTGACAGCCATGAAATAGCTGAATTTCCCATGACCAGTGTTCACTGTAGGTGGAAACACCATTAAACAGGACATGCAAATTCTGATGACATGAAATTTTAGGCCCAGGAAGTGGTCATTCTTAGTCGTATTCATTTGCCCTAGAAGACTCCAAAATCACAGACTTCACATTCTGTCCCCACACCAATAATGTTTCAACCATTGATCTTCATAACTCAGCCACCAAATGTCCAATTATTTGCCCAATCCCCTAACAGTATCCCTCACATTGACACAATAAGTCATGACCACAACCTCCCAAATTTCTGAATAAATGATTTCCCCTGAGCTCACATTAAATACATTCTACATCATGAAATTTCTGGATCTCTCTGAAGGGGTACCATCCTCCTAATGAATGCTTTTCCCTCTTCATGTTTTCACGATTTTCCCATTGTATTTCATGTTTTCATGGTATTCCTAAATTGAGTATTTTTAGCATATTAAGGCTTTTTTTTCACTGAAGGATAGTGCGCAGTAATTATAGACTTAGTGTTTCATTCCCATGGAGAACACTTATTTTACTTAAAGGATAAATTACAAATTAAGGGACTCCTACATTGAGTACACAGAATTCCTCACATGTAATTTCTCTGGTTTTCTTATCAGGGTGGTAGATGAGGACTCTCCACTTCCATTAGATTTATATTATGAGTTCCCTCATGTAATATATCAGGCTATCCATTAAGGGTTTTCTACATAGATAACATTCATAAAGATTCTCTCCTGTATGAATTTCCTTATATTAACTGAAATACTACAGCTGGCTAAAAGTACTAACACATAGATTACAAACAGTATTACTTAATTATGTGAGTTCTCTGGCGTGTTTGAAGGTTAAATCTATATTGGAAATCTCTTCCATATTCAAAGTATGTATAGTATGAGTCCTCTAATATCATCTAAGGTCATAATATTGGTTGAAAGCTTTCTCGCATTTATGATACTCATAGGGTTTTTCTCAAGTTAGAATAATTTCATGTTGTCTAAGTATATAAAAATCAAGGCTTTCCTATATAGATTACATTCTTACGGTTTCTTTCCACTGTGTGTTCTCTTATGTTGTCTAAGATATGAAGAATCACTGAAGGATTTCCCACAGGTATGGCATGCACAGGGTTTCTCTGCAGTATGTGTTCTGCCATGCTTTCTAAAATAAGAATATAGGGTGAAGGTTTTCCCACAGGCTTGGCAGTGATAGGGTTTCTCTCAACTGTGAATTCTCTCATGTTCTCTTTAATAGCTGATGATGTTGAGCATCTTTTCTTACTTATTGGCCATTTGAATATCTTGTTTGGAGAAATACCTATTCATATCGTCCCATTTTTTAAATTGGGTTGTTTGTCTTTGTTGTTAAGTTGTAGGAGTTTTTTAATATACTTTGAATATTAAACCCTTGTCTATTGCATAGTTCACAAATATTTTCTCCCATTCTGTAGGTTGCCGTTTCACTTTTTGCTAATGACCTTTGAGATACAAATATTTTTACTTTAAGTCCATTTTATCTGTTTTTTGTTTTGTTGTGCTTTTAGTGTAAAATCTAAAAAAAACCATTGTAATTACTCCATCACTGCCTTTTTTGTATTTAGTTGCTTTTTTCTCATGTACAATTTTGATTCCCTTCTTTTCTTTTCTCTATATTTTTTAGTTATTTTTATAATGGTTACCTTTGTAAGTACAGTTAACATCTTAAAATAGTAACAACCTGATTCAGCTAGTATCAACCTAGTTTCAGTGTTGTATAAACTCTCTACTCAGTATCTCTTTCCCTCCTTCTTTATATGGTTGTTCTTTCATATTACATCTTTATATATTGTATGCCAATTAACATAAATGTAAAATGTTATTTTACACATTTCCTTATTAAATCATATGAGGAAGAAGTTACAAACCGAAAGTACAATGATATAGAAGTTTATATTTACCTATGTAGTTATCTTTACCAGTGTTATTACTTCTCATGCTTTAAGTTACTGCCTAGTGTCCTCTAATTTCAGCCTGAAGAACTTCCTTTATTATTTCTTTAGGGCAGGTCTTCTGGTAATGAACTCTTTTAGCTTTTGTTTCCCTGTGCATGTCTTAATTTCTCCTTCATTTTTGAAGGATAATTTTGCTGGATATAGAATTCTTGGGTCCCAGTTTTTTTCCTTAATATGTCACTTCACTATCTTCTGGCTTCTGTGGTTTCTGATGAGAAATTGCTATTAGTCTTATTAGGATCTTATGTAGGTGACTTGTTGCATCTCTCTTACTGCTTTCAGAATCCTCTCTTTGTCTTTGGATTTTGACAGTTTCACTATAATGTGTCTTAGTAGACATATACAAGTGTTTTGGTAGACTCTCAAGAGTCTTTTCTTAGAGTTCATTGAGCTTTGTGGATGTTTATATTCACTTTTTTTTGTTTTTGTTTTTTGTTTTTTGTTTTTTTTTTATCAGATTGAAGAAATAATGGCCAGAAACTTTTCCAGTTTCTTTTTCTGCCCCCTTTTCTCTCTCTTGTCCTTCTGGGACTCCAATAATGCATATGTTTATATGCTTGATGGTGTCCCACAGGTCCTACAAGCTCTGTTCATTTTTCTTCATTATTTTTTCCTTCTGCTGCTCAATGCTGGATGATTTCAATTGTTTTATCTTCATGTTCACTGATCTTTTCTTCTCCCTGTTCAAATCTGCTGTTGAATCTGTCAAGTGAGTTATTCATTTCAATTACTGTACTTTGCAGCTCCAAAATTTCTATTTGTTTCTTTTTTTGTTTATTTTTAAATGTACACATTTTTTTAATTGAAATTGTTCACATACCATACAATTATCCAACGATCCGAAGTGTACAGTCAGTTGCCCATGGTACCATCATACAGCTGTGCATCCATCACCACAATTAATATTATTTTCAATTTTTAGAACATTTTCATTGCTCCAGAAAAGAAAGACAAAAAAAGGAAACTCAAATCCTCCCATACCCCTAAGCAACCCCTGTCCATTATTGATTCATAGTTTTGGTATAGTACATTTGTCACTGTTGATGAAAGAATGTTAAAATACTACTAACTGTGGTATATAGTTTGTAATAAGTATATGTATTTTTTCCTATTATGCCCCTCTATTATTAACTTCTAGTTAGTGTCATTCATTTGTTCTAGTTCATGAGAGACATCTCTAATATTTACACAGTTAATCACAGATACTGTCCACCACAAGATTCACTGTTTTATACCTTCCCATCATTTAACCTCCAACTTTCCTTCTGGTGACTCTGGGCTTACCCTTTCCACCACATTCAAACACCATTCAGCATTGTTAGTTATTCTCACATTGTACTTCTGTCGCCTCTGTCCATTTTCAAACACAGGTTCAACCTAGTTGAACATTCTGCTCACAGTAAGCAACTGCTCCCCATTCTTGAGCCTCATTCTATATCCTGGTAACTTGTATTTCATGTCTATGAGTTTACGTATTATAATTAGTTCCTATCAGTGAGACCCTGCAGTATTTGTCCTTATGTATCTGTCTTATTTCACTCAATATAGTGGCATCAAGGTTTCTTCATCAACCTGTTTTTTTTTTTAAGACAGTTTTGTTCACACACCTTACATTCCGTCCTAAGCAATTGTTGTTTCCCTGTATAGTCACGTATGTATATATTCAGCACTATTGCCACTATCCATATAAGGACATCTCCATTTCTTCCACAAAGAAGGAGGAAGAGTCAAAGATGGTAGAGAGACAAAAGAAAAAGAGAGAGAGAAAAAACATGACAGGTAGAAAGCAACAAAAGGAAAGATAGCATTAAACTAAAGTAGAATAGAGTGTCAGACAACATCACCAATGCCAGGAGTTCCATCCCCTTCCCCAAAGTCCTACCCCCCTCCCATATGCATTTAGCTTTGGTGTATTGCCTTTGTTATATTAAAGGAAGCATAATGTTTTTGTTAATTATAGTCTCTAGTTTGCATTGATTGTATTCCCCCCCAATCCTACCTTATTTTTAACACCTTGCATTGTTGACATTAATTTGTTCTACCTTATGTAGAAACATATTTGTACCTTTTATTAGAATCATTGAGCACCCTAGGTTTCACTGAGTTATACAGTCCCAGTCTTTATCTTTCCTCTTTGGTTCTGGTATCCCACATGCTCCTAACCTTCCTCTTTCAACCATACTCCCAGCCATCTTTGTTCAGTGTACTTATATTGCTGTGCTACCATCTCCCAAAATTGTTTTCCAAACCTCTCACTCCTATCTTTTCCTTTCTGTCTACAGTGCTTCCTTTAGTGTTTCCTGTAGAGCAGGTATCTTGTTCACAAACTCTGTCATTGTCTCTTTGTCAGATAATATTTTAAGCTCTCCCTCATATTTGAAAGACAGTTTTGCCGAATATAAGATTCTTGGTTGGTGGTTTTTCTCTTTCAGTATCTTAAACGTATCACCGCACTTCCTTCTTGCCTCCGTGGTTTCTATTGAGAAATCCACACATAGAAATCCAGCTTCCACTGTATGTGATGGATTGCTTTTCTCTTGCTGCCTTTGGGATTCTCTCTTTATCTTTTAGGTTTGATAATCTGATTATTAAGTGTCTTGGAGTAGGCCTGTTCAGATCTGTTCTGTTTGGGGTACTCTCTGCTTCTTGGATCTGTAATTTTATATCTTTCATAAGAGATGGGAAATTTTCATTGATTATTTCCTCTATTATTACTTCTGCTCCTTTTGCCTTCTCTTCTGCTTCTGGGACACCAGTGACACATACATTCCTGCATTTCCCAGAGATGTTTCTCATATTTTTCCATTCTTTTCATATAGGCTTTCAGGTGTCTTGTTCTCCAGTTCCTGAGTGTTTCCTTCTGCCTGTTGAGATCTGTTGTTGTATGTTTCCATTGTGTCCTTCTCTTTATTGTGCCTCTCATTTCCATAAATTCTGCCAATTGTTTTTCCAAACTTTCAGTTTCTACTTTATGTTCTCCCAGTGTTTTCTTTATAGCCTTCATCTCTTTTTTTGTTTCTCTTGTTTCATATTTTACTTTTTGAAGACTTTATTAAAGTATTGCAAATAGAAGAAGTAAACATACCGTAAGTGTACAGCTCAGTTCATTTTCAGAAATGGAAGACACAAATGTAAAACACACTCCAGAGGTCCCCTGTTTTTCTCCATTTAGTCCCTGCCACCCCACTAACCTGACTTCTAACACTATGGACTAGTTTTGCCTGATTTTCAACTTACATCAATGGGATCATGTATAATATACTCTCTTGTGTCTGCTTCTCTTAACCATGCTTGTGAAATCCATGTGAATTGTTGAGGATAATTATTGTTTGTTCATTTTCATTGCCAAATAACATTCTATTGTGTGAATATTTCAGTTCATTTTCTACTTTACTGTTGAGGGACATTTGGTTTGTTTCTAATTTGGGGCTATTTTAATTGCCCTGCTGTGAGCATCCCAGCACATATGTTTTGATTGGATGTATTCTGTTGGGTATATAGCTAGAAGTGGAGTTCTGGGTCATAGGGTATGTGTTTTGGTTTGCTAAAGCTGCCAGAAATGCAATGTACCAGAAATGGATTGGCTTTTTTTTTTTTCCTTGTAACAACATTTTTATATTTGTACATTTAGTAACAGTCATTGGCCACTCCAGTTTTTGCCAAGATATACAGTCCCAGTCTTTATCCTCTATCTTTACCTCTGGTGTCATACATTCTCCTATCCCACCTCTTTCAGCTTTACTCACAGACATCTTTGTTCAGTGTACTTACAATACTGTGCTACCATCACACAGTATTAGCCTATCTATTTCTTGATCTATACAATCAATCCTGCTAAACATTCTGTAGTCGTTCAGCCTCAAATGCCCAATCTCTACCCTCTTTCTATCTCCTGGTAGCCTGTGTTGTCAGCTTTTAACTCTCAAAATTTCTTCATTAATGTTTGTTCATATTAGTGAAACTGTATAGTTCCTGTCCTTCTGTTTCTGGCTAACTTCACAAAGCATAATGTCCTCAAGGTTCATCCACATTATTATATGATCCATGTCTTTGTTCTGTCTTACAGCTGCATAATATTCCATCATGTATATATACCACAGTTTGTTTATGCACTCGTCCGTTGATGGACATTTGGGCTGTTTCCATCTGTTGGCAATCGTGAATAATGCTGCAATAAACATCAGTTTACAAATGTCCGTTTTTCTTAAGTTTCAATTCCTCTGAGTTTATACCTAGCAATGGAATAGCTGGGTTGTATGGCAATTCTATATTTATCTTCCTGAGGAACCTCCACACAGTCTTCCACAGTGGTTACACCGTTCTACATTCCCACCAGCAATGACAACGTGTGCCTCTTTCTGCACATCCTCTCCAGCACTTGTAATTTTCTGGTTTTTTTTTGGATAATGGCCATTCTGGTGGGTGTGAGATGACATCTCATTATCGTTTTGATTTGCATTTCCCTAATAGCCAGTTGTTCTAGTTTGCTAATGTTGCCAGAATGCAAAACACCAGAAATGGATTGGTTTTTTTAAAGGGGGTTTCTTTGGTTACACAGTTACAGTCGTAAGGCCATAAAGTATCCAAGGTAGTGCATCAGCAATCGGGTATCTTCCCTGGAGGATGGCCAATGGTGTCTGGAAAACCTCTGTTAGCTGGGAAGGCACATGCTGGTGTCTGCTTTGGAGTTCTGGTTTCAAAATGGCTTTCTCCCAGGACGTTCCTCTCTAGGCTTCAGCTTCTCTCCAAAATGTCACTCTCAGTTGCTCTTGGGGTGTTTGTCCTCTCTTAGCTTCTCCAGAGCAAAAGTCTGCTTTCAAAGGCCATCTCCAAAATGTCCCTGTCAACTGCAGTTCCTGTCTCAGCTCCTGTGCATTCTTCAAAGTGTCCCTCTTGGCTGTATCAAGCTTCCTCCTTCTGTCTGAGCCTATATAGTGCTCCAGTAATTTAATTCAGACCCACCCTGAATGGGCAGGGGAACACCTCCCTAGAAATTATCCAACCAAAGGTCTTGTCCACAGTTGACTGAATCACATCTCCATGGAAGCACCCAAAGGAATCCAAAATCTAATCAACACTAATATGTCTGCCCACCCAAGATTGCATCAAAAATAATGGTGTTTTGGGGGACATAATACATTGAACTGGCATACCAGTGAAGTGGAGCATTTTTCATATGTTTTAGAGCCGTTTGTATTTCCTCTTCAGAAAAGTGTCTGTCCATGTCTTTTGCCCATTTTTTAATTGGATTGTTATCTTTCTGTTGAGTTGTAGGATCGCTTTGTATATTCGAGATATTAAACCTTTATCTGATATGCGGTTTCCAAATACCGTCTCCCATTGCATATGTTGCCTTTGCTTTCTGACAAAGTCTTGATGTACAGAAGTGTTTAATTTTGAGGAGATCCCATTTGTCTATTTGTTCTTTGGTTGCTCGTGGCTTGGGTGTGAGGTCTAGGAAACTACCTCCTATCACAAGATCTTTAACGTATTGCCCTACATTTTCTTCTAAGAGTCTTATGGTCTTGGTGCTAATGTTTAGGTTTTTGATCCATTTCGAGTGTATTCATTGACTAGTTCTAGTAGCTTTACGGTAGATTTTTCTGGATTTTCTACATAT
The DNA here is from genome assembly GCF_015220235.1 of Choloepus didactylus. Taxonomy (NCBI): domain Eukaryota; kingdom Metazoa; phylum Chordata; class Mammalia; order Pilosa; family Megalonychidae; genus Choloepus; species Choloepus didactylus. Next base: position 11,239,839 of record NC_051329.1, on the reverse strand, counting down.
AGAATCATGTCATCTGCAAATAGTGAAAGTTTTACTTCTTCCTCTCCAATTTGGATGCCTTTTATTTCTTTTTCTTGCCTGATTACTCTAACCTTCATCTCTTTTGCCATATCTTCCATAAACTTTTTGAATTGATTTAACATTAGTTGTTTAAATTCTTGTATCTCAGTTGACATGTAAGTTTCTTCCTTTAACTGGGCCGTAACTTTGTTCTTCTTAGTGTAAGTTGTAGTTTTCTGTTGTCTAGGCATGTGGTTTCCTCCGTTACCCCAATCAAGTTTTCCCAGACCAGAATGGCCTCAGGTCTTGGAAAGAGGCAATAGCATCCTGTTTCCCTGTGAGTGTCTTAGAAGATTGATACAGCCTGTGATGCCTCAAGTCACTGTTCTTTTCTGCCCAGCAGGTGGCACCTGTCAGTCTGTCACTCCAGACTGGTGTAAGGAAGTGTGGCCCGTGGCTGTTTTCCCCCACGCTCTGGGGTCTGGTTCTGAATGGAAGGCAGGTAGTAGAGCTTGTCACCACCTTCTTCCTCTTTGGGAAGATACACTCCCTAGGTAGAGGTCATTTACATTTGAATAGTCTCTCTGCCTGTGCTATTTCCACCCTTGTCTGGGTCAGAGAGCTGGGAACTTAAATTAGCTGAGGCTTTCTCCACTGAGCCGAAAAAGGGACAGAAAGCCCCCTTCCAGTTTTCTTATGTCTTACTGCTCATTCTTTCCCTGCCTCTTTATTGGGGGTTTTTTAAATGCAATTGTATTGAATTATATTCACACACTACGAGCCATGCAAAGTATACAGCCAATGGCTGACAGTGTCATCACATAGCTGTGCATATGTCCCCATGATTGATTTTAGAACATTTTCGTTAGTCCAGAAAAGAAATAATAATTAAAAAGAAAACCCAACACCCCCCCCCCATACCCCTTATCCTGCCCCTCTCTCCATTATTAACCCATAGTATTGTTATGGTACAGTTGTTACTGTTGATGAAAGCATATTAAAATATTACTGTTAACAATAATCCATAGTTTGCAATAGGTACATTTTTTCCCTTATTCCCTTCTATTATTAACTCTTTGTAATAGGGTCATACGTTTTTTTCTAGTTCATAAAAGAACTTTTTTATATTTGTATGATTAATCACAGTTATTGTCTACCACAGGATTCACTGTGTTATACATTCCCATGTTTTAACCTCCAACTTTCCTTCTGTTGAGTTATAGTACTCTAAACTTCTCCCTTCTACCACATTCGGTACTGTTACTTACTGTCACAATAACATGCTACCATCACCTCTATCCGTTTCCAAACTTTTAAGATTCAACCTAGTTAAACATTCTACACATAAAAGCACCTGCTTCCCATTCTTTAGCCTTATTCTGTATCCTGGTAACCTATATTCTAGATTTTGTCTTTAAGTGTTATAATTAGTTCATGTCAGTGAGATCATACAGTATTTTTTCTTTTGTGTTTGACTTATTTCACTTAACATAATATCCTCAAGGTTTATCCATGTTCCATGTATCAGAACTTCATTCGTTTCCAAGGCTGCATAATATTCTATTGTATGTATATACCACATTTTGTTTATCCTTTCCTCTGTTGATGGACACTTGGGTTGTTTTCATGTTTTGGCAATTGTAAATAATGCCGCTGTGAACATTGATGTGTAAGTGTCTGTTCGTCCTGCTATCAGATCTTCTGGGTATTAGTAGCAAGATTGCCAGATCATAAGGCAACTTTATACTTAGCTTCCTGAGGAACTGCCAAACCCTCTTCCACAGCAGCTTGTACCATTTTACATTCCCACCAGCAGTGACTAAGTGTTCCTATTTCTCCACATACTCTCCAATACTTGTAGTTTCCTGTTTGTTTAATAGTGGCCATTCTGGTAGGTATGAATTCATATCTCATTGTGGTTTTGATTTGCATTTCCCCAATAGCTAGTGAAGCTGAGCACCTTTTCATGTTCTTTTTTTGGCCGTATATATTTCCACTTTGGAAAAATGTCTATACGTGTCTTTTGCTATTTTTGAATTGAGTTGTTTGGTTTTTGTATATGTTGAGTTGTAGGATTTCTTTATATATTCTGGATATTAAACCCTTTTCAGATAAATGGTTTCCAAATATTTTCTCCCATTGAGTCAGTTGCCTTTTCACCCTTTTGACAAAGTCCTTTGAAACACTGAAATATTGGATTTTGTGGAGCTCCCATTTATCTCTTTTTTCTTTTGTAGCTTGTGCTTTGGGTGTAAAATCTAAGAAACTACTGCCTATCAATGGATCTTGAAGATGTTTCCCTACATTTTCTTCTATGTTTATTGGGTTTTTTTACTTTACCCTTAAATGTTTGTGGTCTTGGTGTTTCTTCCTATTCACTCTGACACTCTTACAGTGCTGCTTCTTATCCGCACATGACACTCAATCATACGCTCTCTTAATTTCAGTTACCACATGTATGTCCCTTCCCCAGAGTCTTTGCATCATTGCCCTTATGCCACAACATGTTATAATTATCTTTCTGCCTTCCCTGTTGAACTTTTAAGTTACTTCTGTGCAAATACTATCTTCGTTTTTTTTATACTTTGTGCCTAGCATAGTAATAGTTTTTTTGCACATAATCTGGGCTTAATATAAATATCTTTGAATGCATGAAATACAGGGCCTTTATATACTATTTATTTAATTTTATGTAAGGAACGTGTCTGATGTGTACAGCCAGCCAACAGAGACTTATTGAGTTCTGGAATGTGTTCATTGCTCTGCCTGTTGCTGTGTGCAGTACAGAGAAATAAAAGACTTAATCTATTTTCTCTTTTGAGAACCTAATGAAACTACATACACACAGGCTTCTTTCTATATTTAATTCCATGATGAGCACAATTCCCCTAGGAAGTTCATGCACTTCATGTCCACTGTAGGCATTTCCACAGTTGGAATGTGAAAGAATTCAGGAAAAATGGAATATTGAGCTTGGTGACATAACATTCCAAATGGAGTTCATAGATGTGAAAGTTGTGTAGGTTGTAGTAGTTGGAAGGTGAAACTCTCATTTAGATGGCTGTGAGAAATAAAACCATGAGAGTATTTTATTGCCTTGTTGCCTTATTGTGTGTGTGGTTTTTTTTTTCCCCTGCACTATTTAAAATGTTTATTTCACATGATTTGCAGAATGCAGTATACTTTTATGGAAACAAAGAACTTTGCCTCGGTTCACGTTATAAATTAATTTATAAATGCAGAAATGTGTTAGAAACAATATTTATAGAATCTTTATGATTTAGTGCATGCAAAAATTTCCATAGAAATGGTTTTTATGTATACACAATGTTGGGGTAGGTAGTCTGTTTGGTTTTCTTTCTGTATGGTTTTTTTTAAATCGTATTTTTTATTGTAGAATATAACATATATACATAGAAGTGATAACTTTTGAAGTGCAATTTAACAAGTAGTTAGCAAATTTCGAAGGATGTTATGGGTTACAGTTTCACAGTTTCAATTATTTCCTTATTGTGGAAAATAACATATGCAAAAAGGTAACTTCCAAAGTACCATTTAACAAGTAGTTATTTTTGGAAATTTCCAAAAACCTTATGAGTTACAGTGCCATAGTTTCAGTTATTTCCTTTTTGTGAAATATAAAATATACACAAAAAGATGATAACTTTCAAATCACAAGTAGCTATAGAGCAAATTTCAAAGAATGCTATGTGTTACGTTTCCACCATTTTGGTTCGTTCTTTCTAGCTGTTCCAATACTCCAGCAACTAAGCAAAAGAAAATTATATAGCGACTCAGTATTCATAATCCTTTGCTAAATTCCATCTTGTCTGTTGTCCATCTTGTCAGCTTGCTAGGTTGCAAAAATGAGAAAGATTACTTACATTTTACAAGTAGGAGGGTTCAGTAGAAAAATAGTTGAAATGCATCTAGGAAATTTTCAGTAAGATCGTTTACTTGGTAGTATTGTGTAACGGTAGTACACCAATTACTGTCTGGTTTTAGTTTTATTTTGTTTCTTGTCCTGTATATTGTCAGTGGAGTCTTATGAATAGCAAATATATAAAAACTAGTAAGAAAAGTGGGCAATGAAAGAAAGTGGATAAATTGTCTGTTTTTATTTTCTTTTCCAGCTAACTACTACAAACAGAAAAGAAACTGATAACTTTTTTTACTCAGATCAGTCCTGACAAAGAGTATTAAGTGAGCATGTGCACTCAGACAGTTGCTTTTTCTGATTTATATAAGAAAAGTAAAGCCTGACTCTGAAAAATGTTTTATATATGTGCCAGGGAAACAGAAAGGTGTTTGTACACCTTTAGAAATTGGAGTTCAGTACATTTTGGTGAGCTTTTTTTATAAACCTATTTCTGAATACTTTTGAGAATAAGTTGTAAAAAGACTATCATGCTTTCCTAACAATTAGTATTGGCAGTTTAGTTCCCAAATTCCATTTTTTGACTCCTGAACATTTCTGAATATACCCTTCCCCCCCTAGTTTTTTACAAAATCCCTTTCTTTCATTAACTTTTTTAAAAAAGTATTTTTAATTTTGGTAAAATTTACATAAAATAATTTTTAAGCGCACAGTTCTTTGACATTAAGTACATTAACAATGCTGTGTAATGTTCACTGCTGTCTTTTTTCCAGATTGTTTTCATCATCATAAATCAACACTCATACTGATTCAATAACTGCCCATTCACCCCCCTGCCACCTCTGATAACCACTCTTCTATTTCCTATCTCTATGAAATTGCTTATTCTAAGTATTTCATTTAAGAGGAATCAGAAAATATTTGTTCTTTTGGGTCTGGCTTATTTCACTCAACATGATGTCTTCAAGGGTCATCCATGTTGTAGCACGTACCAGCACTTCACTTCTTTTAACAGCTGAAAAATAGCCATTGTATGGATACACCGTATTTTATCTGTTCATCTGTTGTTGGACACTTGGGTTGCTTCCACCTTTTAGCTATTTTGAGTAATGCTGCTTTGGCACTGGTGTACGAGTATCAGTCCAAGTTTCTGCTTTCAGTTCTTTAGGAGCAGAATTGCTGGGTCATAAGGTAATTCTGCCTAAATTTCTGAGGAACTGTCAAATTGTTTTCCTCATGGCTGTACCATTTTACATTTCCACCAACATTGTACGAGGGTTCCTATTTTTCTGCATCCTGGCCAATTGTTATTTTCAATTTTTTAATAATAGCAATCCTATTGTGTGAAGTGTATTTTCTCACTGTAGTTTAATTTGCATTTCTTCAGTGGCTTATGATATTGAGCATCTTTTCTTATACTTATTGGCCATTTGAATAGCTTCTTTTTTTTTGTCTGTTCAAATCCTTTACCCATTTTTTAATTAGGTTTGTCTTTTTGTTGTTTAGTAGTAGGAATTCTTTATATATTCTGAATATTAAACCCTTATCAGATAAATGTTTTCCAGATATTTTCTCCCATTCTATAGGTTGTCTTTTCACTTTCTTATTGATGTTCTTTGCACAGAAATTTTTATTTTATGAGGTTCCATTTATCTACGTTTTTTATTTTGTTCCTTCTGCATTTGAAGTAAAATCTAGAAATCGATTGCCTAGTACAAGGTCCTAATTCTTTGTTTTCTTGTAAGACTTTTATTAGTATTAGCTCTGTATGTCTTTGATCCATTTTGATCTAATTTCGTATATGGTGAGACGTAGGGGTCCACATTCATACTTTTGCATCGTGGATTTCTGGTTGTCCCAGCACCATTTGTTGATGAGACTATTCTTTCCCCATTGAAAGGGCTTGACACCCTTGTTGAAAATCAACTGGCCGAGAAAAATGAATTTATCTCTGAATTCTCAATGCTATTCCATTGATCTATACGTCTGTCCTTGCCAGTACCACGCTGTTTTAATTACTGTAGCTTTGTAGTAAGTTTTGAAATCAGGAAATCTTTTCAAGATTGTTTTCGCTATTTGTTAGTTTTATATTAATCAGGGCTGTTGAATTAGGTGAGCCTTTTCTTTGGTAGTCTTTACTATTGAATTTTATTCAGATCTTTCAAAGAAATCTGGTTTGTGGGTTAAATTTTTTTTTCAAGCTGATACTTAGTTGATTTTGAAGTGAAATACTTGTAGCATTTTTAATGCAGTTTTATTGAGATATATTCACACAGCATAGAAACCATCTGAAGTATACAATAACTGACCAGTAGCATTTTTTTTCCAGTGTCATTGTGCATTTTTTTAAATTTTATTTTGAAATAAATTCAAAGTTATAGGAACAGTTGCAAAAACAATATAAACCCCATGCACAGAACTCCAGCATACCCCCCCCCGATATCCTGATCCACCAACTTTAACAGCTGTCACACCACCATTTCTTTCTTTCCCTCCCTCCCTCCCTATCATCTATCATCGATTGCTCTGTCTCCTGAACATAAGTAGCATCTTAACTGACGGCATTTCTCAATAATTTCAGCTCAAATTTAATTTAACAAAGTTAATTTAACAAATTTAATTTAACAAATGTTAATTTAACGGTTTTTTAAAAATTGCTTTACAAATATTGATCTAATCATAGTCCCTTCTTATGTTCTGTAGTGGGGCTAATAAAACTAAGACATATTTTATCTTAAAATATTTTCCCTTAAAAATTCTGTTTTTACCATACATACAATGTGAAACTTGCTGTTTTAACCATGTTTTGTGTACAATTCAGTAGCATTAATTACTTTCACAATATTGTGGTATTGTCACCACCATTAACAAAACTTTCATCACCCCAAACAGAAACTGGGTACCCATTAAGTGATAACTCACATTCTCCCTTCCTCCTTGCCTCTGACAAATTTTAATCTCCTCCTTGACCCAATGAGTTTGCTTATTCTGGATATTTCATGTAAGTGATATCATAATTTGTCATTTTGTGTCTGACTTACTTCACTTAGTATAATGTTTTCAAAGTTCATCATTGTTGGACTTCATTCCTCTTTAGAGTTGAATAATATTTCCTTGTATATATATGCCACATTTTGTTTATCCATTTATCATTTAATGGCATTTTGGTGGATGACGGATGCCTTTTGGCTATTGTGAATGGTGCTTCTATGAACACTTGAATACAAGTATCTGAGTCTGTTTTCAGTTCTTTTGGGTGTATAGCTAGGGTTGGAATTGCCAGGTTATTTTACCTTAAGAACTTTTAACTAAGAAACCAATTTATATAACTCTTAAACAAAATGTAACTAGTAGGGAAAATAAGAACTGCTTTGTATTTTAAATAGAATGTATTTTTCCCTCAGGAGTAGTTTTTCCATGCTCATCTCATGTTATATTCTACAATAAAAGTGCTATCTTTCCAAGTGCAATTTAACAATTAGTTAGCAAATTTCAAAGAAATAGGTTACAATTCCACAGTTTCTTACTGTGAAATATATATATACAAAAAGGTAATATCTTTTAAAGTATGATTTAACAAGTAGATATATAGGAAATTTTCAAAGTTATTATGAGCTATAGTACCATAGTTTCAGTTATTTCCTTATTGTAAAAGATATATACAGAAAGGTATGCCTTTCAAATTACTGTCTAACAAGTAGCTATAGAACAGATTTCAAAGGATGCTGTGGGTTACATTTCCTACCATTTCAATTCTTTCCTTCTAGCTGTTCTAATACCCTAGCAAGTAAGAAGAGAAAATAATAAAGATTCAGTATTCATAATCCTTTGTTAAATTCCATCTTGTCCGTTGCTACTCCTTTCTCTAGTTTAATCACTTTCTCGATCTTCAGGGATGTCTAGGCAGTGACCACCGTAACCTGTTCATGTTGAAAAGGGGTGTCAATGTTATGAGCAAAGGGGGCACATCTAGTTGATGTTCTTGAAGAGACTATTGCCTCTGGGTGTTAAGACTTAACTGGTATAGGAGCACTCTGAAGGATTTAAGTTTCTGAGGAATAAACTTAGTGTGTGAAAGTTCTATAAAGTCTCAGATAGGGATCCGAGTATTCTGTATTTTTTAGGACTACTGTTGACTTGGGCTTGTCATACTGTGGTCATTTGGCATATCTAGGTGAAGCTTCCATAGGAATAACCTCCAGGACAACCTCCGGACTCTTATTTGAATTCTCTTAGCCACTAAAACCTTATTTTGTTGCCCTTTCCCCCGTTTTGGTCAAAAAGGCATTCTCAACCCCTCGATGCCAGGGTAGGGCTCATTCCCAGAATCCGTGTCCCATGTCGACAGGAAGGCTCATTCTTCTTGGGGGTCCTGTCCCACTTCAGGGCTTGGTGGTGATGAATTTATTTGCAGAGTTAGGCTTAGAGAGAGAGAGTCCACATTTGAGCCACGAAAGAGGTTCTCTGGAGGTGATTCCTAGGCATAATTACAGGTGGGCTCTGCCTCCTCTTTTTTTTTTTTTTTTTTTTTTTCTCTTTTTAAAGATTTTATTAAATAGGTCTCCTTACAATCTTCTCAAATAATGTCACAAATTCATATTATACAATTATCAGCCCACAGCATCCTGTTCTCTGTAGGGTATGCAAACCCTTTCTTCCCAAGTTACTCAAGAGTAGCCTGGGGCTGAAGGCCCAATCTCTGTGTCTACATGAGTTTACATAAGGCCAAGGATCTGTAGCAAAGGACACCTGAGGGAGCCCTGCAATTCCTGTCCTTCCCTCATTCCAGATCTGTGAACTGGACTGGACTTTTCCTGACCCCGTTTTCAAAAGTCCATTGCACAGGAGCTTTTGACTCATCAGATCTGACTAGGCTGACATCCACTGGGTGCTTTTTATGTTTTACAACCAACATATTTCAGCTCAGTTCACCCAAGCAAATAATCACTATCAGTGATTAATGATTAATGATTTCTGAATGTTACATATATATAAAACAATTCCAGCTAAAGTATTTCAAATTGCTGTTTTGTAATCTTCCTCCCTAGAGAGTCTAAAGCCCTGGAAAAATGTATTTATTATTTAAGGATAGCTAACATTTAATGAGAGGTCTGTGTTATGCACTGCTTCAAGTGGTTTACATGTATTTCCTTATTTAATTCTCCCTCAAACTTCCCTATGAAGTGGACCTTTTTTTTTAAAATCACCTATTTTTTAATATACTGATAATTGTAGTTCTTTTTCTTTTTTTAATGTAAAATAACTACTTTACTTCCAACATGTTCTTACTGTACTCCAAGAAAATATACAGACTATAACCCAGCAAGGGAATAAGAAAGACAGATAACCTAAAATACCAGCATTTCTGTGAACTTGTTCCTGCCAAATACTCACCGGAAATTAACAGACTATAGTCATTCCTGGACATTCCCAGAACATTAAATTTACCCATGATAACTTATCAGTTCTTATTAGGTTATCATTCCCCCTTCACTAATTGCTCTCTATGCTAGGTCCCCTACATTCTACATTATAAACTATTTATTTTACATTTTTCAATGTTCACATTAGTGGTAGCATGCAATATTTCTCTTTTTGTGCCTGGCTTATTTCGCTCCGCATTATTGTCTTCAGGGTTCATCCATGTTGTCATATGTTTCACGGCATCATTCCTTCTTACTGCCACATAGTATTCCATCTTGTGTTTATACCACATTTTATTTAAACACTCATCTGTTAAAGGACGTTTGGGTTGTTTCCATCTCTTGGCAATTGTGAATAATACTGCTTTGGACACTGGCGTGCGGATATCTGTTCGTGTCACTACTTTCAGATCTTCTGGGTATATACCTAGAAGTGCAATTTCTGGATTGAAGGGTACTCTGTATCTAGTTTTCTAAGGAACTGCCAGACTGTCTTCCACAGTGGCTGAACCATTATACAGTCCCACCAACAATGAATAAGAGTTCCAATTTCTCCACATCCTCTCCAGCATTTGTAGTTTCCTGTTTAATGACACCCATTCTCATTGGTGTGAGAGGGTATCTCGTTGTGGTCTTAATTTGCATATCTCTAATAGCTAGTGAAGCTGAACATTTTTTCATGTGTTTCTTGGCCATTTGTATTTCCTCTTCAGAGAACTGTCTTTTCATATCTTTTGCCCATTTTATAATTGGGCTGTATTGTCATTGAGTTGTAGGATTTCTTTATATATGCAAAATATCAGTCTTGTCAGATACATGATTTCCAAAAATTTTTTCCCATTGAGTTGGCTGCCTCTTCACCTTTTTGACAAATTCCTTTGAGGTACAGAAACTTTTGATGTTGAGGAGTTCCCGTTTATCTATTGTTTCTTTTGTTGCTTGTGCTTTGAGTGTGAGGTCTATTGAACAACGACCTAATAGTGAGTCTTGAAGATGTTTCCCTACATTATCTTCTAGGAGTTTTATGGTAGTGTCTCTTATATTGAGGTCTTTGATCCACTTTGAGTAAATTTTTGTATAGGGTGTGAGGTAGAGGTCCTCTTTTATTCTTTTTGTTATGGTTATCCAGTTCTCCCAGCCACATTTGTTGAAGTGACTGTTCTGTCCCAGTTCAGTGGATTTGGGGGTCTATTTCCAAACTCTGAATTCTATTCCATTAATAGTATGTCTGTCTTGATGCCAATACCATGCTGTTTTGACCACTGTAGTTTTCTAGTAGGCTCCAGAGTTTGGAAGTGTAAGTCCTCCCACTTCGTTCTTCTTTTTTAGATGTTCTTGGCAATTCAAGGCCCTTTTCCCTTGCAAATAAATTTGATAACTAGCTCTTCCAAGTCTGCAAAGTAGGTTATTGGGATTTGGATTGGATTTGTGTTGAATGTGTAGATCAGTTTGGGTACAGTTGACATCTTAACAATATTTATTCTTCCTTTCCATGGACATGGAATATTTTTCCTCCTATTTGGGTCCTTTTTTTTTATCTTCTGGTAAAATTTTGTAGTTTTTTGTGTCGAGTTCTTTTACGTCCTTGGTTTAATTTATTCTTAGGTATTTGATTTCCTTAATTGCTATTGTTATCTTGAATGGATTTTTTTTTTAATTGCCTTTTCAGTTAAGTCATTACTAGTGTATAGGAACATTACCAACTTATGTGCATTAATCTTCTATCCTGCCACTCTGCTGTATTTGTTTATTAACTTAAGTAGCTTTCTGGTTGAATTCTCAAGAATTTTCAAATATAAGATCATATCATCTGCAAGCTATGATAGTTTTACTTCTTTTACAATTTGGATACCTTTTATATCTTTATCTTTGCGAATTGTTCTGGCTAGAACTTCTAGCACAATGTTGAATAATAGGAGACAGTGGGCATCCTTGTCTCGTTCCCAATCTTAGGGGGAAGGCTTTCAGCCTCTCATGACTGAATACTATGCTGGCTGTGGGTTTCTCATATATCCCCTTTATTATATTGCAGAAGTTTCCTTCAATTCTGCCTTTTGTAGTGTTTTTAATCAAAAAGGGATGTTGAATTTTTTCAGTGCTTTTTTAGTGTCTATCAAGATGATCATTTGATTTTTCCCTTTTGATTTGTTAATGTGTTGAATTACATTAATTGATTTTCTTATGTTGAACCACCCTTACATGCCACGAATGAACCCCAGTTGGTCATGGTGTATAATTCTTTTTTTTTTTTTTTTTTTTTTAAAAAAGCCTTTATTTACTTTTGATCAGGGAAAGGACAATCTCAATGTCAGCTTGTCACCTAATCATAAATTTGAATTTACAGGATTTACTACCCTAAAGACACTGCACCTACTGACTTTGACAATACAACTTAAAATGAAACAATCTCCCTTCAGTTCCCTAAGGTTGCGTGTTTAAAGAACAGAGAATCCCTTGTGATAGCCAACATTGGTACTTGGCCTAGGTTATAAGGTCGAATAGCAACAAAGAAACAAACAAGGCTAAGAGCATTGAAACTTAATAGCCCAGCAAATACAAACATCATAGAAACGTTGCAGGCACCAAACTTTTAACAGCGGGTTCAACATAAAAAGTAGTTTGTGAAATCAACTGGTTTGCATGTGTGCATCTGAGTAAGTTAATTATTTTTCTTAATGATCCCAGCAGGCTAATGTGCAACCATGGAAACAAACTTCCATAAACCCAATTAACTATACTGAACACAAAATTCAAAGTTTGGATCTATTTACCCAAAAAATCCTCCAAGACCAGGGAGATCTGCTGTAATGATAAAAAACTGTCAACACTTAAAAAATATTTGTACTAATATACAAAAGACTTAAAGTTATTTCTTTTCCACTACTCCTTCCTATGTCTGAATATGGAAATGCTTAACTACTCAGACTCATGCAATTGCACTTAAAATGATGGGATTTACTACCACAACTTTTTTCCTAATAATTTACACCACAGGAGCAGTTAACTCCATTACAGCTCCCTAAGAATGCCTAATGGAAAAAACTTTGTTCAGTTCAGTGGTGGCTGTGGCCTAACACCATTTTACTTTGCCACTACTTCAAATATCTTACCAAGATTAACCAATTTTTGGTCCAATTTTAATGGGTATATTTATTCCTATGCCAAAATCCTTTAAATTTGCTAACTACTTTTGAAACTCTTAAATTCAGTTACATATAGCTCCTGCAAGTTTCACAGTGTTCTCTCCCTGTGTATATATCTGGAGATATTGTAAAACAAAGTAAAAATTGTAATATTGTTATTATCTAAAGCTCTTTCTAGGAGACCACTGACTCGGAAATCAAAGAATGAGTCGTAATAAACAACTTTCCAAATAGGAACACAAAATCTTTTCTATTCATAAGGAGCCACTGCCATGTTTTGTCTCATTAAAAAGCTATTGTTTCTTGAAAATGCAATTCAGGAAGACTCATGGTCTACCAGCAAGTCTCAATACCGTGACCATGTCTCCAGATACGGATGGAGGATATTATTCAACAATGTGGTAGAAGCCTAGGATAACAGGTAGAGGAAGCCTAGAGCATAGAACACATCTACAAAAATGGGAACAGGATGATACTGACTGGCTATTCATAAAGGACCACTGTTTCTCCCTATGGACCAACATTCCCTACAAAATAAACCATGCCTTCATTATTGCTTATTTAAAATTACATTTTTACAGAGCTATTTAGTACCTGACACAGAAAAACAATCACATAAGGAAGCATTTATTTGAGGTTTAACATGAAATCATACAAATAAAATTTGTATAAACAAATCCACACCGAGGCATAACACAGATAGCAAAGGACAAAGTAAAAACAAAGAAAACTAATTGGCAGCTATATACAGTTGGACAGTTGTGTCTTGTACACTAGAAAGTCTTTTACAAAATAATCATCTTAGATCAACAGAAGACCAATCTTCAACATCGTCCTGCAAGATGGGTTACTTTAGTATTTCCTCCTCTTTTCTCCAAGGTCCTCTTTTAGTATGGCTGGTAATTGTTTTGGTGATTGCCACCCCCTCGAGATGCCTTGCCATATGTGCTCTGTTGGCCACTGTAGTCTGTATATCCCTGTCCATATCCATAGTTCCCATAGTTATACCCAGTATAATCATATCCGCCATAGCCACTATAGTTCTGATCACCACCTAGGCACTATTGTAATTTCCGTATCCTTGATCGTAATAGTTGTTAAATCCTTGGTTCCAGTTTTGGCCCTGACCTCGTCCTCGACCCCTTGTACCACCTCGTCCAGCAGCTGCAGCTCCTCTTCCTCCTTTCTGTTGTTGCTGTTGCTGCCTATATACCTCTTTGGGTTGTGCAACTTTGATTTCACACTTTCCAGAACCAATTTGATGGTATCTGCTTTCTAATAATTTCTTTACTGGCTCTTCATCTGTATATGTGATAAAACAAAATCCTCTTCTTTCATTTGTTTTTGTATCCATGGGAAGTTCAATATTTTCGATCTCTCCAAATGCTCCAAAATATTCTTTTATTTGCTCTTCAGAAGTATCTGGACTCAATCCACCCACAAAAACTTTTTTAGGGGGTTCTTTCCCTTTTAAAGCCTTCGCCCTTTTGGGGTCTATCAATTTGCCATCCAGTTTGTGTTCTTTCAGTTCCAAAACCTTATCAACACTAGCAGCATCTTTGAAAAGCACAAATCCAAATCCTCTTGATCTTCCAGTGACTGGATCTGTTTTAATTGTGCAGTCTACAACCTCTCCAAATCGAGACAAATATTCAGTCAGATCTTTCTTGCTTGTATCCCAGCTCAAGCCTCCAATAAACATTTTACCGTCATCCTGCTGATTCTTGCTCGCGTTAATCTTGGATCCCTCTGCGAATTCCTCTATGTTGCTGTACTCGTTCATGTCCTCCATGGTGGCGGAACTGTCGGTAGGGGGGTGCTGGCGCGCAGACCGAGTACCAGTAGCGGCGGTAGCGGAGCGTTGTATGGAGCTGGATTTAAAATGGCGGCGGAAGAGCTGTATAATTCTTTTAATGTAACTTTGGATTCGATTTGCAGGTAATTTGTTTAGGATTTTTGCGTCTATATTCATTAGGAAGATTGGCCTATAACTTTCCTTTTTTGTAGTGGTTTTTTTTTCAGGTTTTGGTGTCAGAGCTTCATAAAATGAATTAGGTAGTATTCCTTTTTCTTCAATTTTTTGAAAGATTTTGAGCAGGAATGGTGTCAGTTCTTTTTGGAAAGTTTGGTAAAATTCCCCTGTGCAGCCATCTGGCCCTTGGCTTTTATTTGGAGGTGGATTTTTTTTCTTTTTTAATTTAATAAATTTTATTTTGAAATAAATTCAATCTTACAGGAAGAGTTGCAAAAACAGTACAAACCCCATACGTAGAACTCCATCGTACCCCGACCCCCTCCCCCGATACCCAGATCTACCACCTTTAACATCCTGTCACACCACCGTTTCTTTCTTTCCCTCTCTCCCTTTCTCCCTCCCTATCATCTATCATCTATTGCTCTGTCCTCTGAACATATGAGAGCAAGCTGCACATATCTTTGAACAAACAATATAATTCACACATACTTTTCTCATGGACAAGAACATTCTTTTATGCAATCTCATTAAGCACAGCTAAGAAGTTCAAGATACTCAATATTGATATAAAGCTTACATTTTATATTTCCCCCCCTTTTTTTTTTTCCTTGTGTCCCATCTGTGTCCCTTTGAGCCTCCTCTCCTCCATCTTCACATCCCATCCAGGATCATCCTTGGCATTTAATTGTCTTCTATTTAGACTTTTTTTTTCCAAGTGTGGAAACATATATATAGCCTAAATCTTCCCATTCCACCCTCTCCCTAGCATTCCATTAGTGGGATTAATCACATTTAGAATGTTGCAATGCTATCACCTTCCCACCATCCATTTCTAGAAGTTTCCCTTTACCCCAAACAGAAACCCTATACTCATTTCTTAACTCCCCATTGCCCCATCCCCCATTTCGTGTAACCCCTTCTCTACTTTTCATCTCTATGGTCATATATATTCTCTGATACTTTCTTTGTGTTTACCATGGGGCTTGAATATAACATCTTAAATCTATAACAATCTTGTTTTTCTTTGATACCAACTTACTTTCAATATGACACATAAACTATGTTCCTATACTCCATCATTCCCCCACCTTTATATAGTTCTTGTCAGAAATTACGTATTTTACATTGAGTCCAAAACCACTGATTTACCATTAAGTTTATGTATTTTAGATCCTGTAGGAAGTAAATAGTGGAGTTATAAGTCAAAAATACGGTAGTATTGGTATTTATATTTACCATGTGATCTTTACTGGAAATCTTTATTTCTTCATGTAGTTTCCGTCAATTCTTTAGTGTCCCTTCCTTTCAGCCTGCTCGGCTCCCTTTAGCATTTCTTATAGGACTGATTACTGGTGATGAAGTCCCTCACCTTTTGATTATCTGTGAATGTTTTCATCTCCCCCTCATTTTTTTCCTCCAGGTGTTTGTGAATTCTCCAAGTCTCTGATGGTTATTGACTTCTATTTGTATTGCATTGTGGTCAGAGAATGCGCTTTGAACAAATTTTTTTTTTTTTTTTTTAATTTCATTGAGGCTTGTTTTTATGTCCCAGCAGATGGTCCATTGTGGAGAAAGATCCGTGATCACTAGAGAAGAATGTGTGTCCTGGTGACCTGGGATGTAATATTCTATATATGTCTGTTAAAATTCTCTATATCTCTCTTTCCTTTCTTTGTTTCTCTGTCAGTAGGGCTCTCTTTAGTATCTGAAGCAGGGCAGGTCTTTTATTAGCAAAATCTCTCAGCATTTGTTTGTCTGTGAAAAATTTAAGCTCTCCCTCAAATTTGAAGGAGAGTTTTGCTGGATAAAGTATTCGTGGTTGGAAATTTTTCTCTCTCAGAGTTTTAAATATGTCATGCCGCTGCCTTCTCACGTCCATGGTGGCCGCTGAGTAGTCACTACTTAGTTGTATGTTGTTTCCTTTTTATGTGATGGATTGCTTTTCTCTTGCTGCTTTCAGAACTTGCTCCTTCTCTTCAGTATTTGCGAGTCTGATCAGAATATGTTTTGGAGTGGGTTTATTTGGATGTATTTTATTTGGAGTTCACTGGACATTTATGCTTTGTGTATTTATATTGTGTAGAAGGTTTGGGAAGTTTTCCCCAACAATTTCTTTGAATACTCTTTCTAGACCTTTACCCTTCTCTTCCCCTTCTGGGACACCAATGAGTCTTAAATCTGGATGCTTTATTTTATTTTTTTTTTAATTAAATTCAGTTTTATTGAAATACATTCGCACACCATACAATCATCCATGGTATACAATCCACTGTCCACAGTATGATAACATAGTTATGCGTTCATCACCACAATCTATCTCTGAACATTTTCCTTACATCAGAAAGAACCAGAACAAGAATAAAAAATAAAAGTGAAAAAAGAACACCCAAATCATCCCCGCATTCCACCCCATTTGTCCTTTAGTTTTTATCCCCATTTTTCTACTCATCCATACACTTGATAAAGGGGGTGTGATCCACAAGGTCTTCACAATCACACTGTCACCCCTCGTAATCTACATTATTATATAATTGTCTTCAGGAGACCAGACTGCTGTGTTGGAGTTTGGTAGTTTCAGGTATTTACTTCTAGCTATTCCAATACATTAAAGCCTATGAGGTGTTATCTATATAGTGCATAAGAATGTCCACCAGAGTGACCTGTCGACTCCATTTGGAATCTCTCAGCCACTGAAACTATTTCGTCTCATTTTGCATCCCCCTTTTGGTCAAGAAGATACTCTCAGTCCCACGATGCTGGGTCCACATTCATCCCCGGGAGTCATATTCTGCATTGCCAGGGAGATTTACACCCCTGGGAGTCGGGTCCCACGTAGGGGGGAGGGCAGCGAGTTCACCTGTCAAGATGGCTCAGTTAGAGAGAGAGAGGGCCACATGTGAGCAACAAAGAGATACTCAGGGGGAGACTCTTAGGCACAACTACATGCAAGTTTAGACTCTCCTTTGCGGTAACAAGCTTCATAAGGGCAAGCCCCATGATCGAGGGCTCAGCACATCAAACCGCCAGTCCCAGTGTTTGTGACAACATCAACACTAGTCCAGGTGAGGATGTCCAACACATCCACACCTTCCCCCAGATCCTCGAGGCTGGGGAGTGGGAGGCTGTAAATATATTTTTTATTATCTGCCCAGATTACTCTGGGATGTGTCACTATTTCACTCCAGCCTATACTAACCTACCTTATCTCACAGCCTATTCAAATTCAAATTACCATGCAATTGTGGTGTTTGAACAAATCGACTGTAGAGTTGTACCGTTTAGAAAATTTAGATCCTGTACCAAATAGATATCTCTTCCCTTGGTCTCATGTGGAAGTTGAAGTTTTAAAACACAATCAGTTTCAACCTTTACCCTTTGGCTTGGCTTGCCCTGGTCTTAACCAGACCTGCTTCATTCATATCACTAATTGAAGTCTTGGCTCTTTTTCAGCTTTTTTTTTTTTTTTTTTTTTGACAGTGGCTGTATGCACTAATACTGACATTCACATCTGCCGAGCTCTAGCTCTGAGTTTCAGGTGTCTCAGAGATATGCATTGTTCCAGAGACCAATCAGGTTATATGCTAGGGGTGGACGTTTTATTTTATCTATCATATCCCTGAGATCCATTTCGATTTTTTCGATTTTTTTTCCCCATTCTTTATTTTGTTCTTTCATTTTCTGTTCTGTGGTCCTCAAGGAGGCTGAGTTGTTGTTCAGCTTCCTCTAGTCTTGTATTGTGAGTATCCAGAGTCTTTTTAATTTGGCCAACAGTTTCTTTAATTTCCATAAGGTCTTCTATTTTTTTTATTTACTCTTGCAATTTCTTCTTTATGCTCTTCTAGGGTCTTCTTTATGTCTTTTATATCCTGTGCCATGCTCTTCTTCATGTCCTTTATATCCTGTGTCATGCTCTCGTTGCCTGTTGTAGTTCTTTGATTAATTGTGCCAAGTACTGTGTGTCTTCTGATCTTTTGATTTGGGTGTTTGGGTTTGGGTTCTCCATATCGTCTGGTTTTATCATATGCTTTAAGATTTTCTGTTGTTTTTGGCCTCTTGGCATTTGCTTTACTTGATCTTTAATTTGTCAGAATTGCAGCTTGGTGGCGTATACTTTAGCTAACCAGCAGATGGCGTCCGTGAGTCACCTATTCCCCTCAAGTCAGTTCTTCCCAACTTTGTCTTTGTGGTGTGTGGGGATCTGATTCTTGTGGAGTCCGATTGGTACACTTAATTTGGGTGTGTTTTTGGTGGTGTCCACCCTGAATGAGGGGCATGTGTCTGAGCAGTTAGGGAGGAAGAGCAGCTTTAATAATCAAACCTCCCAGGTGTTCCCAGAGATTTCGGGCTGTTCTCTGCTGCTGACCCAAAAGTCCTTGGTATTGGCGTAGATTCCCTGGGATTTCCAAGTGGTTCCCCCTTCCCTGCTGTGCTTTTCCAGGATCTCTGCTGAGGAAGGGAGGGCCGTGCCTCCAGGGAAGTGTGCGCCGGCTCCAGGGAAGCCCTGGGACTCTGGGCAGTGCAGGGGCATTCCCAGCTCGCTTCAAAGATGGTTGAATGGGATGCATTAACTTCCCCTTTTTGCACATCTCCGTCCTCCCAGCTCCGGGACAGTCAGCCGTGGGTGTATTAAAGGCCACTGTCTACGGCGGATATTGTGGCGTGTGCGCGGTGCTGCTGGAAAGCCTCCCTGTCACACTGGGTTTCTTGGCGTGGCTCTGTGCTGTGGGTTCAGCCCCAGGCAGGAGTGCCCCCGCCCACTGGGGAGATGGCTGCAAGTCATGTGTTTTTTTCTCCTTTTGGCTCCCCTTTGCTCCCCTGGGCCCGAGACAATCAGCAGTGGGTGTGGGAAGGGGTATCCTCCACGCCAGACACCAAGGCGTTAGCCCAGCCCGCTCCCGTCTGCAGCTGCTCCCGGGCTTTTTTTTTTTTTTTTTTTTTTTTTTTTAAAGAACTAGTCCGTCTGCAAACGGCAACCCACCATTTCCCCACACCACAGCGTTGCCAAGGGTCTTTCAGCCGACTCACTCACTGGTTTCAGAATGCAGACTCCTGGTTTCACCAAATGCACGGTCCCTGTAGGTTTAGCAGACCTTGTCTGGCTGGTGCTACTCTGGAAGTGGTGTTCTGGGTCACTTTCTGGTTTTTATCTAGTATTTTTCACGGAGGTGTTTTTTCACCCTGTCTTACCTAGCCGCCATCTTAGGGTCTCCTCCTGTAGGTAGATTTTTGATGACTGATTGGATGTCTTTGCTTGTGATTGGTTTGTTGAGATCTCCTGTTTCTTCTTGGATCACTCTAGGTTGTTAGGTGTGCAATAAATTGTCCGTTTCCTCTAAGTTGTCAAACTTGCCATACAGTTGTTCATATTATCCGCTTATGATTTTTTTAATTTCTTCTAGTACTGTAGTAATTATCCCCTTCTCATTTCTGATTCTGTTTGAGTCTTCTCTGTTTTTGACTTTGTCAGTTTAGTGAAGGGTCTGTCAATCTTGTTGATCTTCTTAAAGAACCAACTTTTGGTTTTATTTATTCTCTTTATTGTTTTTTTTGTTCTCCATCTCATTCATTTCTGGTTAAATCTGTGTTGTTTCTTTTTGTCTACTTGCTTTAGGGTTAGTTTGCTAATCATTCTCTAGCGCCTTCAGTTCAGTTAGATCTTTAGTTGTAGCTCTTTCTTGCTTTTTGATGTATGTATTTAGAAGTACTAACTGCCCTCTCAGCACTGCCTTCACTGCATCCCACAGGTTTTCATATGTTGTGTTCTCATTTTCATTCATCTCTAGATATTTACAAAGTTCTCTTGCAGTATCTTCTTTGACCCATTGGTTGTTTAGGCGTGTGTTGTTTGGCCTCCATAGATTTGTGAAAGATCTGGTTCTTTGGTGCTTATTGATTCGTAGTTGCATTCCATTGTGGTCAGATAATGTGCTTTGAATAATTTCAATCTTTTTAAATTTATTAAGACTTGTTTTTGCCCCATTATACCATCTATCCTGGAAAACATTCCATGGGCACTAGAGAAGAATGTATATCCTGATACTTTGGGATGTAACAGTCTATATGTGTCTGTTAAGTCTAATTCATTTATCATATTTTTTAGGTTCTCAATATCTGTATTGGTCTTCTGTCCAGTTCTATCTACAGAAGAGCGTAGTGTACTGTAGTTTTCCACTATTACTGTTGTCATGTCTGTTGCTTCCTTCAATTTAGCCAGTGTTTGTCTCATGTATTTTGGAGCTCCTTGAATGAATACATAAACATTTATGATTGTCATTTCCTCTTGGTGAATTATCCCTTTTGTTAATATATAGTGTTCTTCTTTATCTGTTAAGACATTTTTGCAGTTACAGTCTGTTTTGTCTGATTACTATAGCTAACCCCCGATTTCCATTGATTGCCGTTTGCATGGAAGATTTTTTTCCATCCTTTCACTTTCAGTCTCTTTGTGTCATGGGGTCTAAGATGAATGTCTTTTAAACAGCATATCGCTGGATCATATTTTTTAATCCATTCTGCCAGTCTGTGTCTTTTAATTGGAGAGTTTAATCCATTCACATTCAAAATTATTACTGTGATGGGAGTTCTTGAACCAGCCACCTTACGCTTTGGTTTTTAGTTGTTAGCTCTGTTTTTTTCCCCTCTCTCTTTTTTCCTTTAAGTTACTCTTACCAGTAAATCTTCATTTCTGTGGTCTTCTCCAGACCTCTCTCTCCATTCTTTTGTTTTTTGTTTGTTTGTTTGTTTCTTTTTTCTCTCTCCATTCTTTTTTTTCCTCAGCTGATAAAGCTTCCTTTAGTATTACTTGCAGGGCATGTCTCTGGTTAACAAATTCTCTCAGTGTTTCTTTGTGAGAATTTTAAACTCTCCCTCAGTTTTGAAGGAGAGTTTTGCTGGATAAAGAACTCGTGGCTGCCAATTTTTCTCTTTCAGAATCTGAAATATGTCATGACTGTCTTCTTGCCTCCATGGTGCTTGCTGAGTAGTCAGTATGTAGTCTTATGTTGTTTTCTTGTATGTGGTGAATCGGTTCTCTCTTGGTGCTTTCAGAAGTCTCTCCTTCTCTTCAGCTTTTGAGAATCTAATCAGTTTATGTCTTTGAATAGGTTTATTTGGATTTAGTATTTTCGGAGTTCGTTGAGCCTCTTTAATTTGCATATTTAAATCATTTAGAAGGGTTGGGAAGTTTTCCCCAATAATTTCTTCGACTAGCGTTCCTAGCCCTTTACTCTTCTCTTCCCCTTCTGGAGCACCAATGATTCTTATATTTGTGTGCTTTATGTGGATTTCATTTCCTTAAAATCCATTTCAAATTTTTTGATTTTGTTCACCATTCGTTCTTTTGTGCTTTCACTTTCTATCACGCTATCTTCGAGGTCACTAGTTCTTTCCTCTGCTTCTTAAATCTGGTGTTGTGTGTCTCAAGAATTTTTTTTTTTTTTTAATTTTTATTGGGATTGTTCAGATACCATACAATTATCCAAAGATCCAAAGTGTACAATCAGTTGCCCCTGGTACCCTCATACAGCTGTGCATCCATCACCACACTGAATTTTTTTTTCAATTTTTAGAACCTTTTCATTACTCCAGACAAGAAATAAAGTGAAAGATGTAAAAAGAAAAAAAAAGAAAAAAAAAGGAAACTCGAATCCTCCCATATCCCTAACCAACCCCTCTCAATTGTTGACTCGTAGTGTTGGTATAATACATTTGTTACTGTTTAGGAAAGAATGTTGAAATACTACTACCTGTAGTATATACTTTGCAATAGGTATATATTTCTTCCCTATATGCCCCTCTATTATTAACTTCTAGTTGTATTGTCATACATTCGTTCTGGTTCATGGAAGAGATTTCTAATATTTGTACAGTTAATCGTGGACATTACCCACCATAGGATTCAGTTTTATATATTCCCATCTTTTGACCTCCAACTTTCCTTATGGTGACATATATGACTCTGAGCTTCCCCTTTCCACCTCATTCATGCACCATTCGGCACTGTTAGTTATTCTCACATCTTGCTACCGACACTTCTGTTCATTTCCAAACATTTAAGTTCATCCTAGTTGAACATTCCGCTCATACTAAGCAGCCATTCCCCATTCTTAAGCCTCATCGTATATCTTGGTACCTTATATTTTTTTTTTTTTTTTTTTTTTTTTTTTTTTTTTTTTTTTGCTTTTGAAATCTTGTTATTGTTATTTCTATTCATTTTTTTTTTTTTAAATCATCATTTTATTGAGATATATTCACATACCACGCAGTCATACAAAACAAATTGTACTTTCGATTGTTTACAGTACCATTACATAGTTGTACATTCATCACCTAAATCAATCCCTGACACCTTCATTAGCACACACACAAAAATAACAAGAATAATAATTAGAGTGAAAAAGAGCAATTGAAGTAAAAAAGAACACTGGGTACCTTTGTCTGTTTGTTTCCTTCCCCTACTTTTCTACACATCCATCCATAAACTAGACAAAGTGGTGTTTGGTCCTTAAGTACCTTATATTTCATGTCTATGAGTTTACATATTATAATTAGTTCTCATCAGTGAGACCCTGCAATATTTGTTCTTATGTGTCTGGTTTATTTCACTCAGTATATTGCCCTTGAGGTTTTGTCATCAACCCTTTTTTTTTTTGTTTTTTAAGAAGGTTTTGTTCACACACCATACATTCCATCCTAAGTAAACAATCGATGGTTCTCTGTATGGTCACATATTTATGTGTTCACCACCCTCACCACTATCTGTATAAGGACATCTACGTTTCTTCCACAAGGCAGGAGGGAGAGTCAAAGAAGGTAGAGAGGCAAAAGAAGGAAGAAAAAAAATGACAGCTAGGAAGTAGCAAAAGGAAAAGTAACCTTAAATCAAAGTAAAGAGTCAGACAACACCACCGATGTCAAGTGTCTAACGTGCCTCCCCTATCCCCCCCCTCTTATCTGCATTTACCTTGCTATAGTGCCTTTTTTACATTAAAGGAAGCATAATTCAATGATTGTGTTAGTTTCAGTCTCTAGTTTACGTTGATTGCATCCCACCCCCAGTGCCTCTCCATTTTTAACACCTTGCAAGGTTGCCATTTGCTTATTCTCCCTTGTAAAAGAACATATTTGTACATTTTATCACAATTGAACACTCGAGATTTCACCGAGTTACACAGTCCCAGTCTTTATCTTTCCTCCTTTCTTCTGGTGTCTCACATGCTCCCAACCTTCCTCTCTCAACCATATTCATAGTTATCTTTGTTCAGTGTACTTACATTGCTGTGCTACCATCTCCCAAAATTGTGTTCCAAACCACGCACTCCTTCTCCTGTCACTCTGTTGTGCTCCCTTTAGTATTTCCTGTAGGGCGGGTGTCTTGTTCACAAAGTCTCTCATTGTTTGTTGGAAAATATTTTGAGCTCTCCCTCATATTTGAAGGACAGCTTTGCTGGATATAGGATTCTTGGTTGGCAGTTTTTCTCTTTCAGTATCTTAAATATATCACACCACTTCCTTCTTGCCTCTATGGTTTCTGCTGAGAGATCCACACATAGTCTTATTAAGCTTCCTTTGTATGTCATGGATCGCTTTTCTCTTGCTACTTTCAGGATTCTCTTTGTCTTTGACGTTTGATAATCTGATTATTAAGTGTCTTGGCGTAGGCCTATTCAGATCTCTTCTGTTTGGAGTACGCTGCGCTTCTTGGATGTGTAATTTTATGTCTTTCATAAGAGATGGGAAATTTTCATTGATTATTTCCTCTATTATTGCCTCTGCCCCTTTTCCCTTCTCTTCTCCTTCTGGGGCACCAATGATACGTGCATTCTTGTACCTTGTTTCATCTTTAAGTTCCTGGCAACGTTGCTCATATTTTTTCATTCTTTTCTCCATCTGCTCCTTTGCGTGTAGGCTTTCAGGTGTTTTGTTCTCCAGTTCTTGAGTGTTTTCCTCTGCCTCTTGAGAGCTGCTGTTGTATGTTTCCATTGTGTCTTTCGTCTCTTATTTGTGCCTTTTATTTCCATAGATTCTACTAGTTGTTTTTTTTGAACTTTCGATTTCTGCCTTATGTATGCCCAGTGTTTTCTTTACATCCTCTATCTCTTTTGTGAAATATTTTCTAAACTTTTTGAATTGATTTAGCATTAGTTGTTTAAATTCCTGTTTCTCAGTTGAAGTGTGTGTTTGTTCCTTTGACTGGGCCATAGCTTCGTTTTTATTAGTGTAGGTTGTAGTTTGCTGTTGCCTAGGCATCTCACCCCCTAGGCCACTCCAATCAGGTTTTCCCAGATGAGAACAGGCTCAGGTCACAGAAGGAGGTAATATTCAGTATCTGGTTTCTCTGATGGTTTTTCTTAGAGTATTGATACACCAACCTGTCACTGGCTGGTGTAAGAGGGTGTGGCCTGTGGCTCTCCTCCCCCAGGCTTTGGGGTCTGGTTCCAGAAAGGCAGGCAGTAGAGCTGAGCTCCTCCCTTTCCTATTGAGAAGCTATGCCCCCCTCCAGAGAGGTCATCTGAATATCAGTAAGTTCTTTGTTTCTCTGACTCTGCTGATCAAAGTGTTTTGATTTTAAAATGGCTGAGGCTGTCTATTGCAAAGCCCTGCAAGCTGAGAATGGCTGAGATTTTCTCCACAGAGAGAGAAAGGGACAGAAAAGCTCCCAGGTTCACCCGTTAGCCAGAGATATAGCATCCGATCCTCTGGGCTCCCCATTCCTGAGACAGGTGTGTCCCCCTACTCTCCCAAGGTCAGCTGTCACCAAAAGCCTCTGTCTGCTTGTTGAGGATTCGCTGTCTATATTGAGCAGTTAACATTAAAACCCCAGTTGGAGCTGGGCTGAGAGAGTGCTGCTTTCTAGCACTGCGAGGCTTCTGTGAGGGGGGGCTCTCGGCTCTCAGCTCTCAGCACTGATCCGCAGTTTTACTTACAGATTTTATGCTGCGATCTCGGGCATTCCTCCCAATTCAGGTTGGTGAATGATGAGTGGACAGTCACGTTTGTCTCCCTGCAGTTATTTCAGGTTATTTACTAGTTTTTTTGGTCATTTATGAATTATTCCAGGGGGGACTAACAGTCTACCACTCCTCTCTATGCTGCCATCTTAGCTCCTCCCCCTCAAGAGTATTTTTAATATGTTCGACAATATCCTTTATTTCCTAAGATCCTCTGTTCTTTTATTTACTCTTAGAATTTCTTCTCTGTGCTCCTCCTGGGTCTTCTTCATGTTCTTTATATTCTGAGCCATAATATTGAGATATGGGTGTGCTGCTTTGATTAATTGCTCCAACTTTTGTGTTTCTTCCAGCTTTTTAATTTGTTTGTTCAGCTTGTCCGTGTCTTCTGTATTATTTAAATGGTTTGTAAGTTTCTGCTGACTTCTGGGCATTTGCTTGTCTTCATAGTGTTATTTTACGAAGTGCAGCATTGAGTATTTATATATAATTTTCTTTGCTGGAGTGCAGTTTCCCAATCCTACCAGCAGCTGGTGCTCTTGAGGCACAGTTTACTGGAGTGCAGTTACCCTAACCTACCAGCCGCTGGTGCTCTCAAGTTGGTCTTCCCCAGACTTCTCCTGTGGGGTGGGTGGAGTCCAAACCCAGTGTGGAACCAGATCTCCGTGTCCTCTGGGGAATCGTGGTCCTAGGACTCCAGTGGGTGTCTGGAACAAGTATTCAGGGAGCCTGATCAAAGTCACCCCACAGGTGGGACATGGGCCTCGCCTGCCTGTTCTCTGCTTGCCTTGCCCCCACGAGTCTCTGGGGTGTGGGAGGGACTCCTTGTTAGTAGTATGGCGCTTCTCCCTTCTCCACTTCTCCCCTATGCACCACCCCACCCCCACCTCCCCATCCACCCTGATTTCCATGGGGGTAGAACAATCTCTGCCTGCGGGATTCTCTCACGGGAGCTCCCAGCTGTCTAGCTGTGGAGGATCACCCCCCCAGCAAACTATCAAGGGAGGTGGACGGGAGTGGAGAGCCGCTGCTAGCTCCCTTGAACAGGGAGGTTTTGCTGCTGCCAGCCTGGGGGGAGGGCGGGGTTGGTCCAGGTGGGGAACACACTTACTGCGCCCCTCCAGCAGCTATCTCTCCTCCTTTTTTGTCGGGTGGCCTCTCTATATACTGTGGGGGACCCTCAGTGGCCGGTCACACCCAGTACCATGTTCCCTGGTGCTTCCAGCCCCTTTCTAGTTACTCTCAGGGAGCAGAGGCCCGTTCCACCTCACCTACTCTACCATCTCCCTAGAATTCCTCTCCCCCCCATTTTAATTTAATATCAGAAAATTTAATCTTTTATTTTGCATAGTAAGAAAAAGAGATTTATTCATTATTAATGCCTCCTGGAGCACTCTCCATTTCTTCCCAATTCCTTGGCAACCACTAATCTCCTTTTTCTACTTTCTATCTCTATAGATTTATCTGTTTTGGACATTTCATTTAAATGTAGTCAAGTAATATATGGTATTTTGTGATTGGCGTCTTTTACTTAGCATAATGTTTTCAAGGTTCATCTGTGTTGCAGTATGCATCAGTACTTCTTTTTATTGCTGAATATTCTGTTGTATGAATCTGCCACATTTTATTCATTCATCAGCTGGTGGACATTTGAGTTATTCTACTTTTTGGCTATTGTGAATAAAGCTGCTTTGAACATTTGTGTACACACTTTTGTGTGGATATGTTTTCAGTTTTTCGGATTAGATACCTAGGAGTAGAATTTCTGGATCATATGGTAATTCGAAGTTTAACCTTTTGAGGAATTGCTAGACTGTTTGCCAAAGCAGCTGCATCATTTGACTTTCCTACCAGCAGTGTATGAGGGTTCCATTTTGCCTGCATTCTCATCAAAACTTGTTGTTGTCTTTTTTATTATAGCCATCATAGTGCATGTGAAGTAGTATTTCATTGTAGTTTTCATTTGCATTTTCCAAGTGACTAATATTGTTGTACATCTTTTCCTGTCTTTATTGACCATATGTATGTCTTCCTTGGATAAATGTCCATTCAAATCTTTGCCCTTTTTTAAAAGAATTGTGTCATGCTAACATATATATAACAAAATATTTCCCACCAATTTCAAGTATACATTTCAGTACTGTTAATTACGTTCACAATGTTACGCTACCGTCACCACCATCCATTACCAAAAATTTCCATCATCCCAAAAAGAAACTGTACCCATTAAACGTTCAAATCCCCATTCTCCACCTCCACGTCCACCCCCCATCCCTGCCTCTGGTACATTTTAACCATTTTTAAGTGTACACTTCAGTGGCATTAAGTACATTCACAATGTTGTGTAGCCATCACTACTCTTGCAGAACTTTTTCATCATCACAAATAGAAAATCTGTTCCCATTAAGCAATAATTTCCCCCACTCCCTCTATTGTACTTTCTGTCTCTATGAATTTACCTATTCTGGATTTAGTAGAGTCATTCATTTTTTATCATTTTTTTGTCTGGCTATTTCATTTCGCATAAGGTTTATGTTTTTCATATTTATCAGAACTTTATTCGTTTTTGTGGCTGAATAATCCACTGTGTATGTGTATGTGCATATATTTTTTTCTTTAATATTTTTATTTTGAAATAATTTTAAGCTTACAGGACAGCTGCAAAAATAATGTACAAAACCCATACAGAGAACTCCAACATCCCCCATACCCAGATCCACAAGTTTTAACATTTTGCCACATATCACATTTGCCGTATCATTCTACTTATCGATACTTCTGTCTGTCAGTCCATTGATCTTTCTATTTCTGTATCTGTTTATTGGTCTGTTTTCTGAACATTAGCGTATAGGTTGTATACATCATACTTCTTGAATGTACAGTACTTCCATGTACATTTCCTAAGAACCAGGATATTCACTTATATAACCACTTTCAGTACAGTTGTGAAGTTGAAGAAATTTGACATTGATATAAATCTTGTAGTCTGTATTACAGTTTTCTTTCTTATGTCCCAGTAAGGTCCTTTTGAGCCTTTCTTCTCCATTAGCAGATCGAATGCAAGATCAAGTATTGCATTTAATTGTTATTGTTTCTTTAGTTGCTCTTGGGTTTTTGTTGTTGTTGTTTGTTTTAGTTGTAAAAACATAAACTTCCCCGTCTCTACCATTACCAAGCATAATGTTCAGTGGGATTAATAACATCTGCAATGTTACACTACTCTGACCACCATCCATTGACAGAACTTTCCCATCATTCCAAACAGAAATCCTACACCCATTATGCTTAATTTCAATAGCATACACCTATTATATGTTTCTATACCTCTCTGTTCTTCTACCTTTATGTAGCTATTGTCACAAATTATATTCATACATTATAAGTCCAGAATCATTGATTAATCATTACATTTTATACACTTGCCTTTTAGATCCTGTAGGAAGTAAAAAGTGGAGTTCCAAGTCAAAAAGCAAATGTTACTGGCATTTACGTATACCTATGTTATTACCTTCACCAGAGATCTTTATTTCTTCATGTGACTTTGATCTATTGTCTAGTGTCCTTTCCTTTCACCTACAGAACTTCCTTTTAGCATTGCTTATAGGGCTGATTTTGTGGTGATAAAGTGCCTCAGCTTTTGTTTATCTGGAAATTTCTTCATTTCTACCTTATTTTTCAAAGATAATTTGCTAGATTGAGAATTCTTGGTTGACAGTTTTTTCCTTTCAACACTTTAAATATGCCATCCCCACTGCCTTCTTGCCTCCATGGTTTCTGATGAAAAATTGGCACTTAATTTTATTGAGGCTCCCTTGTACGTGATGCGTTGCTTCTTTCCTGTGGATTTCAGAATTCTCTTTATCTTTTGCATTTTGATTATAGTATTTTGCTGTGTGTCAATTTGGGTTTATCTTTTTGGCATTTGTTGATCATCTTGGATGTGTAGTATTCATGCCTTTGTTAAATTTGGGTCATTTTTAGCCATTGCATCTTTGACTATTGTCTCTTCTCCTTTTTCTCTTTCTTCTTCTGGGATCCCCACAATGCATTTATTGTATGCTTGATGGCATCCCATGGGTCTCTCAGGTTCTTTTTTCTTTTTACTTTCTGCTCCTCAGAATGAGTGGTATCAGTTGTTATCTTCAGGTTCACTGATTCTTTCTTCTGCCAGCTCCAGTCTGCTCTGGAGAGAATTTCCCTAGAATTTGCTAGGGAATTTTTCTTTTCTGTTACCCTGGTCTTCAGCTCTGTTCAGTTCCTTTTCATGATTTTTATCTCTTAATTGATATTCTCATTGTGTTCATCTATCATTGTCTAATATCCTTTAGTACTTTGTACATGTTTTCCTTTACCTCTTTGAGCATGTTTATTGCCATTTTTTAAAAAGTTTTGTCCAGTATGTTCAGGTCTGCCCTCCTTGTTGATGATCTCTAATACCTTAATCATCTTCCTTTCATGGACCATTGCTTCCTCTTTCTGTGTATGTTTTGTAATCTTTTTTTCCCACAACTTCAGGTGTATCCATTAACTTTCGATGTGCAGCTCAACAAGATGTTATATGTGTAATTTCAAAAATTGTTACGGGTTACAGTTTCACAGTTTCAGTTCTTTCCTTATTGTGCAATATAGGCTATATACAGAAAGATGAAGACTTGTAAAGCACAATTCAACAAGCAGCTATAGAGCAAATTTCAAAGGATGTTTTAGGGCACACTTCCACCATGTCATTTACCTCCTTCCACTTATTCCAACACCCCAACATCTAAAAGTATATTTATATAAAGTTTCAGTATTCGTACACCTTTGTTAAATCTTATCTTGTTTGTTTCTATCCCTTCCTCTCACTTCATCTTTTCTCCATCTTCAGGGGTGTCTAGGCAGTGAGTACCCTAACTTGTTCATATTGAAAGGGGGTATTGACAGTGTGGGGAAGGGGCTACAACTGACTGTTGTTCTTCAAGAGGCTGTTGCCTTTGGGTTTTAGGACTTGTCTGGTGTAGGAAAACTCTGGTAGATTTAAATTTCTAAGAGAATAAATTTATTAGTGAATCTTTTATAGAATCTAAAGTAGGGACCTAAATATTTGGGGATTACTTTTTGGTAAGGGCATGGCATATCGTGGCTGTTTGGGATGTCTAGCTAGAGCTTGCATAAGAGAAACCTCCAGGATAACCTCATAACTCTTATTTGGGATCTCTCACCCACTGTGAACTCAGCTTGTTACCTTTCTTTTTTCCCCTTTTGGGGAAAGTATGCATTTTCAATCCCTCGCTGCCAGGGTTAGGCTCATTCCTTGGAGTCATGTCCCACGTTGCCAGGGAGATTCATTCCCCTGGTAGTCATGTCCCATGGGGGAACGTTAATGAATTTATTTGCTGAGTTGGGTTTAGAGAGAGAAAGGCCACATCTAAGCAACAAAAGAGGCTCCCTGGAAGTTCCTCTTAGGCATAGTTATAGGAGGGCTGAGCCTCCCATTTACAACCCCAATTTTCACAAGAGCAAGTGGTCAGTTTCTTACTTCATCTTCACTTAGTTGTACAATCATCATCACTCTCAACTTTAAACAATTATCATAACATAATACATCCCAGAGCTCTTCTCAGCTGCTGATTATTCATCCCTAGTATTAGTGTAGTGTTGGTAAGATATTACTATTAAATATAGTCTTTAATATGTAATGGGGGAGGCGGGGCAAGATGGCGGACTGGTGAGCTGTATGTTTTAGTTACTCCTCCAGGAAAGTAGGTAGAAAGCCAGGAACTGCGGACTGGACACCACAGAGCAATCTGACTTTGGGCATACTTCATACAACACTCATGAAAACGTGGAACTGCTGAGATCAGCGAAATCTGTAAATTTTTGTGGCCAGGGGACCCGCACCCCTCCCTGCCAGGCTCAGTCCCATGGGAGGAGGGGCTGTCAGCTCTGGGAAGGAGAAGGGAGAACTGCAGTGGCAGCCCTTATCAGAAACTCATTCTACTGATCCAAACTCCAACCATAGATAGACTGAGACCAGACACCAGAGAATCTGAGAGCAGCCAGCCCAGCAGAGAGGAGACAGGCATAGAAAAAAAACAACACGAGAAACTCCAAAATAAAAGCGGAAGATTTTTGAAGTTCTGATGAACATAGGAAGAGGAAGGGCAGAGCTCAGACCCTGAGGCTCATATGCAAATCCCGAAGAAAAGCTGATCTCTCTGCCCTGTGGACCTTTCCTTAATGGCCCTAATTGCTTTGTCTCTTAGCATTTCAATAACCCATTAGATCTCTGAGGAGGGCCCTTTTTTTTAATCCTTTTTTCTTTTTCTAAAACAATTACTCTAAGAAGCCCAATACAGAAAGCTTCAAAGACTTGCAATTTGGGCAGGTCAAGACAAGAGCAGAACTAAGAGAGCTATGAGACAAAAGGCAATAATCCAGTGGCTGAGAAAATTCACTAAACACCACAACTTCCCAAAAAAAGGGGGGTGTCTGCTCACAGCCATCATCCCGGTGGACAGGAAACACTCCTGCCCATCGCCAGCCCCATAGCCCAGAGCTGCCCCAGACAACCCAGTGTGACAGAAGCGCTTCAAATAACAGGCACACACCACAAAACCGGGCGTGGACATTAGCCTTCCCTGCAACCTCAGCTGATTGTCCCAGAGTTGGGAAGGTGGAGCAGTGTGAATTAACAAAGCCCCATTCAGCCATCATTTCAGCAGACTGGGAGCCTCCCTACACAGCCCAGCAGCCCAGAACTGCCCTGGGGGGATGGCACTCACCTGTGATATAGCACAGTCATCCCTCAACAGAGGACCCGGGGTGCACAGCCTGGAAGAGGGGCCCACTCGCAAGTCTCAGGAGCCATACGCCAATACCAAGGACTTGTGGGTCAGTGGCAGAGACAAACTGTGGCAGGACTGAACTGAAGGATTAGACTATTGCAGCAGCTTTAAAACTCTAGGATCACCAGGGAGATTTGATTGTTAGAGCCACCCCCCTTCCCTGACTGCCCAGAAACACGCCCCATATACAGGGCAGGCAACACCAACTACACACGCAAGCTTGGTACACCAATTGGACCCCACAAGACTCACTCCCCCACTCACCAAAAAAGGCTAAGCAGGGGAGAACTGGCTTCTGGAGAACAGGTGGCTCGTGGACGCCACCTGCTTGTTAGTTAGAGAAAGTGTACTCCACGAAGCTGTAGATCTGATAAATTAGAGATAAGGACTTCAATTGGTCTACAAATCCTAAAAGAACCCTATCAAGTTCAGCAAATGCCAAGAGGCCAAAAACAACAGAAAATTATAAAGCATATGAAAAAAACAGACGATATGGATAACCCAAGCCCAAGCACCCAAATCAAAAAATCAGAAGAGACACAGCACCTAGAGCAGCTACTCAAAGAACTAAAGATGAACAATGAGATCATAGTACAGGATACAAAGGATATCAAGAAGACCCTAGAAGAGCATAAAGAAGACATTGCAAGACTAAATAAAAAAATGGATGATCTTATGGAAATTAAAGAAACTGTTGACCAAATTAAAAAGATTCTGGACACTCATAGTACAAGACCAGAGGAAGTTGAACAACGAATCAGTGACCTGGAAGATGACAGAATGGAAAATGAAAGCATAAAAGAAAGAATGGGGAAAAAAATTGAAAAAATCGAAACGGACCTCAGGGATATGATAGATTATATAAAACGTCCGAATATAAGACTCATTGGTGTCCCAGAAGGGGAAGAAAAGGGTAAAGGTCGAGGAAGAGTATTCAAAGAAATTGTTGGGGAAAACTTCCCAAATCTTCTAAACAACATAAATACACAAATCATAAATGCTCAGCAAACTCCAAATAGAATAAATCCAAATAAACCCACTCCGAGACATATTCTGATCACACTATCAAACACAGAAGAGAAGGAGCAAGTTCTGAAAGCAGCAAGAGAAAAGCAATTCACCACATACCAAGGGAACAGCATAAGACTAAGTAGTGACTACTCAGCAGCCACCATGGAGGCGAGAAGGCAGTGGCACGATATATTTAAAATTCTGAGTGAGAAAAATTTCCAACCAAGAATACTTTATCCAGCAAAGCTCTCCTTCAAATTTGAGGGAGAGCTTAAATTTTTCACAGACAAACAAATGCTGAGAGAATTTGCTAACAAGAGACCTGCCCTACTGGAGATACTAAAGGGAGCCCTACAGACAGAGAAACAAAGAAAGGACAGAGAGACTTGGAGAAAGGTTCAGTACTAAAGAGATTCGGTATGGGTACAATAAAGGATATTAATAGAGAGAGGGGAAAAATATGACAAACATAAACCAAAGGATAAGATGGCCGATTCAAGAAATGCCTTCGCGGTTATAACGTTGAATGTAAATGGATTAAACTCCCCAATTAAAAGATATAGATTTGCAGAATGGATCAAAAAAAAATGAACCATCAATATGTTGCATACAAGAGACTCATCTTAGACACAGGGACACAAAGAAACTGAAAGTGAAAGGATGGAAAAAAATATTTCATGCAAGCTACAGCCAAAAGAAAGCAGGTGTAGCAATATTAATCTCAGATAAAATAGACTTCAAATGCAGGGATGTTTTGAGAGACAAAGAAGGCCACTACATACTAATAAAAGGGGCAATTCAGCAAGAAGAAATAACAATCGTAAATGTCTATGCACCCAATCCAGGTGCCACAAAATACATGAGAGAAACACTGGCAAAACTAAAGGAAGCAATTGATGGTTCCACAATAATTGTGGGAGACTTCAACACATCACTCTCTCCTATAGATAGATCAACCAGACAGAAGACCAATAAGGAAATTGAAAACCTAAACAATCTGATAAATGAATTAGATTTAACAGACATATACAGGACATTACATCCCAAATCACCAGGATGCACATACTTTTCTAGTGTTCATGGAACTTTCTCCAGAATAGATCATATGCTGGGACATAAAACAAGCCTCAATAAATTTAAAAAGATTGAAATTATTCAAAGCACATTCTCTGACCACAATGGAATACAATTAGAAGTCAATAACCATCAGAGACTTAGAAAATTCACAAATACCTGGAGGTTAAACAACACACTCCTAAACAATCAGTGGGTTAAAGAAGAAATAGCAAGAGAAATTGCTAAATATATAGAGATGAATGAAAATGAGAACACAACATACCAAAACCTATGGGATGCAGCAAAAGCAGTGCTAAGGGGGGAATTTATAGCACTAAACGCATATATTAAAAAGGAAGAGAGAGCCAAAATCAAAGAACTAATGGATCAACTGAAGAAGCTAGAAAATGAACAGCAAACCAATCCTAAACCAAGTAGAAGAAAAGAAATAACAAGGATTAAAGCAGAAGTAAATGACATAGAGAACAAAAAAACAACAGAGAGGATAAATATCACCAAAAGTTGGTTCTTTGAGAAGATCAACAAGATTGACAAGCCCCTAGCTAGACTGACAAAATCAAAAAGAGAGAAGACCCATATAAACAAAATAATGAATGAAAAAGGTGACATAACTGCAGATCCTGAAGAAATTAAAAAAATTATAAGAGGATACTATGAACAACTGTATGGCAACAAACTGGATAACGTAGAAGAAATGGACAATTTCCTGGAAACATATGAACAACCTAGACTGACCAGAGAAGAAACAGAAGACCTCAACCAACCCATCACAAGCAAAGAGATCCAATCAGTCATCAAAAATCTTCCCAGAAATAAATGTCCAGGGCCAGATGGCTTCACAGGGGAATTCTACCAAACTTTCCGGAAAGAACTGACACCAATCTTACTCAAGCTCTTTCAAAACATTGAAGAAAATGGAACACTACCTAACTCATTTTATGAAGCTAACATCAATCTAATACCAAAACCAGGCAAAGATGTTACAAAAAAGGAAAACTACCGGCCAATCTCCCTAATGAATATAGATGCAAAAATGCTCAACAAAATACTTGCAAATCGAATCCAAAGACACATTAAAAAAATCATACACCATGACCAAGTGGGGTTCATTCCAGGCATGCAAGGATGGTTCAACATAAGAAAATCAATCAATGTATTATGACACATTAACAAGTCAAAAGGGAAAAATCAATTGATCATCTCAGTAGATGCTAAAAAAGCATTTGACAAAATCCAACATCCATTTTTGATAAAAACACTTCAAAAGGTAGGAATTGAAGGAAACTTCCTCAACATGATAAAGAGCATATATGAAAAACCTACAGCCAGCATAGTACTCAATGGTGAGAGACTGAAAGCCTTCCCTCTAAGATCAGGAACAAGACAAGGATGCCCGCTGTCACCACTGTTATTCAACATTGTGCTGGAAGTGCTAGCCAGGGCAATCCGGCAAGACAAAGAAATAAAAGGCATCCAAATTGGAAAAGAAGAAGTAAAACTGTCATTGTTTGCAGATGATATGATCTTATATCTAGAAAACCCTGAGAAATCGACGATACAGCTACTAGAGCTAATCAACAAATTAGGAAAGTAGCGGGATACAAGATTAATGCACATAAGTCAGTAATGTTTCTATATGCTAGAAATGAACAAACTGAAGAGACACTCAAGAAAAAGATACCATTTTCAATAGCAACTAAAAAAATCAAGTACCTAGGAATAAACTTAACCAAAGATGTAAAAGACCTATACAAAGAAAACTATATAACTCTACTAAAAGAAATAGAAGGGGACCTTAAAAGATGGAAAAATATTCCATGTTCATGGATAGGAAGACTAAATGTCATTAAGATGTCAATTCTACCCAAACTCATCTACAGATTCAATGCAATCCCAATCAAAATTCCAACAACCTACTTTGCAGACTTGGAAAAGCTAGTTATCCAATTTGTTTTGAAAGGGAAGATGCCTCGAATTGCTAAAGACACTCTAAAAAAGAAAAACGAAGTGGGAGGACTTACACTCCCTGACTTTGAAGCTTATTATAAAGCCACAGTTGCCAAAACAGCATGGTACTGGCACAAAGATAGACATATAGATCAATGGAATCGAATTGAGAATTCAGAGATAGACCCTCAGATCTATGGCCGACTGATCTTTGATAAGGCCCCCAAAGTCACTGAACTGAGTCATAATGGTCTTTTCAGCAAATGGGGCTGGGAGAGTTGGATATCCATATCCAAAAGAATGAAAGAGGACCCCTACCTCACCCCCTACACAAAAATTAACTCAAAATGGACCAAAGATCTCAATATAAAAGAAAGTACCACAAAACTCCTAGAAGATAATGTAGGAAAACATCTTCAAGACCTTGT
The DNA here is from genome assembly GCF_015220235.1 of Choloepus didactylus. Lineage (NCBI taxonomy): Eukaryota > Metazoa > Chordata > Mammalia > Pilosa > Megalonychidae > Choloepus > Choloepus didactylus. Next base: position 11,203,182 of record NC_051329.1, on the reverse strand, counting down.
ATTAGGCGGCCACTTCCTAGACTTTACACCCAAAGCACAAGCAACAAAAGAGAAAATAGATAAATGGGAACTCCTCAAGCTTAGAAGTTTCTGCACCTCAAAGGAATTTCTCAAAAAGGTAAAGAAGCAGCCAACTCAATGGGAAAAAATTTTTGGAAACCATGTATCTGACAAAAGACTGATATCTTGCATATATAAAGAAATCCTACAACTCAATGACAATAGTACAGACAGCCCAATTATAAAATGGTCAAAAGATATGAAAAGACAGTTCTCTGAAGAGGAAATACAAATGGCCAAGAAACACATGAAAAAATGTTCAGCTTCACTAGCTATTAGAGAGATGCAAATTAAGACCACAATGAGATACCATCTAACAGCGATTAGAATGGCTGCCATTAAACAAACAGGAAACTACAAATGATGGAGGGGATGTGGAGAAATTGGAACTCTTATTCATTGTTGGTGGGAGTGTATAATGGTTCAGCCACTCTGGTAGTCAGTCTGGCAGTTCCTTAGAAAACTAGATATAGAGTTACCATTCGATCCAGCGATTGCACTTCTCGGTATATACCCGGAAGGTTGGAAAGCAGTGACACGAACAGATATCTGCATGCCAATGTTCATAGCAGCATTATTCACAGTTGCCAAGAGATGGAAACAACCCAACTGTCCTTCAACAGATGAGTGGATAAATAAAATGTGGTATATACACACGATGGAATACTACGCGGCAGTAAGAAGGAACGATCTCGTGAAACATATGACAACATGGATGAACCTTGAAGACATAATGCTGAGCGAAATAAGCCAGGCACAAAAAGAGAAATATTATATGCTACCACTAATGTGAACTTTGAAAAATGTAAAACGAATGGTTTATAATGTAGAATGTAGGGGAACTAGCAATAGAGAGCAATTAAGGAAGGGGGAACAGTAATCCAAGAAGAACAGATATGCTATTTAACATTCTGGGGATGCCCAGGAATGACTATGGTCTGTTAATTTCTGATGGATATAGTAGGAACAAGTTCACAGAAATGTTGCTGTATTAGGTAACTTTCTTGGGATAAAGTAGGAACATGTTGGAAGTTAAGCAGTTATCTTAGGTTAGTTGTCTTTTTCTTACTCCCTTGTTATGGTCTCTTTGAAATGTTCTTTTATTGTATGTTTGTTTTCTTTTTAACTTTTTTTTCATACAGTTGATTTAAAAAAGAAGTTAAAGTTAAAAAAAAAAAAAAAAAAGAAAAACAAGGGAAAAAAGATGTAGTGCCCCCTTGAGGAGCCTGTGAAGAATGCAGGGGTATTGGCCTACCCCACCTCGATGGTTGCTAACATGACCACAGACATAGGGGACCGGTGGTTTTATGGGTTGAGCCCTCTACCATAGGTTTTACCCTTGGGAAGACGGTTGCTGCAAAGGAGAGGCTAGGCCTCCCTATGGTTGTGCCTAAGAGCCTCCTCCTGAATGCCTCTTTGTTGCTCAGATGTGGCCCTCTCTCTCTGGCTAAGCCAACTTGAAAGGTGAAATCACTGCCCTCCCCCTTACGTGGGATCAGACACCCAGGGGAGTGAATCTCCCTGGCAACGTGGAATATGACTCCCGGGGAGGAATGTAGACCTGGCATCATGGGACGGAGAACATCTTCTTGACCAAAAGGGGGATGTGAAAGGAAATGAAATAAGCTTCAGTGGCAGAGAGTTTCCAAAAGGAGCCGAGAGGTCACTCTGGCTTTTTAGGTTCTAAAGAATTGGGGTAGCTAGTGGTGGATACCTGAAACTATCAAACTACAACCCAGAACCCATGAATCTCGAAGACAGTTGTATAAAAATGTAGCTTATGAGGGGTGACAAGGGGATTGGGAAAGCCATAAGGACCACACTCCACTTTGTCTAGTTTATGGATGGATGAGTAGAAAAATAGGGGAAGGAAACAAACAGACAAAGGTACCCAGTGTTCTTTTTTACTTCAATTGCTCTTTTTCACTCTAATTATTCTTGTTATTTTTGTGTGTGTGCTAATGAAGGTGTCAGGGATTGATTTAGGTGATGAATGTACAACTATGTAATGGTACTGTGAACAATCAAAAGTACGATTTGTTTTGTATGACTGCGTGGTATGTGAATGTATCTGAATAAAATGAAGATAAAAAAATATATGTATATGTAATGGGTAGTTTTTCCATATACCACTGTGTGGTTAGCCCTCTGCACCAGTGTCATACCTTTTAAGTGTATCATGCTAACACTTATTTAGATTTATGTTGCTACTCTGTGGTTTACATGCCTTTAAACAACCATTGATGAGCATATTCACCTTCATTGCATCACTGATGCTTATAATCCCATTAACAAACCATAGTCACACCTGACCATTCCCATACCATTAAGTTCATCCTCATTATCATATCTACATATCTGATTATCATTCCCCCTTCATTAGCTTCTGTCTATCTTTAGGTCCCCTATATTCTACATTGTAAGACACTTATTTTACATTTTTCACGAAGTTCACATTAGTGGCAACATACAATATCTCTCCATTTATGTCTTGCTTATTTCATTCAACATTATGTCTCAAGGTTCATCCATGTTGTCATATGTTTTATGACCTCGTTCCTTCTTACTGCTGTGTAGTATTCCATCAAATGTATATACCGCATTTTGTTTATTTCCTCATCTGTTGGAGGACATTTGGATTGTTTCCATCTCTTGGCAATTGTGAACATTGCTGCTGTGGACATCGGTGTGCAAATGTCTGTTCGTATCATTGGTATATACCAAGACATGAAATTTCTGGATCGTAGGGCAACTCAATAAATCTAGTTCTTTGAGGAATCACCAAACTGTCCTTCACAGTGGCTATACCATTATACAGTCCCACCAACAATGAATAGAGTTCCAGTTTCTCCACATCCTCTCCAGCATTTGTAGTTTCCTGTTCATCCAAAGGCAACCATTCATGTTGGTGTGAGATGGTATCTCCTTGTGGTCTTAATTTGCATCTCCCTAATAGCTAGTGAAGATGGACATATTTTCATGTGTTTTTTAGCCATTTGTATTTCCTCCTTGCAGAAATGGCTTTTTATATCTTTTGACCATTTTATAATTGGGCTGTTTGTACTATTGTTGAGTTGTAGGATTTCTTAAGAAATGCAGGATTTCAGGCTCTTATCCGATACATGATTTCCAAATATTTTCTCCCATTGTGTTGGCTGCCTCTTCACCTTTTTGACAAATTCCTTCGAGGTACAGAAGCTTTTGATTTTGAGGAGTTCTTGGCCACGGGTCTGCGAAGGGTTATCACCCAAGTCAAGTGCTGAGGATGGTGCACGAGGCATAGGAGGCTGCTCCCTCCGCGCTCGTCAGCCAGCTCAAACTGCCCGTTCCCTGGCGCCCTTCCAGACCGAATACTGATCAGTCTTAAACGCAGTCTCTTGGTTTCTTCACGTACATAGTCACTGTGGGTATAGAAGTCCCTGCCCTGCCAGTGTAACCCTGGAACGGCTGTTTGGGAGCGCTTTCTGTCCTTTATCTATTGTTTTTCAGGGAGGAGAGTTTTGCTCTGTCTCTACTAATCTGCCATCTTTGTCATCTTTTTTGAGACCTGGACAGTTTGATACTTTAATGTGTTATTACTGACATTTAGTCTCTGAGGCATCTGTTCCTGAGGCTTGTTTCCGGCTAGTGTTATGACAGGTATTTCTTTGACTCACAGGAGATAACAAAAAAAAAAAAAAGAATACACCTTCTCCATTCTTTGCTGAGTGGGCTGTAGGAGGGCTTAGCCATGCAGTGATCTTAGAGAACGATTCAAGGCAGAAGTATATGGACTCCCAGTTGGTATGTATTTTGTCCTGGGAATGCGCATGGCCTAGGAATTCTCCCATTTACACTGATAAGAATATCCTCATTTCCCTAGGAAATAGTGTTTTATCTTGATCCCAGGTACTCCGTTCTGTGTTCCAAGGCTGTCCTTCAACCTGCCCTTAGATGGATTGACAGAGACATATAGGTACCCTACTACATGCAAACCTCTGGAACAGGCCACCACCCCAGAACATGCCCTTTGCCTAGAGGTAGCTCACAGAGCTCTCTTACAGAAGGCTGTGGAGATCCTGCTGTTTTTTTAAGTTGACTTTTTCTTGATTTGGTTCTCACCCTTTTACTGCAATCTTTTAACTGTTTTCTGAGGCTTTGAGAAAGATGTTTCTGCCAGTTCTTGCTCAGAGCTTTTGTGGAAGGACAGATACTTGGAGTGTCTCATTCTGCAATCTTGATTGAGACAGGCTCCTTTTTTTTTTTTTTTTTTTCTTTTTTAAAAATTTTAATCACTTTAAGATAAAACTTTTCAAGCATGTATTACATATTTATGTTGATCATAATTTCACCTTCTCTTGATGACAGAGTCATAACAACAGACAGTTATCAGAAGATGATGTTATACGTTGATGTCCTCTAGGCTGGGTGGGCTGTCCCTACACTACAAGGTCTTGGATACCATATTTTATTCAGTTTTTTTCAGTCTCCTTTTTCAAGCCATCTCTTCCGAACTGTTAATAAGCTATGGGGTGGGAAATCAAATAGTCAAAATTATTAAAATCTCACATAAAAACAAATGCATGAGCCTAATGTATAGACTTTGTGACTTAAGTAGGTTGTTCAGAAGCATTTAAAAAAAAAACTATTACAAGTTTCTCAGGTATGTTCCATTTTGATGAGATTTCCAGATTATCTCTGAATAAATGAGGCATTACTGTACATAAATATTTAAACATGTTCATTTGACTGTCAACAGAAAGATATAACTAAACATTAGTATCACTGCCTTTACAATCAAAGTATTCTATAACTTTAACGTAACATTGGGTATTCTGGTTAACATTCCAGTTTCTCCCCCCCACCCCCGCAAAATAAACAAACAAATGTCCTACTGATAATATCAATTTGTCCAATAAAGAAAAAAAATTGAGGTGCAATCATGTCACAGTTAATGCATGTCTGCTTCCAATACATTCAAAGACAATATTTTTTAAAAAATCAATAGTTAAAATAGGCCTTTTGCATTTTCAGTCTCAGAATTCAAGGTACTTAAAAAAATTTGTAAATACACATACATGCAAATTCTTCGTATATACAAATTTTCACAAAATTAAGAAGTTGCAAACAAATTAGAAGGATCATGGTGAATTTGACAAGCTACATTTAAATGCTTTACCACTGACATATTCCTGAATAGAGCGGTCATAGTAGTTTTAATAAATTTTCTACATGGCCTTTTAATAAAATTTTCTCTGTTAGACCTAAAAGTCACTAGAAGTCTTCTGAAATTCTGATTCAAGAATTCAAGATGTTTTCAATTCACTACTCTTATTTAAGGCCACTTTGGTAAAGGCATTGCAGCAAGAACACAAAAACAATAGCGTATTTTCTAATATTTATTTTTTTCACCTGCAAACTGTAGCAAAACATGATCAGCTTTAATATGCAGACAGGTATCCCTCAACATTTTTAAAGAATTTAGGCATGTATAAATAGAAGAACTCTTTAGAAAGGAAAAATTCAAGAATGAATAAAACCTTCCAATTTTGTCTTTGTAATTTTCCAGTAGCAATGGTTAAAATTATTTTAGGTCATTCATTCCAAGATATATGACAGCACCTTAAAAGTGGCTGATCTATTTCCCCAGTAACATTTCTCACATAACAATGTGTTAAAGTTACAAATACTGATATGCACAAATAGCTAATTTCTAAGAAAAATATGTACAGAACTGCAGCATAATGAATGTGGTATCTGCAATAACTTAATAATAGCCAATTTTTAATATACATGATACCGCTACCTTTTTCTGCCAATTCACAGGTTAAAAGTTGTTACTGGAACCCTCTGTTTTGCACACATTACCTGTTGTTTAATACACAATGCAGGTTTTTTAAAGACTTCTCTTGTGTTTAAAGCTGAGATCAGTGAAACAAGACAACAGTGCAAGAGGTGGAGAGATGTAATGTGACCACATAAAAGTTCGTTCCAGTAGAGTGTCTATATAAGGCTATAAGAAAGGATTGGTTGATGAGCTTCCTGTTGGAAATTGTCCTGTTGGTGCAGCAGTCATAAAAGGGTTACTAGATACTCCAGCAGCTGCAACTTGACCAAAAGGGGTTACCACTGGCTTTGTTTGTCCAAATGCTGCAAAACCTGCACCATTGGGCTGTTGAGAAAAAGCTGTCTGTTGAGGGAAGGCTGCTTGAGCTGGAAAAGCAGGCTGCTGGAAGCTGCCACTAAAGCTGGTGGGAAGACTATAAGGAGCAGGCGTACCAAATCCCGCAGGCATGCTCATGGATGCAGTGCCAAAGGTTGCCGCTGTTGCTCCTCTGGTATTGGTCTGAAATGGATTTGTAGAAGACGGCACAGAAGGACCAGCAGCAGCAACAAATGGATTTGTGGAAGGTGTAGCTCCAAGTGGAGCAGGTACACTTGAAGAAGCAGGCTGTGTCTGCGCAGAGGCACCTACTGGCACTGTTCCAAAAACATTGCTGCTAGCATTACTCGTAGAAGTATATGCATTATTGGAAGTAGCTGCAGAACTGAAAACACTGTCTAGTTCTGCCAGGGCTGCGTACTTGTCTGAAGATGCACTTGACTGACTGGGAACTGAAACCACGGAACCAGCAGGAGCTTTACCTGTGGTCCGAAAGCCACTCCCCTGATCACCACCTTGTCCAGCACTGAAGATATTGTCTAAATTTGCAAGTGCTGCATATTTGTCTGCCGTCTGTAGACCAGCTTTATTCGCTGAAACTTTACTAACAGCTGATGCTGTTTGATGACTCTGGGAAGAACTGAAGCTTCCAAAATCAGCACTGGAGGATTTGGGGAAGTTATCGAAATGAGCAAAATTAGCATTTACTGATCCAGCACTTCCACCTGTAGTTTGGGGCTGAAAAGGAGAGTGACTTGCTGTGGGGAAACCTCCAAAATTACTCGAACCACTAGACTGTCCAAATGCATCAAAGTTTGCAAAATCTGCATTTGCAGAATTCTGAGCTGCATGACTGTTGAAATGTGCAAAATTAGCAAAATTGGCTGTCGCTGTTGACTGAGGAGCTGGGGCAGCAAAGATATCTGAGCCAAGATCACTCAAAAGGTCAAACTGCTTCTTTTCCTGCTGCTGCCCTTGAGAGCGACCTACAACAGGAGACTGACTAGGTGTGCCCCTATTTAAGTGCAGTGCTGGTGCTGAATCTCCTAAAAGAGATTTCAGTGGTTTGACCTCAGGTGTGCTGCTTGTGCTACTGGCAGAGGACCCTGAAATAGATGCATGAACTGATGCTACCACTTTGGCTTGGTCTGGTGGCACATACCATCTTTTCTTTTCATATTTTTCTTGTAGAAATTCTTTCACTTTTTGTGGATCCCTGAAGTCTGGAATTGCTGAAGATCTATCATCAAATAATCCTAGCCAAATCTGTTTACAGACCTCATTTCCATGTTTTTGCAGGAATTCAATTTCCTGTTGTGTGAATGTTGTCATGGAGATAGATTTCACCCTGTGTGGTGGATTTAAACCTCGCAGATGCGGCCTCCATATTCAGACTAGAATCATCACATGGCCCCTGGTCGATACTTTACTTCTATTAAAACTTATCCCAAATTCAAGACTCTTCAGAGCATAAAGCTTAACCCCACAACCTCACAGCTGCCTCCCCCCGCTCAATTAACCCTCTAGAACTTTTCCCACGGGATTCACATCTCCGCCATCAAGGCATTTTAATGCCGCTACTATTCCTAAATGTCGGCTTTCTCCTCGACAGTCTCCTTTTTAATTGGATTTTTTTTTCTTTTTATTACTGAGTTTCAGGGGTTTTTTGGTTTCGTTTTTTTGTTGTTGTTGTTTTTGTTTGTTTGTTTTTTAGTATATTCTGGTTACCAGTCCCTCCTTTATATTGCAAATATTTTCTTCCACTCTGTGAGTTGTCTTTCAGTCTTGATGGTGGTCCTTTGCAGCAAAAAAGTTTTTAATTTTGAGCATATCTCATTTATTTTTTTTTTCTTTTGTTGCTTGCTCTTATAGTGTCATATTTAAGAAACTGTTGCCTAATCCAACGTCATGAATGTTTACTTCTGTGCTTTTTTCTAAGATTTTTGTAGTTTTGCTCTTCCATTTAGGTTTATGACCCATTTTGAGTTAGTTTTTATATATGGTGTAAGATAGGGGTCCAACTTATTCTTTTGCATGTGGATATCCATTTATCTCAGCAGCATGTGTTGAAAAGACTATTCTTTCTGCACTGAATTGTCTTTACACTGTTGTTCAAAATTCGTTGAATGTAAAATGTAAAGCTTTATTTCTGGGGTCTTATTCTATTCCACTGATCTCTGTATTTCTGTCCTTAGGCCAGTGCCACACTGTCTTGATTACTTGCCTTTGCAGGAAGTTTTGAGTTCTTCATGTGTTAGTCCTCAAACTGTGTTCTTCTGTTTCAAGATTGTTTTAGCTCTTCTGTGAACCTTGCATTTTCATGTAAACTTTAGAATCTTCTTGTTAATTTCTGCAAAAAGACAGCTGGATTTGATAAGGGATTGCAGATCAATTTGAGGAGTAGTATTATCTTTACGTTATTTAGTCTTCTGCAACAGGAAACATGGGTATCTTTCCATTTATTTAGGTCTTCCTAGAATAGTCATTCTATTCCAAGACTAGAAGCATAAAACACCTATTATAGGTTGGCTCTTAGGGACTAGACTTAACTGATTTGTTCTTTTAGCCAATAGAAATGCACTTCCCCAAAAAATCACATCTTTTTCATCCATTCTTTCTCTTCAGGTGCTTCAAGGGAAACAGTACAGATACAGGGATTCTTAAATCTTAATTTTGGGAAGAAGGTCATTGTTTTCTTCCTTTTACTTTGCTCTGTAAAATTTTTCTTGGTAATGTCACATCTTTCTTTTCTTCCCGCCTCTTCCCATTGATTGGTTTTAAAAAATTTGTTAAGATTTATTCATACACCATACAGCCATCCAAAATATACAGTCAGTTGATCACATTACCATCATATAGTTGTTCATTCATCACCCCGATCTATTTTTTTTAACATTTTCCTTGTACCAGAAAAAGTGATAATAAGAATAAAAAAAGTGAAAAAGGAACACCCAAATTGTCCCCCCCCACCCTATTTTTCCTTTAGTTTTTTGCCCCCATTTTTCTACTGATCCATCCATACACTGGATAAAGGGAGTGCGATCCACAAGGTTTTCAAACTCACACTGTCACCCCTTGTAAGCTACATTGTCATGCAGTTGTCTTTAAGAATCAAAGCCACTGGGATGGAGTTTGATAGTTTCAGGTATTTACTTATAGCTGTTCTAATACCATTGATGGTTTTTATCCACACATTGCTGTGTCCTCCTAATTAACCTTTCCTTCCAGATTCTTTCACTTCCAGACAATCTTTGACATTAACACAAAGACATTCTTAAGCATTGCTTTCATTATATTATCCCATCCCTTGCTCAGAAACCTTTAATAGCCACTACTGCTTATAGAAAAAGTTAGGGTGCCATACATTGGCATTTAGGGCCCTTTTCAGTGGAGCTTCTCTTTTACAACCTTATCTCTCAGTCTTTCATTATTCCCCACCAATAATACACTTCTTCACCCAGCCTGGCATTTTCAGCATGCTACACATTCCTATCTAGGTTTGTGAGCTTGCTTATCTTAACTGTTGGCTTTTACTCTCTGCCTAAAATATCTTCCTTCCTCACTAGAATTTTAGTTACTTTTTCAAAACCAAGGGCAAATGTCCTTTCCTCTTTGGAGTCTCCCTAGAACTTCCCTACTCACTGTGATCTCATGTTTGTTTGTTTAGTCTGCAGATTTTATTGAGATATATTCACATACTGCATATTCCATCTCAAGTATACAGACAGTGTCTCAGTATCATCACCTAGTTGTACAATCACCATCACACTCAATTTTAGACCATTTTCATTGCTTCAGAAAGAAAAATACCAGAAAGACACAAAAAAAGAAAACACAAAACACTCCAGATCCTTCACCCCCCACCCTGTTATTGACCCCTAGTATTAGTGTGGTACAACTGTTACTGTTGATGAAAGAATATTAAGTTATTAAGTAGTAGTCCATATCTTACAATAGGTGTTTTCCCCATATACCGCTCTCTTATTAACTCTTTTTACAAGTGCTGTACATTTGTACTATGTAAGAACTTATTTATACTCCAAACAATCCCTTTCAACCGAATTCATCTACAATAGAGCACTATTACTTATAATCCCAATAATGAGCTACCCTCACCTCTATCCATTTCCAAATGTATAGTTAGTTCATATTAGTGAATCATACAATATCTTTTTCATATTAGTGAATCACACAATATCTCTCCTTATTTCACTCAGCATTGCATTCTCAAGGTTCATCCATGTTGTGGCATGCTTCAGGACCTCTTTCCTTCTTACTGGTGAATAATATTCTATCGTATGTTGTTCTGGTTTGCTAAAGCTGCTGAAATGCAATGTATCAGAAATGGATTGACTTCTACAATGGGAATTTATTAAGTTACAATTTACAGTTCTTAGGCTGTGAAAATGTCCAAATTAATGCATCAATAGGAGGATACCTTTCTGAAGAAAGGCCACCAGCATCTGGGACACCTCTGTCACATGGGGAAGACACAAGGCTGGTGTCTGCTAGTCCTTGTCTCCAGGTTTCGTTGCTTGCAGGTCTGGCTCTTTCAGTTTCTGTGGGTCCTTGCTTGCTTCTCTGGGCATTTCTGTCTCTAAGCTCTCTCCGAATTTCTCTGCCTTTTGTCCTCTCATAAAGGACTACAGTAAAGGATCAAGACCCACCTTGAATGGGCTGGGTCACATCTCAATTGAAGCAACTTAATCAAAAGGTCCCACCCACAAAAGGTCTGTCCCCACAAGAATGGTTTTAAAGAACATGGCCTTTTCTGGAGTACATAACTGCTCCAAACTACCACATATGTATATACAACATTTTGTGTATCCACTCATTTGTTGATGACGCTTGGATTGTTTCCATCTTTTGGCAATTGTGAATAATGCCACTAGATCTCATCTGTTTTTATTGTCTGTACCAGTGGATATTAAGCTTTACTTTTAATAGAGAGTAGTTCTTTTTTTTCTTTGTTTTTTATTTCCTAATGAAATCTCACAGTGAATCCCAGTTAAAACAGGGCAGGGATGGTGGGTGGGTGTGGGACAAAAGGTCCTAGAACCCTAACAGTTCAGTTTTCCCTCTGTCTTTTGTGGTACCCTTAAGAAATACAGGGTTCCATGAAACATTGTTGGAGAACCAGTAGTCTACCTCTTTTACTGAACACTCAGTCAGCTTTACAAAACAGAGTGTGATATCTTTTTGTCAGTACATTTTGTCTGTCCCAATGCATTATAATTTTCTGGAATTTAGAAAGTACGTTTGTATACTTGAGATGTATCCTCCCATGGTGTCTAGCATACTGTCTTACAGACAGTAGATATTCAGTGTATTATGTATTTCTTTAATTGGTTCTTTTACTTTTTATATTTTTATACTTACTAGACTCAAACTGGGAGAAAGCGTCTTTGGCAAGAGGCTTGCATTTGATTTGTAGTTGCATCTTTTCTTACATGGATATGTTGCCATAGATGATGATTAGAATTGGAATTACCACTAAATTCTGGGGAACTCCAGAAAGCAAGTATTCCTAGCTAAAACTAAAAAATGGCTTTCCTATCCTAGAGCATGACATATCTAAGGCATATTTTTCTGACAGACAAACGCTTCCAGGAGGCATTTTGACACCCTTTTGAAATATAAAACACAAAATCTGAAGTGTTAGCTTTGAAAATAAGATTCAAATGGTTCTTACAAAGTGAGAAAAGCCAGCAGCACATGTAATGTAGTGAAGTATTAAAGAATGCCTACTGATTATTTGAAGGCTTTTTAAATCCACATAATTGAATTTACATCTAGGTATGTGCCAGACAGGATGTATTATGTCCCCCAAAATGCCATGTTCTTTGATGTAATCTTTTGGGGGCAGACGTATTAATGTTGATTAGGTTGGAACCTATTGATTGTTTCCATGGAGATGAGACTCAATCAACTGTGGGCAAGACCTTTGATTGCACAATTTCCATGGAAGTGTTACCAGGCCCATTCAGGGTGGGTCTTAGTTAAATCACTGGAGCCATATAAAAGAGCTGACAAACAGAAGGAACTCAAGAGAAGCTGTAACTTACAGAGACATTTGGAGACGGCTGTTGAAAGCAAAGTTTTGCTGAGACTTTGGAAGTACTAGCCCAGAGTTTGTACCAAGAAGCTGACACAGAGCTATTTGGAGAACACCATTTTGAAACTCAACCTGGGAGCAAGCAGACGCCAGCCACACGCCTTTCCAGCTAGCAGAGGTTTTCCAGTTGCCAATGGCCTTTCTCCATTAAAGGTACCCTTACGTTGGACACTTTATGGCCTCACGACTGTAACTGTGTAACCAGATAAACCCCCTTTATAAAAGCCAATCCATTTCTGGTATTTTGCATTCCAACAGCATTAGCAAACTGGAACAGCAGGTGCCAAGGTCCTGGGGCAGGAGGGTACCTGACTTGTTTGAGCAACAGCCAAGAGGCCCATGTGGTGGGAGAAGCGGGGTGAACAATAGTGTGATATCAACTTCAGTTTGGTATAATTTGAGGTCACAGGACTAAAAAGCACCTTATCTTAGAGAGTCATTTGTTTTATTTTTATGTTAATTAGCATAGAAACAATGTACTTTGTACCTGTGGACCACAAAATTCAATGTCCTTCAGTGTGATTGGGAAAGCCATATGGACCACACTCCTCTTTGTCTAGTTTATGGATGGATGAGTAGAAAAGTGGGGGAAGGAAAAAAACAACCAACCAAACAAAGGTACCCAGGGTTCTTTATTACTTTAATTGCTCTTTCTCACTTTAATTATTACTCTTGTTATTTTTGTGTGTGTGGTAGTGGTGTCAGGGATTGATTTTGGTGATGAATGCACAACTGTGTAATGGTACTGTGAACAATCGAATGTACAATTTGTTTTGTATGACTGCATGGTATGTGAATGTATCTCAGTAAAATGAATTTTAAAAAAATAAAAAAGCAAAAAAAAAAAAAAAAAATTCAATGTCCTTGTTCAAATGCCCCACAAAGTTAGGGTTAGGTCATTCTACCCAGTTTAGAAACATGCTATTCTCTTCTAATAAGGTAGGAAATTATTATAAAAACTGTTAAACATTTTGTCCCAAACTTTGGAAATGCAAATGATTGGCCATTTGTTCTTAATTTTGTTGTGGAGCTTGTCCTGCCCTGCAGAACATGTTGTTAGGTGTCACATTGCTTTCTTACCTTTGTGTTCCCCTTTATAGTAACGTCTCCATCTACCATCTACTGTGAGTTTGGGCTTTTGCTACTATTCAGGTTTGCTAATGCTGCCATTATGCGAAATACTGGAAATGGATTGGCTTTTATAAAGGGGGTTTATTTGGTTACAATCTCACAGTCTGAAGGCCATAAAAATGTCCAAAATAAGGCATCAACATGAGTATACCTTCACTGAAGGAAGGCCAATGGCATCTGGAAAACCTCTGTTAGCTGGGAAGGCATGTGGCTGGCATTTACTGATCCCAACTTGTGTTACAGCTCCTCTCTTAACTCCTGTGCATTCTTCAAAATGTTGCTCTTGGGGCGTTTTGTGTTCTCAGCTTCTCTGGAGCAAAGTGTCAGCAAAAGTCTGGTTTCAATGGTCATCTCCAAAATGTCTCTCTTGGCTGCAGCAGCGAGCTCCTTCTGTCTGTGTGCTCTTATAGGACTGCAGTGATTTAATTTAATTAAGACCCACACTGAATGGGTGGGGGCACACCTCCATGGAAGTAATCCCATCAAAGGTATTACCCACAGTTGGGTGGGTCATATCTCATGGAAACAGCCTAATCCAAAGATTCCAACGTAATCAACACTAATATGTGTATCCCCAGAAGATTGCGTTAAAGAACATGTCATTTTGGGGGGACATAATACATTCAAACCAGCAGAGCTACTAATGGCTTATGTTTTATTTCCTTGTATTTGTTTTACACAAATGACTTTTAAAGACAAGTATTTGGTCAAGAGTTTCATCTGAAAGGACAAGAAGAAATTACAAGCAGGGAAAGCTGTGTTATCTTTGTGGGGCTACTTGTGCTGCAGAGAGAGACCCTGGTTTCCTGTGCCTGCCCTGTACGAAGTCATGATTACTTGTGTTTTGTTTTGAATACTTTGCTTCAGCTATTCCTGATTCACTCTCTTTTAAAAAGTTTCATTTGAAGGAAAAAATTTGAGACAGATTTATGGATCTAACCTTAAAGCCTTGAACTTTATGTTTATATTAGTGTCATATCTATTATTGTATCAGATAAACCCCTTCAACATTTTTAAACAGGACTTAGAATTAGTGAGAAAACAGTTGTGGTCATCCAAAATGGACATTAACCCTTCCTCCATTTTTTAATAGGAAAGTACTATTGACTGGTGTATTTTTTAATGTAACTTCGTAATTTCTAGGTATTTAGAATAGGGCTGTGTACTACACCTGTGGAATGCATTCAGCTTGCCTGTGGTTTTGTCATTGGATCCTTGATACTTTCAGGTGTTAGCTTACAAATGGTAGATATCCCAGAATTTTAATTTGAAATCGGTCATTTGGAACAGAACACTATTCCTGTGGAAACTTAGACTCCTACGCTTTGACACTTCAATGTCTCTCATCTCCATTCAGTTTTAGCAGCCTGCTTTCATCATATTTCATCACTTGGAACCCTTTCTCATTCAAAATGCTCTCCAGGATCTACTCTGGCCATAGGACCTTTACTCCTCCACTTCTTTTGTTCTTCCTCCTGCCGGCTCAGTTACCCTTGACCCTTCTCTGACCTTCCCTTTATAGATTCCTCACTGACTGGTACTATAGTACCCCTTCTCAGTATGGCTAGGGAAATGCAGGGTTTCTAAGAAGGTCTTGCTAGATTTTCAGGAGAGTTCAGCGTATCTTTTTCACCTGATTTTCCAGCCTTACCCCTCCCCAGTCCTTTACTCCTACCTCATTTCCTTGTTAGAGCAAATAGGAAGGGTCTTTAACCTGAATTTATGCATTCACAAAGAGTTCGTGGAGAGGGTTCAGGGCTTAATGAACTTGGATGGAAACAAATTACATCTTTATTTTCGCTGATCTTTGACTTAAATTTATCATTTCTTTCCCTTATGAATGTAGGCAACTCATCACTAGTATTAGAAGTAACTGCGACTTCAGCCCCTATAGAACTCAATTAATTTCATATTGCTGTTATAATTTTTGTAGATTTCTAGAAATATTTTTATACTCATCTCTTCTTTGAAACTAAAGTACTTATTAGACCTGCTGGTAGATAACATTATTTAATGCATTATTAAAGAATCACATATATTATTGTACCACAGATTTGGTGTTTTAGATTTTGATAACTATGATTTTATTTTATGCTCTTAAAAACTTTCTGAAGTTTTTAAAAGCATAAAATAGGCTTCTCCAAAACGCCCAAGGCATCCATGCATAAAAAAAGGTTAAGAACCCCTAATCTAGAGGCTCACTGTGCCCTGCCTCTCCACAGTCCTCTTTTCTCCTTTCTGCCCTCCCCTTTTGCCTAAGGATAACCTTCCACCTGTACCATGGTATTGTCATTTTCTATCCACACATCCTGGGTCTTTCCTGTGTTTGTTATCCCCATCTTGTTTCTTTATGGTGATCTTTAATATTGTCTGTTTAATAAAACATCTGGTATAATAAATGTTTGTAGAGTAAAAATTAAAATAGAACAGTCAAGAATGAAATAAAAAGGTAATCTTTCCTTTAATCCCCAAGCCCACTTCCCTGAGGAAGCCTATGGACTTTGCATGTATGTAGTTCAGAAAAGGTTTCTGTATATTTTTAGTTCTCCTCTAGTCTGTTAGTATTGAGCTCCTTTACTTCTCCCTACTTAAGTCCTGCTTGTGTTCTTGAAGGCCTAGATTAGTTGTCACTTTTAAAACCATTGCCTTTTGTTCCTTGGACCTTTTTCTTAATTACATTGTAGCACTCATCACATTGGATTCTAAAAGATTTCCTTCATGTTTGTAACTTCCCACCCACACCCCAGAACTGCTGCAGGTAAAGGCTGCGATTGTGTCTCAGCAAATATGAATCCCCAGCTCAGCTGAATTCAGTGTAGTAGGTGCTTAGTAAATACTGAAAAATGAATGAATGATCTTAGTTTCCAGATTGGTCCCCACTGTAACTGGTGGTATACAGTGTATAGGCTGGCCCAGTGTAACCCATAATGTAACTGATAATATATGATGAGAAAATGTTTTACAAAGGTAGTTGAACAAATGCCACAGCATTAATAATTGATCAAAACAGGACAATTTAATTAAAACAAGTTTTCTTCCTTGAATTTCAGTGTTTGGGAAAATGCAGATTTAATTTAGAGATGAAGTGAGTTGACTTTAGTGGGGACATTGCTGGAAACACATTTGTGGGTTTCTGATGTTAAGTCTGATATTAGTGATTTGTTTTATCAAGTTGTATGTTTTTTTATAAATTTAACTTTATTAATTTATAGTATATAACTGACATTTATCTTATTTCACCACTATTCTGATCCGTTAAAAAAATTCTCAGACAAGTCTGAGTGATTTTTCAAAGGCAGAACTGACTGAGAGGCAAGAGAGGAAAGATTGGGGAATAGAGTAAATGCCCAGTTTCCTGGGTGTGGGGCAGCAGAATCCAACAGAGGTGACACGTTGGTTCAGACATTTCTTCCTGACTGTCACCAGGGGGCACCATTGGCTCAGAACCGCTGGGTTTCTTCCCAGAACAGATAGGGAGATTTGAGAAGCTAAATGTGGGTGTAGCATAGGTGTGCGAAGAGTTAAATGTTTAACTGTCTTCTTTCTCTAATCTGGAGACTTTTGTAAATTAGATGTTTTCAAAGCAGGGAGTGAAGCCCATGAAGAATTAAATCTTTATCATCTCATCTGATAGTCTTTATTGTTTTTTTCCTTCTATACCTATAGTTCCTTCAAAAACAGATAATACTTTTTTTCTCATTCATGTACTTTCTCTTCTTTTAATGCAATTTTACTGAGGTAAATTCACACACCATATAATCCATCCAAAGTATACAATCAGTGGCTCACAGTATCTTCATATATCTATACATTCATCACCACAGTCAAGTTTTGAACATTTTCATTACTCCAAAACAAAGAAAAAAATAAAAAAGAACACCCAAAATATCTCATATCCCTTACCCCCATCCCTTATTTTTTATATGTTTTTTGTCATCATTTTATTACTCATCTGCCCATATACTGGGTACAGGGGAGTGTCTGTCACAAGGTTTTCAGAATCACATGGTCCCACAACAAAAGCTATATAATTATACAGTCTTCATCAAGAATCAAGTCTATATTGGATTACAGTTCAACAGTTTCAGATATTTCTTTCTAACTATTCTAATACACTAGACACTAAAAAGAACTGTCTGTATAATGCGTAAGAGTGACCTCTCAAGTCTATTTGAACTCTCTTAGCCATTGAAACTTTATTTTGTTCCATTTCTTTCCCTTCTTTTGGTCAAGAAGGCATTCTCAATCCCACAATGCTAGGGCCAGGCTCATCCCCAGGAGTCATGTCCCATGTTGACAGGGCGGCTTAAACCCCTGGGAGTCATATCATAAGTAGGAAAGAGGACAGTGAGTTTATTTGCAGAGTTGGCTGAGAGAGAGAGGCCACATCTGAGCAACAAGACAGGTTGTCTGGGGGTGAATCTTAGGTATAATTATAAGTAAGCTTAGCTTCTCCTTTGAAGGAATACATTTCATAAGGACAATCCCCAAGATAGAGAGCTTGACTTATTAAATTGGGAGTCCCTAAAGCTTGTGAAAGTAATAGAAATTCTCCATGTAGGGAAGTTTAATGTTTCCACATTTCCCCCCAGTCCCTCAAGGGGATTTTGCAAATACTTTTTTATTTTCTGCCAAAAATACTCTGGACTATATCGAGGTATTACATTAACCTGAACAGAATAACAAAATTTCATTCCTTATTCTAGGTTGTAATTATGTTGTTTAAATAAACTGACAATACAGGTTAAATTAGATAGTGTGCTACAGAGAATATGAATTTTGTACCAAAAAAAAATCTCTTAAATAACAGTTATAACTCAGGAGTAGATGTGCTTGCTGTAAGTGTGTACAATCTAGGAACCTTTACAATAAGCCTTACTGAACATTCTCTACTCCTTCATCATCAGTTGCCCAATCTCTTCCCACGTTCTATCCCCTGATAACCTATGCCCTCGAATTCAGTTCTCATCATTTTCTCATTATAGTTTATATTAGTGAAGCCTTAGAAGATTTGCCCTATATTTGGAAGAACTGAAAGTAGGGACACAAATAAATATTTGCACACTCGTGTTTAAGGCAGCAGTATTCATGATTTGCAATGGATAGATGTGGCCTAAGGGTATATCTACAGGTTAACGGAGGGGCGAACTGTGGTTATACAAGTAACATAATATTGAGTGGCTGCAAGAAGGAATGAAGTTGTGAGGCATGCAACTAGGTGAATGAACCTTGAGGACGTTATGTTGAGTGAAATAAACCAGAAACGAAAGGTAACACTTTTTTAACTCTCACTTTATATCCTCTGTTGTGCTCTTAAAATGCTTGTGTTTCTCACCATAGAGGTTAGTGGAAAATTAATACAGCTCTGACTTTTGGCATTATAAAATTCTACATGCAAATTTCCACAATTGCAATTAGATTATAGCTGGTTGAGTATTCTGAACTTCACAGAAATCCTGTTTACAACATTGTGCTCTTTAATAGCCCATTACAGATTCTCAAAAGTCCAAACATGGTTGTTAATAAAACAGCATTTTCTGAATTTGTAATAGTGGATATTGGTAACCGTGTAGAACAAAATCCCAGTCTTGCTTCCTTCTAGCTAATGATACAATGTTGACTTGAAATACAGTACTTGTGGCCAGGGTGACAATGATGTTTTACAAAGCTGCTTACTGGGTTTTACCCTAGCATCCTTACACTGCAGCATCATTTTATGCTAATTCTCCATTTTTGCATGTCTTTCCCTAAACCCTTTATCATCTTTAAAGAGGGACTTTCAGTTGGGGGAAATTTTTGAATCAAGGAATATTATTCCTTATAAAATCACACTTGGGTTTTTTCCCTTTCCCCATTTATTCCTTGGAAAAAAACCATTATGCTGTGTGACAACATGTGAATAATTAATTTCTTTGTAAGGTTTGTGTTGCAAACAGAAGATTTAAGATTAGAATGTTATGTTACAAAGTATGTTACTTAATAATGACCTTATAACACAAACCAGATTGCGATCAGCCTGGTATAGCCTGGTTCATTGAAGTTTTAGAAACTTAGGTGCTTTTCCATATCAGCTCCTGTTTGAGATCCCTTTTTAAATTTTTGTTTAGAATAATGTGAATAAAAGCATATTTAAACTATCTTTCTTATACATTTTGATCTTTTCATTTGAGGACAACTTGGCCCAGCCCCCAGTCTTTCACAAGTCCTATTAAATGCACACACCCCTGCAATGAGAAAAAGTCCATTTGTATGTTTCTATAAAAATCTCTTAGCTGCTTTGAGCTTTTAATTTCTTGAATAAAAAGTGCTATCTTTAATTCTGTATTTCTATCTAAAATATTTCATTTAAGTGTATGCTTTTCAATAACTGATGTGATTAAAACATTAACAGGATTTTAAAACTAAATCCTGTTGCTTCTTGTAGAAGATAGCATGACTGGTTTGGAATTTTCCCTTAGTCTACTTCTAGTTTTGTGAGAATAAAGTAAGGAATTTCAGAATGCTAATGTAAGTTATTTGATCTTCTCTTGGAACATTTCACATTCTGGAAAATAATCAGAGGAGAATTTTTTTTTTTTAAATCAAGAGTTCTTTTAATTTTAAGGTAATGTAGATTGGGGTCAATCGGGTGAGTGTAAATAAGGCTGAGTTTTAGGACCAAGGATGACTTCCAGTTGGAAATGGGATGTTGTGAAGATATCCTTCTGATAGAACCTCTTAGAGTACTTTTTCAAAATGTGATAGTCGTCGAATGACTGCTCCATCCCGCCTCCAGCTGAGGCCTGCTGCGCTGGCGTCTCCCTTGATGTGCTCTTGGCTCTTACAGTTAAGAGCAGTGGGAGCAGTGCTGCTGGTGGAGGGGGCAGCTAAGCTCATAGGTGTGATTATGCTTTCATTTTCCAATTCATATGTGCACGTGTTAAGTGTGCGCATGCACATACACATATACACACTGTAGTTTGCAATGCCTAAATTTGCTGACCCACATCTCTTCTTTTAGCATCATTTTCATTTTGCCCATTAGGGAGATAATGACAGTAGTAGAAGCAGTGTAAAATACAAAGTCCCTCTGGAATTGTATCTTTTAAAGGAGATTTGTGTGTTTAAGCTGTTGATTCTTCCCTTCTTTCTTTTGGTGGCTGCTTGTTAGGAGCCAGTACTTCCAGCGGTGCCAGATCAACAGAAGAAAACTCCTTAGCCTTTAATAGGTGCTACCCATGGGCCCAGCCATTTAAATGCAAGTCTGTGTCTACAAAACATATCTTAATGCTGCCAATGCCAAATACACCTTTAGTTAGCTGTCCTAATTCCCAACTAGAGAAAATGTTCTTTGCTGGACCCAGCTACAAGATCATTCCTGTCCGCTGAACGTACTGTTGCCATGTTGCTTTCCCAAGCAAGTGCTTCTTAATAACAGCAGTACAGCATGAGAGGACAAGAATGAGTAAGAAAACATTCATATTCAGAAGTCCAGGTATACTGCCACCTGAACCTTCTGAGGACAGGTAAACTGTAACAGAGTTGAAATGGGGAATATAGTTTTTTTTGACAGAATGGGCCACTTAGAATGACTTCGGTTACTAATGGCAAGAGTATGTTAGGATACTCGTGGGACATGAGTCCAAGCGATGAGCCAAGACCCGGCATTGTGGGATTAAAAAAACCTTTTGGACCAAAAGGGGGAAGAGAAATGGAACAAAATAATGTTTCAGTGTCTGAGAGCTGTTAAATGAGTTGAGAGGTCATTCTGGAGGTTATTCTTATGTGTTACATAGATATCCCATTTTAGTTTTTAGTGTATTGGAATAGCTAGACTGAAATACCTGAAACTGTTGAACTACAACCCAGTAGCCTTGATTCTTAAAGATGACTGTATAGCTATGTAGCTTACACTGTGTGATTGTGAAAACCTTGTGGCTCACACTCCCTTTATCCAGTGTATGGACAGATGAGTAGAAAAATGAGGACAAAAAGTAAATGTATAGTAGAGGGGTTGGGGAGATGGGCTGTTTGCATGTTCTTTTTTAGTTGTGTTTTTATTATTATTTTTTTTTGGAGTAATAAAAATGTTCAAAAATCAGTTCTGATGAATGCACAACTATATGATGGTACTGAGAACAACTGATTGTACACTGTGGATGATTGTAGGGTATGTGAATATACCTCAGTAAAACTGATTTTAAAAACTAAAAAAAAAAAAAAGAGCCGGGACAGTTACACCAACATCAGATAAAACAGACTTAAAGTAAAAAACTGTTACAAGGACAAATAAGGATGCTATATAATGATAAAAGGGTCAAATACTCATGAAGATACAACAGTTATAAACATGGATGAACATAAGATCAGAGCCAAAAAAAATATGAAGCGAGCACTGACAAATAGGAAGGAAGAAAAACAGTTCGGTATTGATATTAAGAGACTTTAATATGCCATTTTCAATAATGGATAGAGTATCTAGACAGAAGATGAATAAGGAAATAGAGGATTTCAGCGATACTATAAACTAACCAGACCTAAGAGTATGTAACACTTCACCCAACAACAGTGGAATACACATTCTTTTTAAGTACTCATGGATTACTGTTTAGGACAGAATGCGTACTAGGTTACAGAACAAGTCCCAGCAAATTTAAAATCTTATGCAACCACAATTAAATGAAAGTAAAATCAATAATAGTGAGAACTGAAAAATTAACCAATACGTGAAAATTAAACAACACACTCTTAAAAAACCAGTGGATCAAAGAACTTACAAATGAAATTAGGAAATACCTTCAGATGAATGAAAATGACAACATAACAAAACATTCAGGATGTAACCACGGCAGTGATGAAATGGGACTTTATACCCATGAAATCTTAAAAAAAAAAAAAAAAAGTTAGAGTACTGACCCTTGCATATAGAAATTGATATGAAAAGTTGAACAGCCTGTGCACTTTTGGCTACAGGTACAATGAAGGTATGTTTGATCAGTGGGTCCATTAAATAAGAGTTACTGATTTAGATTAATTTATAAGCATTTCCTGGATCACCTCTGAATTTCACAAAGTAATTATTTTTAGTATAATTTAATGAGTTAAGGTGTTGAGTACATTAGAACTTGTTTCATCTGGCTACCAATTATACAAGAACAAAATACCTTTACTGTTAACTTAATTCCGTAAATGGCATTAGAAGATTTTTTGAGAGATACGGTATTAGCAGTGGTACACATCTGAAAGCATACGATTAATGAATGTTATTCTTACTATCTCAGAAATTCACTTTTAATACTTTTCTTTAGCATACTTTTTTGATAATTCATGTGTGTATTAGTGCAGCCAATTGTCTGGTTGTGTTATCTTTCAATCAAATCCATCATTTACAGATGCTTTTACTGACTCTGCTATCAGTGCTAAAGTGAATGGTGAACACAAAGAGAAAGACCTGGAGCCATGGGATGCAGGTGAACTCACTACCAGCGAGGAACTGGAGGCCTTGGAAAATGACGTAGTGAGTAAAATCTTTGTAATTGGTATCAGGTTCTGTGGTCAATAAGGTGTGCATATGACATCCGATCACTTGATTTTAATTAAAGTATTTTTGTTGTTCCTGTGAATATTTTTTAAGTAGAGATTTTGTTATGTAAATAGAGACTATTTCCCAGGCAATAAATTAAGAAAAATGTTTGTTATTTTACTTGTAATGGTTAATTGGAAATGTTATCTATTCTCCTGGATGCTCATGAATTATTTCTTTGTGATTAAAATAAACCATAGTAAGCAACTTAGAAATTTAAACTGAAAACTGTGGGAAGCTTTAGAAATGCCAGCATATTTGCATTGAATGCTCTGCAGAGTAAGGCAGCCTAAGGAAAATGGTTTCTTTAATTGTCTGTTGACTACCTAGAAATGAGGTCAAAGTAGGACATTATAGGCTTCTTGATTGAGGAAGAGGTACTTATTAAGGTATTATATAGTAAGATTGTATTAGAATTAAAGGAATAAGTCAGTTTCTTGTTCTTAAAATTTGCATAAATCTTCACAAAAATCTGGTATTTCTAAAATAATACTTCTTGTTGCCTATTATTTTTACTTTTCCCATAATATATCATCTGTAAATCAAATGTTTAATAAAGACTGTATTTAGAATTATATGAGCTATGTTTCTATAACAGAGATATAAAGCAAAGTCTCTTGCCAAAAATGAGTGTTCATGCAGCATAATTTGAATGGATCTTCCATTGAGGATAACATCTATGCTTGATGTTTACATCTGTGCTTGATGTTTACAGCTTGCCCAGTTGTAAAACTGTACGTAGATAGGCAGCATGTTATTAATTTTCAAACTTTAAAGACTTGTGTATAATTTAATCCAGTGGTTTCTCAACTCTGTACCACCTTACCAGCGGAGAGAATATGGAGATACAGGCATTCCTTTCACACTGGGATTGAGTTTGATAATGCTCTGGAGAGCATTCTGGCAATATTTATCAAAATTTAAAATGCACATACACTTTGGTCCAGCAGTTCTACCTTTTAAGAATTTATTTTAGCCATAATATATTCATAAGACATGTATGCAATGCCCATCCATAGGATATGGATTAAATAGATTGATGTACCTCCATTTGTTCAAAATACTACATATTCACCAGAAAGAGTGGTATTCTGATAGGGAAAGAAATCCAAAATATATTAAAAGAAAAAGTTACAGAGCAACAAATTTTTAATTTCAAAAAAAAAATGATTAAAGCTTATTATATTCTTACATATTCATAGAGGATGTTTGGAATTATTCCTAAAAAGCTGATGATGGTGGTGGTGTATGACACTGGGACTGGGACACTTTTACTTTTTACTGGATGTCTTTCTCTGCAGTTTGAATTTTTTACATATATTAAGTAATTTTAAAGCATCCATAGATAATTATGATTTCCTGCCCAAATGTTTTAGGGCTATGTAATGGCTTTAGTGGTATAATTGTATTGTAGTCTTGCCTGGAGTCTAGCACAGGAGGACCCAAAGTTGAAGGGCAGAACTTAGAGAGTTAGAGTTAAAGTTGCCATCACCATTTTTTGGATGATGCTGTGTCCTCTTTTTTGAGATGGATAATGGATATATGCTGTATTTTGCACC
Source organism: Choloepus didactylus (assembly GCF_015220235.1). Classification (NCBI taxonomy): domain Eukaryota; kingdom Metazoa; phylum Chordata; class Mammalia; order Pilosa; family Megalonychidae; genus Choloepus; species Choloepus didactylus. Next base: position 11,178,613 of record NC_051329.1, on the reverse strand, counting down.
TTCCTACCAGTCAGTCTTTAAAGGGGGAGCTGAAACATTAGTGAGATAACTGATTAACCAGACATTAATATTCACCGATGATGGCTCTTCCACCCTATACCCCTGATTGGTGGATTCTAATAGATTGAAGAATACAGCCTAGCTTCTGATTGAGAGTGGTAGTGTCCTGTAGTTCTCTCACAGAATTGTAGAGTTATTTACTCTGAAGTTATGGATTAGGACACTGATGAAGGCCCAGAATTGCTGTAGCTGAGGTCCTATGATAGTGGCAAAACCAGTTCTGAAACCTACCTCTTAAAAAATAAAATAAAACGAAAATCTACCTCTTGTGACTTCATCCAGTGATTGCTTTTTACTGTCTTAAGCTGCCCTTGTCTTTGAGCATTTCCAGCAGGAAGGAGAGGGTAGCAGGGATGTAGTGCCATGGTGTCCTTCCCACCCTGAAGTAGTGAACACTGGTGAAAGCTTTGGTTTCCCAAACTCTTCTTCCCTCAAGATACCAGAACTATTTCTGGCCGTCAAAAAGCACCTCTTCTCCCACACAGATGGAGATTATCAGTGATCTCAAAAAGGCTTTCAGGTAAATAATGGGTCTCTACCCTACAGAAAGGTGACTGTTACAGAATGGGGGGAAGGAGAGAGCCCTGTTCTGAAGGTTTGTATGTTGTGATTATTTTGTGAAGTAACTCAAATGTTCTGTACTTTTACTGGTAGCCGATCAAAAACTTGTAGGGACGGATATATAGATGAAAAGTTTTTCCTTAAAACTTTTTAAGGAAATTTTTAATTTACTATGTTTTGTTAGTATAGTATTCTAGATATTGTTGGTGTAATTATTGATATGTGACTGAATTAAAGAAGACAAATACTTTGTCATTTTGAAAAAATGAGCTTCATTTTCTTCTAGTCTAATGGATGGGATCCCAATGATATGTTTCGGTATAATGAAGAAAATTATGGTGTAGTGTCTACATATGATAGCAGTTTATCTTCATATACGTAAGTTTTTATTTAAAGTTTTTATTTTAGTGTATTTGTGTTTTTCACCAACATAAATTATGATGTTAAATAAAAGTTTCTGTTGATTTAATGTTAAACAATTATGTAAAAGAATTATTCTGTTACTACCCTGGCTGATAAATTCCCATTAAAACAGGGAATAAATGTAGTTTCCCTATACTTTAATTTTATGCTCTATGTAAATTTTGGTTTGGTTTTGTTTTTAAGTTGTGAAAATCTAAATTTGCACAGGTGGACGTTGTGTGTGGATGGCCAATCTAACCAGTTTTTGAAAATGCTATACAGTTCTAGGGAAAGAGTAACAGAAGACAAAAATGCAAATCTTGATGATAAATAAAATGTATACCTTAACTCTTACAGTTTTACCAGTATCCCAAACTCTACACCTTTTTAATACTTGATTGTGACAGAGATACAAACTAACTATGTCTTTAAAATAGTCACTTTGTTTTACTTTTTCTCGTGTTTCAGGGTGCCCTTAGAAAGGGATAACTCAGAAGAATTTTTAAAAAGGGAAGCAAGGGCAAACCAGTTGGCAGAAGAAATTGAATCAAGTGCCCAGTACAAAGCCCGGGTAGCCCTGGAAAATGATGATAGGAGCGAGGAAGAAAAATACACAGCAGTTCAGAGAAATTCCACTGAACGGGAGGGGCACAGCATAAACACTAGGTACTTAAAGGAAATCAATCATGATGCAGTATTTTGGATATACAACTCAAAGTCTGTGTGAGAAGGTGTATTATTATTATTATATTTCATCTTCCTTTATCAGTTGCTTAGGTAGAGAATGCTAATGGAATTGGTGTAAGATTCTGTTAGAGAAAAGATTATGATAATCTCAAAAAAATATTTTTTGAGAGTCATCTCTGTAGGGCCAAGTTTTGAATTACAGTGATGAACAAACCAATGCTTTGACAAGCTTATAGTTAAAGAATAATGATTAGGTGGGGAGGGGGGCGTATAAAAGAATAACAGTACAATATGATTTGCTAGGTTGGAGGTGTGTTCAAATTATTAGGAACATCTAGAGCAAGGAGGAGCTAGCGTAATTCATGGGGTTAGGGAAAGCTTCACAGAGAAGGTGACATTCTATGATAGGATGACAGGGCTCTCTGCCTTCAGAGAGGAGTAGGAGTACAGGGGAGGAGTTCTTCACATGATGAAAGATACGCAAAAGCCTGGCCACGAGGAAGAATCTGCCCAGCTCAGGAACAGGCTACTTTTGTTTTACATACCTGGAATACAGAATGCATGTTGGAGGTGCAGTCAGTGGTGGCAGATGGTGATAGGAACTGAGTTAGTGAAAACAGATTGGTTCAGGCAAGGGATGACTTTGCATGTGAACAGATGCTAAGGCCCTGGGGACCAGCTGACCCATGGAAACCAGCTAGTCTATTGAAATGGTTCGAATCTGAAAACTGGGTAACAAAATAGACCAAGGGTGGTGATAGAGAGGTAAGAAGAACTGGAGATGTTCCTGAGGTTTCTCTGATAACTAAGAAGATTGATGAGTATACTGATAATGGAGATAGGAAACATGGAGCAAGTTTGAAGGGAGAGATGATGAGTCCATTTGTACAATATATTGCCTTTGAGGGGCTTGTGGGTCTTTCATTCATTTATTCATAAACGTGTGTTGAGAAATCCTGCTTCATGCCCCATCGAGTAAGATATACATTCTGTCTTTCAAGGATCTCATAGTTTAGGATCTGGTGATTTGAATTAAAGTGTCTAATAGAGATGTTGAGACTGTGGGCCTGTTGGTACAGATTTGAGATTCACCAGCATTGCTGGTCTTGATGCCATGAGAAAACAAAGAACAGCCAGTGCAAGAACAGGAGATCTCAGAAAAGATAAAATTGAGAAAGCCAAGGAAGGAAAAAGTTTCAAGGAGATCGTGATTAATAGAATCAGCCATAGAGAGAGACCAAGTACGATTAGAATGAATATATATCTGTTCAAGTTTGTGCTTAGGAGAATCTGAGGGAAGGGAAAGGCCAGAAGCTAGAAATCATGGTAAGATGGAAAAATAGGGGTGACTGGGAATGAGGCAGTTTGGTTTAGTACTTAACCATCCACCTCAATTTCTTTTAGATATGTTTCATTGGCCTGGTATCACTAGTAGGAGATGATTTAAAGGATTTCTCATTTTCAGGGAAAATAAATATATTCCTCCTGGACAAAGAAACAGAGAAGTCATATCCTGGGGAAGTGGGAGACAGAATTCACCGCGTATGGGTCAGTCTGGATCGGGCCCCATACCATCAAGATCCACCTCTCACACTTCAGATTTCAACCCTAATTCTGGTTCAGACCAAAGAGTAGTTAATGGAGGCAAGTATTTTAACCAAATCTGTCAATCATAAATATATAATTATCTAAATACTTAAAACAGTTTACATAAGTGATATGAGTGTGTACACCTTTAACAATTTTTGTGGAGTAGTTTCCATTTCAAAATTATTTCATATTTTCTTCTATGGATATCAGCAAAATGTTTTATATCATTGGCATGTACAGACTTTAGTATAATAAAATTCTCATATACTAAGATAAAAATAAATTTAACCCAAAGACATGCACTTGAACAAGAAACACTCTACCTGTAAAGAAATTGGAAACTTTGGGTAGGATCTCAATTGTGAAAATACTGCATAATAAAATTATTTAGACATAGTTTATATGAAAAGTCCTAAGTGGTGTCAAGCACTCAGTGGTTAATGTGGATTCATTTTCAGTAAATGTTTACTTATCTATTTATATGTTTACTTATCTATTTATATTCTACCTAATTCAAGAGAGGATTTGAAATAGCTTGCAAAATAAAACCTGATCAAGAGTCATGTGATGGAGAAGAGAGAAATGTGCTTACAAAACAGAAAAATAAGTCCTAGTCTAAGGGTAGATACTGCAACTTAAGTAAAAGAAGTTTATGTCTTTAGTAGAGAGACATTTTTTCTTCTACCTCTAAATTTGAGGTTAAGTACAGCTCATAGATTGTGTTAGGAATACTGGTCAGCATTACTGTGGGTGGTATGGAAGTAAGGTAGTTAATAATAGCAGAGATAGGTTACTAACTTATGGAAATGAGTGGGCATTCAATTTTAGTTTAAATTTGTAAAGTTTAATAAAAATAGAGGACACTGAGTTTCCAATTTCATTTGGGTTTTTGTTTTGTTTTGGGGTTTTTTGTGTTTTTTTTGGTTGTTTGTTTGTTTGTTTTGTTTTGAGGCTTTTCTCCAGAATTCCTCTCCAAATGAACACTCTTGAGTATTTTCTATATTTAATATTTGGGGGTGAAATTTCTTTGCTCACTGAGTAAAGAATTTTAGTTGTTCATGAACAGAATTTTCAAAGTAAAAAACCCAAAGGGGGCTGGGAAGTGTATGATACTCAAGTGTGTAGAGAATCGAATGGAGAGGAGACCTGGACAATTCCTAAGATTAAGGTAAGTAATAATGTAATTTTAGATATTAACTGTATTCTGACCTGTCAGAATTCTAATCCAGCAGTTTGATTAATTTGGTGATGACTGCTCTATAGTTGCGTTATTTATTAAGGAGTCTTTTAGATAAGTGTTTAACTGCATAAATTATTGAGAGGGTCTCTTTTTTTTTCCCAATTTATTAAGATTAAGATAATGGTTTTTAAAAAGCTGTTGAATATTACCCTTTGTCACTCCTGTGACTCTTGTAAATAGTGGAAATAATGGTGTATTTGTACTTAAAGGGGACGTGCTTAATGATATTTCAAACTTACATTCAGTATAAACTAGATGAAGATCACAGATGATTCTAAGGAACCAGCATTTTAATTTGACTAGAAGAGCTGCTGCTTATTTTCATTATATTTCAAAAGTTAAAAATAATATAGTAAATCTTATTCCTCAGTTTTGTGATATATTGTGTGAAATTATCTTGTGTGAAATTATGTTCTCCTTTTAACAATAAGTTACTGAGAAACAGAGAAGCAGTATTAATTAGGCAAAGTCTTAACTGTCTTCTTCAGTAGTAATGTAGATCCTAATTAACCCTTTGGGAACGTGTATTCATTTAATTTATTTTAAGGAGGTTAAAGTAAAATGTGAATTTATGTCAGTTAAGTTCATGTTAAAACTTGTCACAATCAAATAGCTGTCCTCAAAGGGTTAAAATGTACAAGAAATCATTTTTGTCATTTTACTTTTTTTCTGTTTACTTTTTCCCTCATTTTTTTCTTTAGTTTTTATACTTTCCTTCATATCATTTGTTCTGTCAGGTGTTCCCTGGCCATCGCCTTGCCCATCTCCTTCCTCTCGCCCACCTTCTCGCTACCAGTCAGGTCCCAACTCTCTTCCACCTCGGGCAGCCACCCCTACACGGCCGCCCTCCAGGCCCCCCTCGCGGCCATCCAGACCCCCGTCTCACCCCTCTGCTCATGGTTCTCCAGCTCCTGTCTCTACTATGCCTAAACGCATGTCTTCAGAAGGTACAATACCACAATTTGTTCATGTTTTTGTTTGTCTTTGTTTAACTCCTATGTGAGTTTATAATTACAAAATAGTTTCCTCTTCATTATTTAATAACCTATAATTTCTGTGTTTTAACTATAGTTGATTAAAACTATTTCTATTAACCTTTTGTTCATTAAAGAGAAATTTAATAAATGCTGTGTGCACTGTCACTGAATTGTAAGAAAGACAGTTGATCTCAGCTTGGAAATGATGCTCCTTTACGGTCCCAGAGAAGTCTGCCCCAGGGCCTTTTCCTTCCAGTTTTACCGTATACACAGCAGTTAATGGTAAACGAGTGAACTTTCTTCACCCAGTCTTGGACTTAATGTAGAACCTGCCATTGTATAGATCCTTGGCCAAGGCACCCATGAACCTGCCTGCTGGCCCCTAGCAGGATTGGTGATGGAGGGAGCCGTTTTGAGAAGGACAGCCCCTGTAGCTGCTGTGTGCGTGTATTTCCTCTTAGATTACAATACAGACTTGGTTTTCAGACATGTTGGAGGAATTTGAAAATTAGCTTCGTAAATAGTGTGTAGTGAAAGGCTATTTTAATCTGGGAGAGTCCTTTATCAAAGATAAGTTGATTTAAAAATGTGAATCGAATCTTCAGGGTTGTTTTTTTCCTCATCAAAATAAGAAATAAAATTCTGTAATTCTTATTTAATTTTTGATGCCGAATTCACCGTTGCTGCATATCATAAAGTGAATGTGTTGTAGAAAGGTCACATTCTGATTTAAAAACAGTGTAGTAATTAAAAACCTGTTTTCAGAGTGTTAATGTACTTTTGAAACTAGTTCAGTGTATTTGTGCTAAAAATTTAATCTGATTTGTTCATTAAAATTGCAGTTAATATGACTTACATTGGGAATAATGAAGTTTTCTGACAGAAACTGTTTTCCTGGAGAAAACTGTGTTGGCTGCTTTTAAATAAATTATTATTGTCAGGGCAGCGAGAGGTTACATGATCTTGATTGACGCTTCTAGTCATGACCACCAGGTTTCACTTATTTTCAAGGTGACTTCCTTACTCAAAAAATGCCTAATGGTAGCCACTAAATAGAAAGTTAAGTTCTGTTGAAATATTTGTTGTGATCCATTGTTTGACTATATCATGAGACTTATATTAGATAAGGCATGACTCATTAATGAGTTCAGATATTTTTACTACATTAAGATGTAGGTGTTCCTCAACTATACACATGGAAATATATCTTCTGCATTATTCGGGGATGTTGAGTTTCAATTTTTCTTTTTAACTAATTTGAATTAAAACTTATTTTGTCATTATGTAGTTAGTTGACACTGGGAAGCATTTCTGAAATTTGGCCTTCAAAATTAAAACTACTAAATATAGGGTTTTGTTTTTTAATATAGGAGAGTATGTTTGGTGTGTGTAAGTATGTATTTCACCAAAAAGAATGAAATTTTTTAAGTTAAAGTTTTATTTCATGGAGTTATGCCAAGACTGTCTTGATCTTTTTCTGTTAAGGAATGTAAAAAAATGTAAATGAAAATACTCAATTCTTAAATTATTCTTTGATATAAATCATATCTCCTATTTAATAATATGCTTTTTAAGATCATGTCCTTGATTAACTTCCTACTAGGGGTGTATGTTAATTTGATGTTCTGAAGAGTTTGGCAGTGGGGTACAAGTGAGGAGCCTTGGCTTTGACACTTAAAAATGCATTTTGCTGCACGTCAGCATTGTCAGGTTTCTGTGGTGAGAGATATTCTGTCCATTCTTTCCACTTGATGGCTTTGTTTAGTGCTCTATAGGCTTCTTCAGAAATAGAAATCACTAAGGGGGTGGCGGAATTAATGATGTACAATTTTGAGAATTCATATAGTACAAATTTCCTCTCTGGATGTCAGTTATTCTGGTCTTACATGTCGCACATTAACAGTACAATTTTTAGCTAACAGCCTGTTAAGTCTAAGAAACTGCTTACAAATGAGGGCTGTTTTGAGCCAAGGGTTGTAAAAGTGATTATCATGGCAGAAGAGATAGAAATTTAAGAAAGGTATATACATGTATTTCAATAATACAAGAATGTATAGGAGTTAATTAACAATTTTTTGTTAAATGATTTTTTTTTCCAATTTTAGAATTAATATATTACAGGAAGCTAAAAGTATATGGTAAAGTAAAAATTATTCCATTACGTAGCCATAATTTGTATTAACATTGTATGTTTCATTATTTTTACATTTCTGCAGATGATGGCTATAGACTAAACAAATTGCTAAAATTCTTTGAGTTATGACATCTACTGTTTTTTTTCTCACCACCAACTTAATCCCTCCCTTTATCTAAAAATAAACAGAAATACAATGAAATTTGTTTATAAAACTTTGTGATATTCTACAAAATAATTCTGAAAGAGTTGGTATGGCCAAAAATACATATGGCTTTTTTTTCTTCTTCTTCTTTCTTTACCTTTGTAGAGAAACTAGAGAGAGAGAGAGAAAGGGAGAGAGAGTGTGTTTATTTAGCAGAAAAGTAGTACTGGTGGACATTGTGACATTCATATGATGTTCATTGTTCCTTTCTTAGGACCTCCAAGGATGTCCCCAAAGGCCCAGCGACATCCTCGAAACCACAGAGTTTCTGCTGGGAGGGGTTCCATTTCTAGTGGCCTAGAATTTGTATCCCACAACCCGCCAAATGAAGCAACTACTACCCCAGTGGCAAGGACCAGTCCTGCAGGGGGAACATGGTCATCAGTGGTCAGTGGGGGTAGGTAACACTTGACTTAGGGCATAAAGACAGTGTTCATTTTTTATTTCTATTAGATGTAAAAAGGACTGAGATCAAGTTCTGTTTGAAGAATTGCAAGTATATTTAATGCTGTCTTTGCCAGTTAGTACAACTAAGAGAATCTCCTATATGTTTAAAATGGTAGTATAACCAGGATTGAGAAAACCTACATTTTATTCTGGGCTCTGCCACTTATTCTCCATGTGTTAGAAAAAATTATGCGGTCATTCTGAATTTCAGTTTTCTCAATCAGTAAAATAATTCTGCCTGGTCTACTTTATGGGTTGTAATGAAATTCGTATAAAGGTAATAAATATGAATATACTATATAGTTTTATAAAGTGCCCTTCAAATATAAAGCAAATATAGTATGTAATACTATTTGGAAGGATCTAATTCCTGTTTTTTTAGCAACTTTTTTCATTGATTCATTCCACAAATATTTATTCTGGGCTCACAGTGCAGTGTGTTTCTCTACCATCTGTCTATGACATTAGTTTCCAACTATACTTCCTTTGTGAGGAATATCGAGCTCAAATTAGGGGTCCAAGTTTTATCTGTGATTAGTCTAAAGAATATGCTGACAGTCAGCAGCTGTAAAAGTATAAAAAATATACTTTGATTATACAATTAGGCTGACTGCTTTTGCTACTATGTCAGTCATATTTCTTAATACTTTGTTCCTGTGATAACTGTGGTAAGCAAGAAGACACAGTGATTGCTTTTTCAGTCTTAATTTATCTCATTCAGCCCATGGAACCCTTAAAAAGAAAAGTCTTTAAGCTTAAACATTAAAGGTCTGTTTTTATTTGATATACAGTCTACTGTGACGTGTAATTGTATTATAGTTTTCTTAGTACTTTCCATTTTCTTCTTTGGTTTTCAATTACATAAAAATTGACTAGAAAACAAATTTTTTTTAAAAAAATTTATTGTCTTAGCTATACTGTTAATCATTTGACATTACTCATATAATTTGGGAATGGATTTTGAGAGTAACAACATGAATATAGAAATGATAGAGTAAAAATTCAGAGATACATCCAGAATAGTGATATAGGTTTGATGTTTATACTAATTGGGAAAAAATGGCAATTACTGAGTAATAGTTTCCCTCCATAGCCCTTGCATAAGACTTTAAAAAAGAACAAAAGTGAAGCAAATTGAACCATTTTCTTGACACCTTTGAATTGGAGCTCTGCAAATTTATAATGGAATATGAAACCTGGTAGATACTCATTATGAAGTATGAAACGTTGTTTGAATTATCTTCCCCTTTTGGCTAAATTGGATCCCTGATTTCTTTAGTTACTGCATAGTAGATCTTGGCATTGCAAAGTATAGCAAATAGGATGGCTATAAGCTGCTTTAAAGATGATTTAGTCTATCATTTAGGAGAGGAAGGAATAAGCCTACTTATTAGGGACTCCCTTACTTTTTTTTTTTTTTTTTTATTTTTTTAATTTTTTTTTGAGATTGTTCAGATACCATATAGTTATCCAAAGATCCAAAGTGTACAATCACTTGCCCCTGGGTACTCTCATACAGCTGTGCATCCATCACACTTAATTTTTGTTCATTTTTAGAAACTTTTCATTACTCCAGACAAGAAATAAAGTGAAAGATGAAAAAAAAAAAAAAAAAAGAAAAGGAAACTCTAATCCTCCCCTGTCCCTAACCAACCCCCCTCAATTGTTGACTCATAGTATTGATATAGTACATTTGTTACTGTTTATGAAAAAATGTTGAAATACTACTAACTGTAGTATATAGTTTGTAATAGGTATATAGTTCTTCCCTACATGCCCCTCTATTATTAACTTCTAATTGTATTGTCATACATTTGTTCTGGTTCATGGAAGCGATTTCTAGTATTTGTACAGTTGATCATGGACATTGCCCACCATAGGATTCAGTTTTATACATTCCCATCTTTTGACCTCCAGCTTTCCTTCTGGTGACATATATGACTCTGAGCTTCCCCTTTCCACTTCATTCACACACCATTCGGCACTGTTAGTTATTCTCACATCTTGCTACCAACACCCCTGTTCATTTCCAAACATTTAAGTTCATCCTAATTGAACATTCTGCTCATACTAAGCAACCACTCCCCATTCTTAAGCCTCGTCCTATATCTTGGTACCTTATATTTCATGTCTATGAGTTTACATGTTATAATTTACATATAATTTACATATTATAATTAGTTCCTATCAGTGAGACCCTGCAATAATTGTCCTAATGTGTCTGGCTTATTTAACTCAGTATATTGCCCTCGAGGTTTTGTCATCAACCCATTTTTTTTTAATATGGTTTTGTTCACTCACCATACATTCCATCCCAAGTAAATAATTGATGGTTTTCTGCATGGTCATACATTTATGTATTCACCACCTTCACCATCATTTTTAAAAAGAACCATTCAGTCCTACTTTTTAGTAGAAAATGATGCTATCTTGATCTTGAAAGTAGCATTTATCCTGCCTTAGGAATAGTTTCCAACTTCCTTCAAAATACTGCATTTTACGTGTGAAACTATTCATGCCTTCGGATTTATACTTTTAGTCAGGAGGGAAAACCACAGTTGTATTAAGTATTAGTGATTGGTGTCATTCTTGAAATATTTGTGTTCTAATGATAGTTACCACCACTATTTTTTTAACTTTGGAAAAGAAAACAGTGGTAGGATAAAGAGAAATTGGGGTAAGGCGTGGAGGGTACTTCATTAGAGTACTCTTTGAGGGAGTGATATGTGAGCTGAGAATGTAACAGATCATTTTCCCCTTTATTTTAGTTCCAAGGTTATCCCCTAAAACTCACAGACCCAGATCTCCCAGACAGAACAGTATTGGAAATTCTCCTAGTGGGCCAGTTCTTGCTTCTCCCCAACCTGGCATTATTCCAAATGAAGCTGTTGCCATGCCTGTTCCAGCTGCATCTCCTACGCCTGCTAGTCCTGCATCCAACAGAGCTGTTACCCCGTCTATTGAGGGTATGTAAGAAAGGGCTTCCAGATTCCTGTTGTTCTTTGTGGAGTTGGATGGTGGAGATTTTACATTATATGAAGAATGCTATGTTTTATTCATAGATATATATTTGAGTGCACATTTGAAGTTTTATATCAGTGAAATTAGTTGTTTAGTATCATTAATTTCATGAATATTACTCTTCAATGTCAGTTGTTACCAGTTATTAACATTTCTTGGTGATAAGTATCAGTGTCAGTAAAATTATTGGTATTTCATATGTCTGCAAAGGAGAAAACATAGAAAACCAAAATCATTGAATGTTTTCCCTTTTCACTTTTTTAACTCCTAACTTTGAATTTTTTTAAAAAATTATTTTCTAGCAAAAGATTCCAGGCTTCAAGATCAGAGGCAGCACTCTCCTGCAGGGAATAAAGAAAATGTGAAGCCCAGTGAGACATCACCTAGCTTTTCAAAAGCCGAAAATAAAGGTAGGATTTTGAAAAAGCTTTAAATATAACTGTAGAAATGGGAAGTAGTATGTCTTAATCTTTTTTTTTTTTAAGAGGAAAATAGGGTTTATTTATGCCAGTGGGAGGATGGGGGGGGGCATGCTTTCCCAAATCAGCCTCCTCAAAGTGTTCCTTCAATTGATTTTTTTTAATTCATTTTTATTGCGATATATTCACATGCCATGTAGTCGTCATACAAAGCGTACATTCAGTTGTTCACAGTATCATTATATAGTTGTACGTTCATCATCACAATTAATTTTTGAACATTTTCATTACCACATACACAAAAATAATAATAAAAATTAAAGTGAAAAAGAACAATTAAAGTAAAAAAGAACACTGGGTACCTTTTTTTTTTTTTTTTGCCCCCATTTTTCTACTCTTCCATCCATACACTGGACAAAGGGGAGTGTGGTCCTTATGGCTTTCCCAATCACATTGTCACCCCTCATAAGCTACATTTTTATACAGTTGTCTTCAAGATTCATGGGTTCTGGATTGTAGTTTGATAGTTTCAGGTATTTACTGCTAGCTACTCCAATTTATTAGAACCTAAAGAGGGTTGTCTATATTGTGCGTAAGAGTGCCCATCAGAGTGACCTCTCGGCTCCTTTTGGAATCTCTCTGTCACTGAAGTTTATTTCATTTCCTTTCATATCCCCCTTTTGTTCAAGAAGATGTTCTCCATCCCATGATGCTAGGTCTAGATTCCTCCCCAGGAGTCATATTCCACGTTGCCAGAGAGATTTACTCCCCTGGGTGTCAGATCCCACTATTGGGGAGGGCAGTGATTTTACCTGCCAAGTTGGCTTAGCTAGAGAGAGAGAGGGCTACATCTGAGCAACAAAGAGGCATTCGGGAGGAGGCTCTTAGGCTCAATTATAGGCTGGCCTAGCCTCTCCTTTGCAGCCACGGTCTTACCAAGGGCAAGTCCCATGGTAGAGGGCTCAGCCCATCAAACCACCAGTCCCCTATGTCTTTGAGCACACCAGCAACCATTAAGGTGGGGAAGCCCAATACCCCTGCATTATCCACCAGCTCCTCAAAGGGGCTCTGCATATTTTTTTCTTTTTTTCTTTTTTTTTAAATTAACTATTTAAAAAAGAAATAACAATAAAAAAACATTTCATACAAACCAAAAAAGGGAGTAAAAAAAAGACAACTAACCTAAAATAACTACTTTACTTCCAACATGTTCCTACTCTACCCCAAGAAAATAACCTAATATAGCAACATTTCTGTGAACTTGTCTAATCTTATGCCTGGTATTGTGGATATTTAAATGTTTGACAAATGCCAAAATCATAATTAGTATATCGAAATGAACGTTTTGTTAATAGACTTTATTTCCATTTCTAACTTCCTACACTAAAAGAATCTTTAAGTTAAAGGAGGTTGGAAATAAATCTGCATCTGATAGTTCTTAATTTTATAGGTATATCACCAATTGTTTCTGAACATAGAAAACAGATTGATGACTTAAAGAAATTCAAGAATGATTTTAGGGTAAGTACTACATTGGATTAATCAATTAGAATTTTAAGAAATATTAAACGTTAAGGATGGCAAGTGGAAGATATACTAGACCGTAGTGTTCTAAGGTACTTGTGCAGATTGACACTCTATGCTACAAGTATATTATTTGTGGTAGAAACGTTTCTATAATAACCATTTCTCCATTCGGTAGGCTTTGCTGATGGCTATTTCCTGCTTTTGCACAGTATTTACTAAATATACTGTAGATATCAAGATAGGTTTTGAAACCAATTCAAGAAGCCATCCTGAAACTTAGCTTACGAGGAGGGGGAGGGAATGATTCTCATCTTTTTAAAAAGTGGCTGAATCAAGAGATGAATGTTAAGGTATTTTGTACATACAAATGATATAAAGAAAAATGAATGAATGCCCATACCCACTACCCAGCTAAATAAGTCAAGCATTCCAACAGTTAAAGTCACCCTGTGCCACCTACCCTTTCTCAACCCCTTCCTTCTCTTCCTTTCCTGAGAGTAAAGTTTCTTTCCCATGCAGTGGGAATATATGAATATGTATCTAACTTTAGAGGGTATTACTTTGCATAATCTTCTTATGTAATATATATATATATATATACATATATATATATATATATATATATATATATATATATATAAAATGCCATGCTGTAGGTATTCCTACACATTTACTTTTTTTTCTGTCTGCATTGTTTTTACAGTCATTCAGTCACTTCTTATTTACATTTGCACTGAATTTATTGTTAGGAAGAAAGAAATATTTTTACTCGGAAGCATATTGTTTTAGTTTCCCAGGTGCTACAGCAAATACCATAAATAGGTTGGCTTAACAACCAGAGTATATTGTTTCACGGTTTCAGAGGCTTGAAAGCTTTCTCCCGCTTGGGGTTGCTATCTTCTGGCTGGCTGGCAATCTTTGGGGTCCTTGGCTTTTTTGTCACATGGCAATGTATGTGGTGACATCTTCTCCTTTCTTCTTCAGGTTCCATTGCCTTCTGTCTGCTCCCCATGTTTGTTTGTTTGTTTGTTTTTGCTTGTTTTCTTTTTTTTTCCCCCTGTATCCAATTTCCTTTGCTTATAAGGACTTCAGACATACTGGATTAAGGCCCACCTTCATTCAGTTTTGGTGCACTAATGATGTCTTCAAAGGCTTGTTTACCAGTGCGGTCACATTCACAGGACCATGGTTTGGGACCTGAACACACATGCCTTTGTGGGGGGAGGGGAGCCGGGGGGGGGGATATGTTTCAGTCCCCAATACTTAAGGATAGTATCTTTTTTTGTAACAACTTTATTGAGATAGAATTCACATATGTTAAAATTCAGCTGTTTAAAGTGTACAAATCAGTGGTTTTAGTATATTCACAGAGTTGTGCAACTATCACCACAATCAATTTTAGGACATTTCATTACCCTACAAAGAATTCCCATACCCTTTAGCGGTCACTCCCCATTTCTCCCAACCCCACCCCCACTCCCAGCTCTGGGCAACCATTAATCTACTTTTGTCTCTATATTCATTACCCTACAAAGAATTCCCGTACCCTTTAGTGGTCACTCCCCATTTCTCCCAACCCCACCCCCACTCCCAGCTCTGGGCAACCATTAATCTACTTTTGTCTCTATAGATTTGTTTATTCTGGACATTTCATATGAATGGAACTATACAATATATGTTCTTCTATGACTGGCTTTGTTAACTTGGCATGATGTTTTCAAGGTTCATCCATCTCATAGCATGTATCAGTACTTTATTCCTTTTTATAGCCAAATAATATTCCATTGTATGGATATACCACATTTTATTTGTCCATTCATCAGTTGATGGACATTGGGTTGTTTCCACTTTTTGGCTATTATGGATAATGCTGCTGTGGACAGTCATGTATAGATTTTTGCTGGATGTATAGTTTTGTTTCTTTGGATACATAACTAGGGGTGAAATTGTTGAATCATAATGTAACTTTATTTTTAACCTTTTGAGGAATTGCCAGACTGTTTACCAAAGCAGCTGCACCATTGCACATTCCCAACAGTGAGGTGTCTAATTATTCTCTTCAGATAAAATAATGCTATTCACTTAAATTTATTAAGGATTTCCTGTGTGCTAAACACTGTTCTAAGTGCTTATCCTTTAAATCCTTTATTATCCTAACAACCCTTCTAAGTAGGTTCTGTTATCTCTAGTAGGTTTATTAGGAAACTGAGGCAAAGAGAACTCAAATAACTTGCCCAAGTTCCCAAAGCTAGTGAATGACAGCCCTGGCCATCTTTGTGTTTAAGCTTCTTGCAGTGCATCTTAATTTGAGGGGTAATAATGCATGGTTACACAGTTAAATGTCTATTCGATGAATTAATAATCACAACCACCCTCATGACATGCACATGGGCGGCCTGAGCTGCTACATTTGTTCACAGGAATCTCTAGTTTTTCATTGAGACAGAAATAGCAATACCCTGTGTTTTTGTTTTTTCCCCTTGAGAACCATCTTCAGGCTCCAATATAGCTATGTATAGGGTGCTGCTAGCTTTATTTGTCTAAGAATCACACTAGCACTTTCATCTGTAACAGATTAATAGTGTAGATTTTGGAGGTAAGTAGACCAGCTTTGAATCTTGGCCCTCACATACCATATATATAACATTGGGGCATGTTGTCTTCTCTCCCAGAGCCAAAATAGGATAATAAAACCTACTTTATAGTGTTCTTGTTAGAACCAAACTGTTTATTGCCTGTAGAATGCCTGGCACATAGTATGCATTCGTACTATCACATAAATGCTAATTCCTATTCCCAAAACATGGATCATCCAGAATTATACTGGCTGTCAACATTTTTTTGTTGAGTCAGGAACCTCGGATTTCCCTTTGGTTTAGAATACTGCAAAGAGGAGTTTTTAAAATCAGGAATTGTGCCTTAGTTTCCCCATTTGTAAAATGGCAGTAATATTATCTACATCAAATTGGGCTGTTGAAAAGATTTTAAATAGTCTGTAAATAATTTAGAACAGTGTCCAATTCATAACTGTTTGCCATTATAAGAATAATAATGACAATAAATGTCTTATTTTTGTCTTTACGCGAGGAATTTTGTGATAAACATTGTAGAAGTCTCCTGTGTTACATAATTGGTCTATTATGTGCGTAGCCCTTACTAGAGATTTTTGTGAACAAAAGTAGACTCTAATAGTGGGTGCCGATATTGTGACTTAAATTGCCACTAGGCTCAGATAAATGCCCCAAACAGCTTTTGACCTCAGCTACTTGAGGACTTCATAGTCATATTGGTGATGCAGTGAAGCTTGAGATGCACCTGCCATGCATAAAGACACTTGGTCAGATTCCAAGGGCCTCAGAAATGAAGCCATTGAAATTGGCTTACCTGTGCAGAGACGGAGGTGATAGTCTTCTGTCTAACCTTTAGGGATCCTCTCCTGCTGCATACGTTTCCGTTTAGCTCATTCTCACCACCCTGACCCCAGTGCTGTTGCTTGTATTTCCCCCATGTCTTTTGCTTCTTCTACTTCTTTTTTACTTGTCATTTCCTTCAGCTGTCCCTATTTTCTTCTATGGAATATGGCCTCTTAAATCATTTTGAATCAGTGATAGCATTTCTTTCTTTTCTGCAAATTTTAAAACCCCGAAACTTATTTCACTAACTTTTTGTCTTCTGCTTTTCTTGATGGTTCTTTTTTTTTGGGGGGGGGGGGGTTCTTTCTTTAGTTATGAGTTTAGAAAGACTAACTGATCAGCACGTCTAGTCAGGTAGCCCTCTGAATTCAGCTACATTTGTCGTTCAATCCACCACTATTCTCAGGCAAACCAAGGTCTTAGTCTGGCCTCCATAATGGGCTCCACATCCTCACTTTCCTCCCTTCAGTTCCTTCTCCTTAAACCTGCTCCCGTCATCTTTCTTAACTATAAATCTGTTCAGTCCCATATGCTGCTTAAAATTTTTCAGTGACCTCCCACTACCCTGATAATTTAAAATTAGAATCTTTAATGTTGCTTTCAGGTTCCTTACAATCTCACTCCTCATGGGTGTGTGTATATATCATTTCTTGTACATGTATCCCACCCTTTGTCCAGCCACTAATGCTTTTCTTCTTAGGAGTTTTATAGTTTTATTTCTTATATTTAGGTCTTTGGTTCTTTTTGAGGTTTTGTACATTGTGTTTTGTAGAGGTCCACCTTCATTCTTTTTTTTTTTTTTTAGTAGAATTGAAAGAAAACCCATTTTATTATTGAATAGTATTTTACCAAATGTGATAGATACATCACAGGCAATCTGCAAAGAGATCACAAAGACAGAAAGAGAGCTCACATTTTTATTTTATGGGACTAAGTGGACATACACAGAATGTTCTTCTATTTACTTACGTCTTCCTTGACTTCTTTTAAGAATGTTTTGTAGTTTTCTGCATACAAGTCCTTGATATCCTTGGTTAGATTTATTCCTGGATATTCAATTGCTAATAATGTACATGGAACTGTTTTCTTGATTTCCTCTTCAGGTTGTTCATTAGTAGTGTGTAGAAACACTACTGATTCGGGGTGTTGATCTTGTACCCACTGTTTTGCTGATTTTGTTCATTAGCTCTAGTTGCTTTGTTGTGGATTTTTCCCTCAACTCTTAAATATCTTTCACACCTTAGACTACATTACATTGCTATTGAGAAGCCACACCTTGCTATAGGTTGCCTTTACTGTATGTTCCCATAGCATTTACCCCATTTTATTAATGTCTGCTCTCACCCAGTTGGCAAGCTTTAGAAGGATAGGAATTGTTTCATGTTTTCCATAAAGTTTCTGAAACATGCATGGTAGGCACTCAGTAAATAGTTAATTTTTGAAGCTAGGACATTTTAGTGCTTAGATGACTATGATTGTGCTGTGTAGATATTTTGCTATTGCTGCCTTGAAATAAAAATACGACTCTTATATGAAGAAGCTTTGTTCAATACATTTCATGCTTAGAAATAATATTGCTTTGTCTTGTGCTCATGGAGAAAATTGATTACTAGCATTATTTAAAGTACTTAAGTATAATTATTTCCTTTTTTTAGTTACAGCCAAGTTCTACTTCTGAATCTATGGATCAACTGTTAAACAAAAATAGAGAGGGGGAAAAGTCAAGAGATTTGAACAAAGACAAAACTGAACCGAGCACTAAGGATTCCTTTATTGAGAATAGCAGCAGCACCTGCACCAGCGGCAGTAGCAAGCCCAACAGCCCCAGCATCTCCCCTTCGATACTCAGTAACTCAGAGCACAAGAGGGGCCCTGAGGTCACATCCCAAGGGGTTCAGACTTCTAGTCCAGGGTGTAAAGCAGAGAAAGATGATAAAGAGGAGAAGAAAGACGCAGCTGAGTGAGTAAATCTGGAATTCGGCATATACTTTTACCTAATTAACTTTTAAAAAGGTGTTCAGAGCTTCTAGAGTGCTTTATAAGCAGACCTCAACTTGCAAACAAGTGATCTAAACAAATTACATCTTAAGTAAAATAGGTAATTGTACCTGTGTACTCTCCTCTCTTCCCTCCTCTACCATTTTTGTACCCCAGGGCAAAAAAAAGTAAGTATGATTAAGAAAGGCTTTTCTGTCAAAACTTACAGGGAGTTGAGAAATGACTGGCTTTTGAGACCTATCTCCCTGGGCCCTAGTCGGTAATCACCCTTGCTATGCTACCAGAGCTAAGCACTGCCACTGGCTAGGAGAGAAAAATATCTTGTTGCCTACTTTGCATTCATAGTGTTTTCCTCAGAAACAGCATTCTAATTAATGGTCAGATAGACTTAACTCTGTACCTTTGATATATTGTCAGTTGAATAGACCTTTGTGGGCTAGCCGCAGAACCTACCCACCATTTATTTGTACTTTCTGGTTTCCAAACAACCTGGTTACAGCTGAACTTTTGAAATGCAGATTACTGATAAGATGAGACCTTATCAATTCTTTTCCTTCATTTGCTGCAAAGATTTTTAGTAGAGCCATGATTTTCCCAAGGTTATGTCATGTAGAAAACAAAAATAAAATACTGTATGCTAGAGAACAGGTGTTAAGAATTGTAACATTTTGTAAGGGACTATTGTCTTGTCACTTGAAAGACAATTTGTTGATTGTCTCTGGGGGAAACAGGTGCACATTACACACACTGTTTAAAAAGTTGTCCTTTTGCCAGTTTTTTTAAAAATCTAGAGATACATGTGATAAACATGTTTACTTCTTTTTTTAAAAAAATAGTAAAGAGGATTAATGGTCTTCCAGTGAAAATTGTTTAAATTTGATATATGTTTATCAATTTTTTAAAAAGTCAAGCATGGAAAATTTTAGAAAAACATAAGTCCCTTGCATATTTCATTGGACTTTGTTTTTTTCCGTTTTAGGCAAGTTAGGAAATCCACATTGAATCCCAATGCAAAGGAGTTCAACCCTCGTTCCTTTTCTCAGGTAAGAATGTTGTACTCTTTGAAGTAATGTAGTCTCTGGAAATTATTCTTTAGTAGTAGTAATATTTCTTCTTCCATACCTTCCATCTGAATTTAATTGTAGTTGCTTTAAAAACTATACTTTAAGTTCCTTTTTCTCATTTGACTATTAGTGGATATTTTTGAGCCATAGAAAAGATCCTTGTTTGTCATCACTTAGATGTGATCTTGGGCAAATCTTTGAATCTTTCTGAGTCTCAGAATATGAAGAAGGTTGGCCAGCTAGACTCTTGGGTTTGAAAATATATTGTTATCAGTATTCTACTTAACTGGTAAAAGATAGATTTTTTCTTTTGATTTTTTCAAAATACTTTTCTCCAGTTCTTTTAAAAATCACTGCCACTATTTTTTTTAATTCATTTTATTGAGATATATTCACATACCATGCAGTCACACAAAACATATCGTACATTCGATTGTTCACAGTATCATTACATAGTTGTACATTAATCACCAAGATCAATCCCTGACACTTTCATACCACACACACAAAAATAACAAGAAGAATAATTAAAGTGAAAAAGAGCAATTAAAGTAAAAAAGAACACTGGGTGCCTTTGTTTGTTTGTTTGTTTCCTTCCCCCATTTTTCTACTCATCCGTCCATAAACTAGACAAAGGGGAGTGTGGTCCATACGGCTTTCCCAATCCCGTTGTCACCCCTCGTAAGCTACATTTTTATACAATCGTCTTCAAGATTCATGGGTTCTGGGTTGTAGTTTGATAGTTTCAGGTATCTACTGCCAGCTACCCCAATTCATTAGAACCTAAAAAGGATTGTCTGTAGAAATAAAAGGCATCAAAATTGGAAAGGAAGAAGTAAAACGGTCATTATTTGCAGATGATAGGATCTTATATCTGGAAAACCCTGAGAAATCGATGACACAGCTACTAGAGCTAATAAATTTAGCAAAGTAGTGGGATACAAGATTAATGCACATAAGTCAGTAATGTTTCTATGTGCTAGAAATGAACAAACTGAAGAGACACTCAAGAAAAAGATAACCATTTTCAATAGCAACTAAAAAAGTAAAGTACCTAGGAATAAACTTAACCAAAGATGTAAAAGACCTATACAAAGAAAAGTATATAACTCTACTAAAAGAAATAGAAGGGAACCTTAAAAGATGGAAAAATATTCCGTGTACATGGATAGGAAGGCTAAATGTCATTTAGATGTCAATTCTACCCAACTCATCTATAGATTCAATGCAGTCCCACTCAGAATTCCAACAACCTACTTTGCAGACCTGGAAAAGCTAGTAATCAAATTTTTTTGGAAAGAGAAGATGCCTCGAATTGCTAAAGACACTCTAAAAAAGAAAAACAAAGTGGGAGGATTTACATTCCCTCACTTTGAAGCTTATTATAAAGCCACAGTTGTCAAAACATCATGGTACTGGCACAAGATAGACATATTGATCAATGGAATCGAATTGAGAATTCGAAGATAGAACCCCAGATCTATGGCTGACTGGTCTTTGATAAGGCTCCCAAAGTCACTGAGCTGGGTCATAACAGTCTTTTCAACAAATGGGGCTGGGAGATTTGGATATCCGTAGCAAAAAGAATGAAAGAGGGCCCCTACCTCACACCCTATACAAAAATTAACTCAAAATGGATCAAAGATCTCAATACAAAAGACAGTACCATAAAACTCCTAGAAGATAATGTAGGGAAACATCTTCAAGACCTTGTATTAGGCGGACACTTCCTAGACTTGACACCCAAAGCACAAGCAACAGAAGAAAAAATAGATAAATGGGAACTCCTCAAACTTAGAAGTTTCTGTACCTCAAAGGAATTTGTCAAAAAGGTAAAGAGGCAGCCAACTCAATGGGGAAAAAACTTTTGGAAACCATGTATCTGACAAAAGACTGATATTTTGCATATATGAAGAAATCCTACAACTCGGTGACAATAGTACAGACAGCCCAATTATAAAATGGGCAAAAGATATGAAAAGACAGTTCTCTGAAGAGGAAATACGAATGGCCAAGAATCACATGGAAAAGTGTTCAGCTTCACTAGCTATTAGAGAGATGCAAATTAAGACCACAATGAGATGCCATCTCACACCAATTAGAATGGCTGCCATTAAATAAACAGGAAACTACAAGTGCTGGAGAGGATGTGGAGAAATTGGAACTCTTATTCATTGTTGGTGGGAATGTATAATGGTTCAGCCACTCTGGAAGTCAGTCTGGCAGTTCCTAAGAAAACTAGATATAGAGTTACCCTTTGATCCAGCTATTGCACTTCTCGTTATATACCCAGAAGATCTGAAAGCAGGGACACGAACAAACATCTGCATGCCAGTGTTCATAGCAGCATTATTCACAATTGCCAAGAGATGGAAACAACCCAAATGTCCTTCAACAGATGAGTGGGTAAATAAAATGTGGTATATACACACGATGGAATTCTATGTGGCAGTAAGAAGGAACGATGTCGTGAAACATGACAGCATGGATGAACCTTGAAGACATAATACTGAGCAAAATAAGCCAGGCACAAAAAGAGAAATATTATATGCTACCACTAATGTGATCATTGAAAAATGTAAAACAAATGGTTTATAATGTAGATTGTAGGGGAACTAGTTGTAGAGAGCAATTAAGGAAGGGGAAACAATAATCCAATAAGAACAGATAAGCTATTGTGGGTAAATTTAACATTCTGGGAATGCCCAGGAATGACTATGGTCTGTTAATTTCTGATGGGTATACTAGAAACAAGTTCACAGAGATGTTGCTATATTAGGTAACTTTCTTGGGGTAGAGTAGGAACATGTTGAAAGTAAAATAGTTATCTTAGGTTAGTTGTCTTTTTCTTACTCCCTTGTTATGGTCTGTTTGAAATGTTTTTTTATTGTATGTTTTTTTTAATTTTAAAAAAAGTTAAAAAAGTTAATTTTAAAAAAAGTTAATTAAAAAACACAATACCATTTTTAATAATATTATTGATTAATTGGTGAAGTTTTACTTCAGATTTCTACCATAGTATTTTTCCTTTATGTCAAACATGTGGAAGTTTATTTTCTATGAATTTTTATCACTGGTAGGACCTAGTTTATAGTGAATAAAAATTACAAGTATTGGGAAAACCAATTCAAATTGCAATAATGGTTAACTCTTCACCTTAAAAGAGAGCTGAATCTTGTTTTTGTTTTTGTAGCCAAAGCCTTCTACCACCCCAACTTCACCTCGGCCTCAAGCACAACCTAGTCCATCTATGGTGGGTCATCAGCAGCCAACTCCAGTTTATACTCAACCCGTTTGTTTTGCACCAAATATGATGTATCCAGTCCCAGTGAGCCCAGGTGTGCAGGTATGTCATAGAACTTGATGTTTTCTTACCCTGCCTAGTTATTTATATTTGACACCAAGCACTCTTTAGACTCGAGGGAATGATGGTATGTAGAAATATTCAAAAGAGGGAAGCATGCAGTGGTATGATGTGTTGGAAGTGTATGGACCTAAATCTGAGAATTTTTTCTGGTGAAGAGCCACATGAGAAAGATGGTTTAGGTTTACTTTTGTTTGATTTTGTTGTTATTGTTGGTTTTTTTTGTTTGTTTTTGTTTTGTTTGCTTGTGTGTGGGTATGCTTTTTTTAAATTTTTGAATGGCTGATAGAGAATTGGGAAACTTTCTCAGAGCTAGGTCTGTAGCAGGTATAAAACTAGGAGAGAATACAGGCATTCCTCGGAGATATTGTCGGTTTCAGTTCTAGACCACTGCAACAAAGCATAAATTGAATTAAGTGAATCACATGATCTTTTTAGTTTCCCAATGGATATAAAAATTATGTTTACACTATAGTGTACTCATTAAGTATTTTAAGTATTATATTTGATACAGTGCACAGTTAAAGAGTGGTTGGTGTCAAATATAAATTTAGATACATTCTATTGCATTATGTCTAATAAAACAACGTATATACCTTAATTAAAGTGTGATACGGACATGAAGTGAGTACATGCTGTTGGAAAAATGGTGCTGATAGACTTGCTCGATGCAGGGATGCCGCAAATCTTCAATTTGTAAAAAATGCAGTATCTGCAAAGCACAATAAACAAACTGCATTAAAACGAGGTATGCCTTTAATAGATTGCATTCTTATTTTTCTAGGAGCCTAATCTTAATTTCTTTTCTTGACTTTCTCAAGCCTCTATACCCGATACCCATGACGCCCATGCCAGTGAACCAAGCCAAGACATATAGAGCAGGTAAAGGTGAGAATAATCCTGCCTGTGTTTGCTTGTCATCTGCATGCTGCATGAACAGAGGAACTCAGTTTATGACGGATAAATATTCGTGGTTCAGCTTCTTTGACTTTTAATGAGTTTGTACATTGACTTTTGATGACCAACATTACTTAAGAGTATTCATATGCATTTTTATGAACAAAAACAGGAGGAGAAACACTCATCAGTAGTGACTGTTCGGATATCCCTCTCCACTGCAAAAAGAATAACTGAATTTGGAAGTTTTGGATGTTAAATTTGAAAAGATTTGCTAGACTCGTTTGCCAGAATTCTGACCTTCTTATTTTATATTGACATACACTTTTTTCTCTAATTCCCAAATTTCTTTTGAAGCAGAAGGCAGCTCACTTAAAAAAACCAACTTCAAAATTCTATTAGAAGGATGTTTCCTCAGCTATAAAATGAGGGAGTTGTATAATCTAGTATAACTTAGTTGTGTAATCTAGTTCTTTTACTTGTATGATTAAAGAAGTTCCGTAGAAAACACATTTATCTTAAAAGGAACTCTCTTAATGTTGAAAAATGCTGAAGAGTTCCTTTTTACCATCCAGTTAATAGAGAACCATCAATTTTATTTGAGAAATACTAGAAAATAAAATGATTTATAAGGAAAAACATTGCTTGGTACCCAATAACTTCCCTCCTGACAAAAAAAAATTAGAATTTTTACTTGTTCTTAACTAAGAAACTTTCTTCAGTGTTTGAACTCATCATTACTTTGTGGGTGTTTAGTAATTTAAATTCTTAATTTTTTTCATAAGCATAATATCTTTTGTATTTGCTTTGGAGCACTTGAAACTGTTGGAAAAACTGTTAGATACCTTAAAGTAATCTACTTATAGGGAACAAAAGTTTCTGTCAGTGCCATTTTGAGTGAGAGTTTAATATTAAGGTGCTCATGAATTACTACCTGGTGTTGCTGTTTCCAGTGATTATTTAAAATTATGCAATGGGGACATTTTTATGTTTTAATATTAAAAAGTATCGCAGTGATTGCAAGCACTACAGTATAGCTCTGATTTCATAATAAGTTACAGTTTAACTTCAGGAAGCTCTGTTATTCAAATAGAGAGGATAAATTATATATGCTGAGGGAACCTCAGCCAGTTTTATAGAGGCATTTCTAATAACTCACAACAGCTACACTGCAAAGAATGTCAAGTTTGAGCATTGGCTATCCTAAGAAAATGGAAAGTGATAAGGTATTTGCTTTCCTCTTGATTCACTTTCCATGATTCCTTTTATCTGTCCTTTGCTCTTTACTCAAGTATTTAAAACAAATTCTAGACAATTATATTTTAATTCCCACATACTTGGTATGTATCTTTTAAAAATGTGGACATTTTTCTTACGTGGGCAGAGTGCTGTTATCACACTTTGCAAAATTAACAGTAATTCATTGGTACTGTCTAATAACCACACATAATCAAATTATCCAGATTTCATAAAAAATATATTTTTACAGTTGGCTTGACTGTAGATTTAAACAAGATCTACACTGTATTACATTTCCTGTAGTTCCTCTGCATTTTTATCCTCCTGCTGTTGCTTTATGGAGAAACCAATTATCGTGTAGATTTGTCCATTTACTTCTTGTGATGTCATTGATCACATGTAGATTCACCTTTTTTTTTCCTTTGGCAAGAATATTAGATGGGTCTGTGTGTCCTCTTGCATCACATCTGGAAGCACACAATATCTGGTCCTACTTTTGTTCTAGTAGTAAGATTGATTATTGGGTTCAGGTGGTTTTAGCCTTACCTCCCCATTATAAAATTTTCTATAAACCTTTCATCTAATATTAATCTTTCATCTAACTGATTGGTAATTGATACTTGACATCATTATTTCGTTAGGGCTGAGTTTCTCAAATTTTAGTGCATGTCAGAATCACTTGGAGAAGTTATTCAAGCACAGATTCCTTGGCCTCTTCCCAGAGTTTCTGATTCAGTAGTTTTGGTTTGTAGCCTGGGAATTTACATTTCTAGTGAATTTTATAACAAGTTACCAGCTGATAACAGTGCTGTTTGTCTGGGACCACACTTTGACCACTGTCTTTGAGGTTTGAAGATGGTGATTTTTGAATTCCTAGGATTACGTCCCCATTTATTGGCTAGAATCATTCTGTATAGGTTTTTTTCAGCTAGGGTTGTTTAATTATCCTGAAATAAAATGCACAGAAAATATAGGATAATGCTGTTAAGGGCCAGGTTTCAGAGTGGTCCCCTTGTTACTTCCAGTAGTATCTATGAAGTTCTGTTTGTTTTTTAAGGATGTAACATTCTCCCTCTCTCTTTTATTCTTATTCTTTTAATTGTTATGAATGCATGGTATTTTATATATTTGTTGCATTTCATTCCATCTGTCACCATGTTTGGTCCATGGAAACCATTCATATCATCTCCTGTTGCCTTTTTTCTTTTCTCTTTTTTTCTAAATTATCAATATGGATAGTGGTATCTTGGAACCCCACAAACCCATCACTCAGCTTCACTAGTTTACAACGCATGGCCAGTATTGCTAGTTGGATGCCCACTATTGTCTCTACTCCAACCCCCAGCCTTTCGATTTATGTGTATGTGTGTGTGTATGGAAGGTTGTGTTTCATTTTTTTATGCATTTTTTTATTGTGAACTTTCACATATATACATAACAGTGATAACTTTCAAAGTATGATTTACCAAGTAGTTAGAGAGCAAATTTCAAAGAAGTCATGGGTCACAGTTCCACACTTCCGCTATTTCCATTATTCTAAAATATAACATACATACAGAAAGGTGTTAACCTTTTTTTTTTGTTTTTTAATTTTATTTTGAAATAAATTCAAGCTTACAGGAACAATTGCAAAAACAACACAAACCCCATGCACAGAATTCCAGCATACCCCGATACCCCAATCCACCAGCTTTAACATCCTGTCACACCACCACTTCTTTCTTTCCCTCCCTATCTGTCATCCATCATCTATTGTTCTGTCTTCTGAACATATAAGAGCAAGCTGCACACATCCTTGAACAAATAATATAATTCACATATACGTTTCCCATGAACAAGAACATTCTTCTATGCAATCCCATTAAGCACAGCCAAGAAGTTCAAGAAATTCAACATTGATACAAAGCTTGCATTCTATATTTCCTTTTTTTTTTTTTTTCCTTATGTCCCATCTGTGTCCCTTTGAGCCTCCTCTCCTCCATCCTCACATCCCATCCAGGATCATCCTTGGCATTTAATTGTCATCTATTTAGACTGCCCTTTTTTTTTTCCCCGATTGTGGAAACATATATACAGCTTAAATCTTCCCATTCCAACCCCTCCCTAGCATTCCATTAGTGGGATTAATCACATTTAGAATGTTGCAATGCTATCACCTTCCCACCATCCATTACTAGAGATTTCCCTTCACCCCAAACAGAAACCCTACCCTCATTTCTTAACTCCCCATTGCCCCTTCCCCCATTTCTCGTAACCCATACTCTACTTTTCATGTCTATGGTCATATTCTCTGATACTTTCTTTGTGTTTACCATGGGGCTTAAATTTAACCTCTTAAATCTATAACAATCTTGTTTTTCTTTGATACCAACTTAACTTCAATAGGACACATAAACTATATTCTTATACTCCTCCATTCCCCCACCTTTATGTAGTTCTTGTCAAAAATTACATATTTTACAGAGTCCAAAACCACTGATTTGTCATTACAGTTTATGTATTTTAGATCCTGTAGGAAGTGAATAGTGGCGTTACATGTCAAACATACAATAGTATTGGTATTTATATTTACCATGTGATCTTTACTGGAAATCTTTATTTCTTCATGTAGTTTCAGTCAGTTGTTTAGTGTCCCTTCCTTTCAGCCTGCTCAACTTCTTGTGGCATTTCTTATAGGACTGCTCTACTAGTGATGATGTCCCTCAGCTTTTGATTATCCAGGAATGTTTTTATCTCCCCCTCATTTTTACCCTCCAGGTGTTTGTGAATTTTCCAAGTCTCTGATGGCTATTGACTTATATTTGTATTCCATTGTGGTCAGAGAATGTGCTTTGAACAAATTCAAATTTTTTTATCTTTTTAAGTTTATTGAGGCTTCTTTTATGTCCCAGCATACAGTCCATTCTGGAGAAAGATCCGTGATCACTAGAGAAGAATGTGTGTCCCGGTGACCTGGGATGTAATGTTCCATATATGTCTGTTAAATTTCTCTCTCTCTGCCTCTCCTTTCTTAGTTTCTATGTCGGTAGGGCTCCCTTTAGTATCTGAAGTAAGGCAGGTCTTTTATTAGCAAAATCTCTCAGCATTTGTTTGTCTGTGAAAATTTTAAGCTCTCCCTCAAATTTGAAGGAGAGTTTTGCTGGGTAAAGTATTCTTAGTTAGAAATTTTTCTCTCTGAGAATTTTAAATATGTCATGCCACTGCCTTCTCGCCTCCATGGTGGCCGCTGAGTAGTCACTACTTAGTCATATGTTGTTTCCTTTGTATGTGGTGAATTGCTTTTCTTTTGCTGCTTTCAGAACTTGCTCTTTCTCTTCAGTATTTGACAGTCTGATCAAAATGTCTTGGAGTGGGTTTATTTGGATTTATTCTATTTGGAGTTCACTTGGCATTTGTGCTTTGTGTATGTATATTGTATAGAAGGTTTGGGAAGTTTTCCCCAACAATTTCTTTGAATACTCTTTCTAGATCTTTACCCTTCTCTTCCCCTTCTGGGACACCAATGAGTCTTAAATTTGGACGTTTTATTTTATCTCTCATATCCCTGAGATCCATTTTGATTTTTTCGTTTTTTTTCCCCATTCTTTCTTTTGTTCTTTCATTTTCCATTCTGTGGTCCTCGAGGACACTGAGCCATTGTTCAGCTTCCTCTAATCTTGTATTATGAGTATCCAGAGTCTTTTTAATTTGGCCAGCAGTTTCTTTTATTTCCATAAGATCATCTGTTTTTTTATTTACTCCTGCAATTTCTTCTTTATGCTCTTCTAGGATCTTCTTTATGTCTCTTATATCCTTTGCCATGCTCTTCTTCATGTCCTTTATATCCTGTGTCATGCTCTCGTCGTTTGCCTTTAGTTCTTTGATTAATTGCACCAACTACTGTGTCTCTTCTGATCTTTTGATTTGGGTGTTTGGGTTTGGGTTCTCCATATTATCTGGTTTTATCATATGCTGTAAGATTTTCTGTGGTTTTGGCCTCTTGGCATTTGCTTTACTTGATAGGGTTTTTTCAGGTTATAAAAAATACCAATCTCTAATTTGTCGTATCTACAGCTTGGTGGCGTACACTTTCTCTAACCAGCAGATGGCGTCCGTGAGTCACCTGTTCCCCTCAAGTCAGTTCTCCCCAACTTTGTCTTTGTGGTATGTGGGGATCTGATTCTTGAGGGATTCAATTGGTGCACTAAGTTTGGGTGTGTTGTTGGTGCTGTCTGCCCTGAATGTGGGGTGTGTGTCTGGGTGGTTAGGGAGGCAGGGCAGCTTTAATAATCAAACCTCCCAGGTGTTCCTGGAGATTTAAGGCTGTTGCAAGAGTCTAAGCCTTCATTTCAGTCTTGCCACAGACTGTCTCTACCACTGACCCACAAGCCCTTGGTATTGGCATAGGGTCCCTGGGATTTCCAAGCAGGTCTCCCTTCTCAGCCGTGCTCTTCCAGGACCTCTGCTGAGGGAAGGTTGTGCCATGTCACAAGTATGCGCTGGCCCTCCAGGGAAGCCCTGGGCCACCAGGCTGTGCAGGGACGTTCCCAGCCTGATGCAAAGATGGTTGAATGGGGCGTGTTAATTTCCCCCTTTTTACACAGCTCCGCCTTCCCAGCTCCAGGACAATTAGCTGTGGGTGCACTAAAGGCCACTGTCCACGGCCGATATTGTGGCATGTGCACGGTGCTGTGAGAAACACTCCCCATCACAGTCGGTTTCTTGGTGTGGCTCTGGGCTGTGGGTCTGGCCCCCGGCAGGGGCGTTCCCAGCCCACCAGGGAGATGGCTGCAAGGGGCGCAGTTTCTTTCTCCTTTTGGCTCCCCTCTGCCCCCTTGGCCCCAAAACAATCAGCAGCGGGTTTGGGAAGGGCTATCCTCCATGCCAGACACTGAGGCATTGGTACAGCCCTCTCCTGCCGTGTTTCACTGCACGGTTCTCCCCATTGTATCCACAGCTGCTCCTGAGTTTTGTTTTTTTTGTTTGTTTGTTTGTTTAAGAAGAACTAGTCCGTCTCCAAATGCCAACCTGTGGTTTCACCACACTGCATCGCAGCCACCGGACTTTCAGCCGGCTCACTCACTCGTTTCAGAATGCAGACTCCCGGTTTCACCAAATGCACGGTCCCTGTGGATTTAGCAGACCTTGTCCGGCTGGTGCATCACTGAAACTGGTGTTCTGGGTCACTTTCTGGTTTTTATCTAGTATTTGTCACGGAGATGTTTTTTTGCCCTGTCTCACCTAGCTACCATCTTAGGTTCCTCCAGTGTTAACTTCCAATGTACAGCTCAACAAGATGTTATATAGGTACTTTCAAAAATTATTATGGGTTACAGTTCCACAGTTTCAGTTCTTTCCTTATCATGCAATATGGAGTATATACAGAAACGTAAAGACTTTCAAAGCACTATTCAGCGAGTACCTATAGAGCAAATTTCAAAGGATGTTATAGGTTACAGTTCCACCATGTCATTTATTTCCTTCCAGCTATCCCCACACCCCAGTATCTAAAAATATGTATATATTTATATAAAGTTTCAGTATTCATAGACCTTTGATAAATCTTATTTTGCTTGTTGCTACCTCTTCCTATCACTTAATCTCTTTCTCCTTCTTCAGGGTATCTAGGCAGTGAGCACCCTAACTTGCTTATATTGAAAGGGGGTGTCGACAGTATGGGGAAGGGGCTGCATCTGATTCTTCTTGTTAAAGAGACTGTTGCCTCTGCGTTTTAGGACTTGTCTGGCATAGGAACACCGGTGGGTTGTTTTGTTTTTTTAATAATGTTAACACAATACATACATAAAAAGCAAAATTTGCCATTTTAACTATTTTTATGTGTGCAGTGCAGTGGCGATAATTATAATGTAATACTGTCACCACCATCCATTACCAAAACTTACTCACCACCACCCCCCCCAAACAGAAACTGGGTTCCCATTAAGCAATAACTCCCCAACCTGTCTGTCTCCAAGCCCCTGGTAACCTCTAATCTACTTTCTGTGTCTGTGACTTTGCTTCTTCTAGATATTTCATATAAGTGGAATCATATGATATTTGTCCATTTATGTCTGGCACATTTCATTTAGCATAAT
The DNA here is from genome assembly GCF_015220235.1 of Choloepus didactylus. Classification (NCBI taxonomy): domain Eukaryota; kingdom Metazoa; phylum Chordata; class Mammalia; order Pilosa; family Megalonychidae; genus Choloepus; species Choloepus didactylus. Next base: position 11,147,294 of record NC_051329.1, on the reverse strand, counting down.
GTTTTCACGGTTCATCCATGTTGTAGCATGTATCAGAACTTCTATCCTTTTTATGGCTGAACAATATTTCATTATGTAAATATACATTTTGCTTACCCATTCATCTGTTGTTGGACCTCTGGGTTATTTTCATTTTTTGGCTATTGTGAATAATGCTGTTATGAACACTGGCATACATGTATTTGTTTGCACCCGTTTTCAGTTCTTTTTGTACCCAGGAGTGGGATTACTGGGTCATATAATGATCTTATAACTTTTTGAGAAATTGCTAAATTGTTTTCCACAGCAACTGCATCATTTTACATTACCATCAGCAATGAATGAGAATTCCAGTTTCTCCACATTCTTGTCAAATATTATTTCCCATTTTTTTATAAATAATAGCCATCCTAGTGGGTGTGAAGCAGTATTACACTGTGGCTTTAATTTGCATTTCTCTAATGACTAATGATGTGGAGCATCATTTCATGTATTTGTCAAGTCCTTTGCCCATTTTTAAATTGAGTTGTCTTTTTTGTTGTTGAGTCATAGGAGTTCATTATATATTCTGGATATTAAGCCCTTATCCAATATATGGTTTTATATTATCTTCTTCCATTCTGTAGTTTGTCTTTTTCACTTTCTTATTAATTTCCTTTGCACAATTTTTTTTTTAATTTTCATAAATCAAATTTATCTGTTTTTTTTTCTTTTGGTGTCATATATAAGAATCCATAGCTAAATCACAGACCATGAAGATTTACCCTTATGCTATCTTCTAAGAGTTTTATAGTTTTTAGCTCTTATGTTTAGGTCCTTGATCCATTTTGAGTTTTTTGCATATAGTTTGAAGCAGGGTTCCAACCTCATTCTTTCTGCATGTGGTTATGCAGTTTTCCCAGCCCCATTTTTTACACAGACTATTTCCCTATTGCATGTACTTAGCAGCCTTGTCAAAAATTAATGGGCCATAGGACTTTCAGTTCTGTTCTACTAATCTGTTGGTCTGTCATTGTGCCAGTACCACCCTGTTTTGATTACTGAAGCTTTGTCATAACATTTGAAATTGGGAAGTGTGAGTCCCTCCTATGTTGTCCTTCTTTTTCAAGGTTGTTTGGGCTATTTGGGGTCCCTTGAAGTTCCATATGAATTTAAGGGTAGGTTTTTCCATTTCTGCACAAAAGGCTGCTGGAATTGTAGTAGGGATTGCATTGAATTTATAGGTTGCTTTGAGTAACATTGACATGTTAACAATATTGACTCTGAACCTGGGATATTTTGCCTGTTGTTTAGGTCTTCTTTAATTCTTTCGGCAAGGTTTTGTAGTTTTCAGTATACACGTCTTGCGTATGTTTAATTAAATTTATTCCTAGATATTTTATTCTTTTCGATGCTACTGTAATTAGAATTGTTTTCTTAATTTCCTTTTCGGATTGTTCATTGTGAGGATATAGAAACAGAATGACTTTTGCGTGCTGATCTTACACCCTGGCACTTTGTTGAATTCATTTATTAGCTCTGGGGGTTTTCTTGTGGATTCCTTATAGTTTTCTATCTATAAGATCATGTCACCTGCAATAGAGATGGCTTCACCTCTTCCTTTCCTTTTTATTTGGATACATTTTTTTATGTCTTTTTCTTGCCTGAATGATCTTGCAGGTATTTCTACTACAATATTGAATAGCAGTGGTGAAAACAGGCCTCCTTGTCTTCTTCCTGATCTTAAGGGGAAAGCTTTAAGTCTTTCACATTGAGTATGATATTAGCTGTGGGTTTCTCATAAACAGCCTTTATCACATTGAGAAAGTCCCCTTCTGTTCCTACTCTTCTGAGTGTTTTTTAAGAAAGTGTACTGGATTTTGTTGAATGCCTTTTCTGCTTCTGTTGAGAAAATCGTGGGTTTTTTTCCCCCTTCATTCTAATAATGTAGTATATTGCATTGATTTTTCATATGTTGAACCACCCTTGCATTCCTGAGATGAATTCTACTTGGCAATAGTGTATAATCTTGAATTCTTTGGAAGAGTTTGAGAAGGATTGTTATTAGTTATTTAAAGGTTTGGTAGAATTCATCAGTGAAGCTATCTGGTCCTGGGCTTTTCTTTCGTGTAAGTTTTTTTTATTATTAATTCAGTCTCTGTACTTTCTATAGGTTTGCTGATATTTTCTATTTCTTCTTGAATCTACTTGGGTAATTGATTTATTTCTAGGAATTTTAATTTTTCTTATAGATTTTTTAGTTTGTTCGTGTACAATTGTTCATAATATTCTCTTACAATCCTTTTTATTTTTGTAAAGTCAATAGCGATGCCACCATTTTACTTTCGGAATTTTATTTTCATCTTTTCTCTTTTTTCCTTTGTCCTTTTCCTAGCTAAAGATTTGTCAGTATTGATTTTTTTCTGAGAACCAACTTTTTGTTTTATTTATTCTCTCGATTGTTTTTCTATTCTCTATGTCATTTATCTTCACTATTATCTTAATTTTTTCCTTTCTTCTGCTGACTTTGGGTTTGCTTTGTGTATGTTTTTCTAGTTCCTCAAAATGCAAAGTTTGGTTATTTGAGATGTTTCTTCTTTTTTAATATAGACATTCATAGCTATAAATATCCCTCTGAGCACTGCCTTCACTGTATCCCATAAGTTTTGTTATGTTTTGTCTTTGTTTTCATTTGTCTCTAAAGTATTAATTTCCCTTATAGTTTGTTCTTTAACACGGTTAAAGCATACTCTTAAGTATGCTGTTTAATTTCCACATATTTATAAATTTTTCACTTTTTCTTCTGTTGATTTGTAGCTTCATTCCACTGTGGTCAAAGAGGCTACTTTTTATGATTTTAATATTTTTAAATTATTTAGACTTCTGTTGTACCTTAACATGTGGTCCATTGTAGAGAATTATATATGTGAATTCCGCTGTTTGGTGAAGGGTACTATATATTTAAGTTAGATATACTTGATATATAATGTTGTTCAGGTCCTCTATTTCTTTATTGATCTGTTGTTTAAATATTCTGTCCAATGTTGTGTTGAGCTGTCTATTTCTCCCTTTGATTCTGTCAGTGTTTGCTTCATATATTTTGGCACTCCACCATTAGGTGCGTGTATATTTATAATTTGTTAAATCTTCTTGTTGAATTGACCATTTTACTGGTATAAAATGTCATTTTAAGTCTCACACCTTTTTGCCCCTCCTTGTCTCCATTACTGCCTTCTTTTTGGTTTAGATGATTTTTTTATAATCCATTTTGAATCACTTATCCTTCCCTTTTGTGTAGATTTTTAATGTATTTTCTTTATGATTACCATGGGGATTGCATTTAGCATACTAAATCTATTACAATTGACTTTGTATTGATCCCAATTTGATTTCAGTAGCCTCTCCAGTCATATCATCTGTATCCCTCCATATCTCCCTTTTTTGTTGTCCATGTCACAAATTACATCTTTATGGATTATGTGCACAACAGCAAAGATTTACACTTACGTTTTGTTTTTCTCATATTGAATTGATTTTTATTTCCAGACATGCCGTGTCTAAATAAAACAAGTCAACCCTTGCCTTTAACAGTAATATTGCATTATAAAAGTATTTTAAAACTCCACCCTGTCTTTCAGCATAAATTACTGGTATATGAGCTAATTATCTAAAGGCATTTCTCTATTCAGATCCATTATCCAAGGGTTCTCTGACTATTACAAGGTAACTGTAAGTGGGAAGTTAAGGAGGAAGAGGAAAGAGAAGGGAATAAAATTCTCCCCATTAAAGGGTTTTGTTGCAATGAGAAGAAAAAATATTGACATCTTTATACTGTGTTAAATAATGCTTACAACATAAATTCAACAGGCTGAATTGTAACTCAGAAATTTTCTTCCTACATACAGTGTATTTACAAATGTGTTTATTTATTAACTTACACAGCAATCTCACAATAACTGGTAAAGAAGGTATACTACTAGTATACTTGTTTGCAGTGTTTTAAGGGAAATTCATATTGCCAGGGAGATCAAGTTCTAAACAGATTCTCAACAAAACATCCAAATATTGAAAGTAGTTAAAAATCAGAAGGCAAAGAAATATCACCAAAAGGTAAGATAAATTGTAGGTTAAATATAAAACTAAATCACTGGTAAATTAACCTAACTATACAGATCTAATAAAAAGCAAAATCAGCCTGAAAGACCCAACATTTAAAAAAAAAAAAAAAAAACTAAACTAAAAAATAAGGCATAAATCTGCATAATACTGTTTTATTTCCATTCACTCCTTTTCCTCTTCTGTGTATGCTTTTTCACATCTGCCTGAAGGGACTTAAGAGAATACTGTTTCCTTCTTCGATTTGACCTCAGATATCCTGAGCAAAGTAGTTGCTATAGTGCTGAAGAGCCAGTTAATGAATTTGAATTTGGCACTATGATCAAAACTATTATAAGCAGTAGAAACAATTTGGTATCTAAGATTTACCAACACTTACGTTTTTTAAACGTGAATTTTTAGCTTTATAAGAAATAAAGGGCAATACTATAAGTGAACAAATAAAATAGTACAGACATATATATTTACCAGTATTTTTTTCTTATGCTGGTGATCTTTGTTGTTTTGGTGTTGTTGTTGTTGTTGTTGTTTTTCTTTTCATCTAGAAATGAGATACTGCCTAATGTCCTTTGATTCCAACATGGAGCGTTTCCCTTTAGGATTTCCTGTAAGGCCCGTCTAGTGGTAGTAAACTGTCTCTGTTTTTGTTTTCCTGGTAATGTCTTAATTTCTTCCTCATTTTTGAAGGACACTTTTGCCAGGCATATAATTCTTGAGTAACTGGATTTTTTGCTTGCTTGTTTGTCTTTTCTTTTCAGCACTTTCAATATGTCTTCCCTCTCTTGCTTTTATGCACACACAGACAATATTTTTTTAATTAGAAGAGATGTGGGTTTATAGAAAAATCACACAGAAAGTACAGAGTTCCCATTATAATAGTAATCCCCTATGCTAACACCTTGCATTAGTGTGGTACACTTGGTACAATTAGTGAAAGAACATTTTTATAATTATAGTGTATGAACTGTAGTCCGTTTACATTAGGACTTACTGCTTGTGTTGTGCAGGGCTATATTGTTTTTTAATTTTTATTTTAATAACTGTTCTAGTTTGCTAATGCTGCCAGAATGCAAAACACCAGAAATGGATTGGCTTTTATAGAAGGGGTTTATTTGGTTACACAGTTACAGTCTTAAGGCCATAGAGTGTCCAAGGTAAGGCATCAACAATCAGGTACCTTCACTGGAGGATGGCCAATGGCATCCAGAAAACCTCTGTTAGCTGGGAAGGCATGTGGCCGGCGTCTGCTCCGAGTTCTGGTTTCAAAATGGCTTTCTCCCAGGACATTCCTCCCTAAGCTTCACCTCCTCAAAAATGTCACTCTTAGTTGCTCTTGGGACGTTTGTCCTCTCTTAGCTTCTCCAGAGCAAAAGTCTGCTTTCAAAGGCTGTCTTCAAAATGTTTCTGTAAGCTGAAGCTCCTCTCTCACTTCCAATGTGTTCTTCAAAGTGTCCCTCTTGGCTATAGCAAGCCCATTCCTTCTGTCTGAGCTTATGTAGTGCTCCAGTGAGTTAATTCAGACCCACCCTTGAATGGACGGGGTCACAGCTCCATGGAAATTATCCAGAGTTATCACCCACAGTTGGATGGGGGGCATTAGAAACAACCTAATCCTAACGTTCCAGCTAAATCCCCACTAATATGTCTGCCCCACAAGATTACGTCAAAGAATATGGCTTTTTCTGGGAGACATAATACATTCAAACTGGCACAGTAACATAGATGCAACCTAAAATTTCACCCTTTAACCATTTTCAGATACATAACTCAGTGTATGTACAATGTTGTGATACCATCACCATTCTCCATTACCAAGTTTTCCCATCAATCCCAAAAGAAATTCTGTACTAATTAAGCTTTAACTCCCCATTCCCTACTTGCATCCTTGTCTCAGTAACCTTTATTCTGGTTTCTGTGACTCTGTGAATTTTCTTATTCTAATTATTTAATATCAATGGGATCATACAATATTTGTCCTTTTGTGTCTGGCTTATTTCATTCAGTGTCTTATCTTCAAGGTTTATCCATTTTATCACATGTACCAGAAATTCTTTCCTTTTCACAGCTGAGTAGTATTCCATTGTATATATACCATATTTTGCTTATCCATTCTTCTGTTGACAGATCCTTGGATTGCTTCCATCTTTTGGCAGTTGTGAATAATGCTACTAGGAACACTGGTGTACAAATACCAGTTTTCCCAACACTATTTCTTGAAGAGACTATTCTTGCCCCATTGAGTGAACTTGGCACTCTTGTCCAAAATCAATTGACTGTGTGTGTGTAGGTCTGTTTCTGAACTCTCAGTTCAATTCCTTTGATCTGTATATCTGTCCTTGTGCCAATACCATACTATTTTGACTACTGCAGCTTTGTAATGAGTAACAACATCAGGAAGTTTGAGTTCTCTAACTTTGCTCTTCTTTTTAAAGATAATTTTGGCGATTCAAAACCTTACCTTCCATATGAATTTGATGGTTGTCTTTTTCATTTCTGCAAAGTAGATTGTTGAAATTTTGATTGGGATTGCACTGAATCTTAATTTCCTCTTTGGATTGTTTATCACTAGTGTTTAGAAACATGGCTGATTTCTGCGTGTTGATCTGTGTATCCACCATTTTGTTGAATTCGTTTATCAGCTCTAATAGCTTCTTGTTGATTTTTTGGGATTTTCTATATATATTATCATGTCATCCACAAATAATGAAAGTTTTACTTTTTCCTTTCCAGTCTGGATGCCTTTTATTTCTTTTTCTTGCTTAATTGCTCTGGTGAGAACTTCCAGTACAATGTTGGATACCAGTGGTGACAGTGGGCATGCTAAGTGTTTTTGTCAAGAACGGTGCTCGATTTTGTCAAATGCTTTTTCTGTATCAGTTGACGTGATTGTTTGGTTTTTGGTTTTTCCTTCTTTCGTTAATGGTATGTGTTACAGTAATTGATTTTCTTACATTGAACCACCATGGCATACCTGTGATAAATCCCACTTGACCATGGTGTATAATTCTTTTTTTCTTAAATGTAATTTTATTAAGCTGTATTCACACACCATACAATCCACTCTGAAGTATACAATCAGTGGCTCACAATATCATCACTTTTGTTCTGCATTCATCACCATGATCAATTTTAGAACATTTTCATTGCTCCAGAAAAGGAAATAAAAATGAAAGAGAAAACCCAAAACATCCCATACCCCATATCCACCCCCTATTATTGACCCCTAGTATTGGTGTAGTACATTAGTTACTATTGGTGAAGGAATATTAAGAGATTACTGTAACTGTAATCCATAGTTTGCCATAGATACATTTTTCCCTTATACCCCTCTATTATAACTCCTTGTAATAGTATCGTACATTTGCTCTAGTGTATGAAAGGACTTTTTTTTTATTTGTACAGTTAATCACTGTCGTTATCCACTGTAAGATTCACTGTGTTATATATTCCCATGTTTTAACTTTCACCTTTCCTTCTGGCAGCATGCATGTTTCTAAACTTCCACTTTCCACCACTTTCATCCTCAATTCAGCACTTTTAATTATACTCATGACAATGTGCTATCATCACCTCTATCCACTTCCAAATATTTAAGTTCAACCTAGTTAAAAGTTCTGCACATGCGCTCCCCATTCTCTGGCCTCATTCTGTATCCTGGTAACCTATACTTTAGATTTTATGACTGTGAGTTTACATATTATAATTAGCTCAAATTAGTGAGATCATATAATATTTGTCCTTTTGTATCTGACTGTTATTTCACTTAACATGATGACCTCAAGGTTTACCCATATTGTGGCGTGCTTCAAGACTGCATTCCTTCTTACTGCTGAATAATATTCCATCATAAGTATATATCACAGTTTTTTTATCCATTCATCTGTTGATGGACACGTGGTTTGTTTCCATCTTTTGGCAATTGTGAATAATGCCTCTATGAGCAAGAGTGTGCAAATGTTTGTTCATGCCCCTGCTTCCAGATCTTCTGGGTGTATACCACATAGCGGAATTGCCAGATCATAAGGCAACTCTATACTTAGCTTTCTGACGAACTATAATTCTTTTTATGTGCTATTGGATTTGGTTTGCTAGTATTTTGTTCAGGATTTTTGCATCTGTATTCATAAGGGATATTGGTCTGTAATTTTCTTTTCCTGTAATATCTTTATTTGACTGGTATTAGGATGGTGTTGGCCTCATAGAATGAGTTAGTCAGATAGTTCAGTTCTTTGAAAGAGTTTGAGCAGGACTGACCTGTGAAGTCATTTGGTCCTGGGCTTTCTTTGTTGGGAGGTTTTAGGTTTTATTTTTGTTTTTCACATTTTGTTATATTTATATCAGGTGTCCAGGAAAGGCCAGTCTGTACTGAAAGAAAGTAGATTATTGGTTGCCAGGGACTTGGGTTGGAAATGGGAAGTGACTGTAAATGGACATGAGGGATCTTTTGGGGGTGATTGAAATGTTGTAAATTTAGATTGTGGTGATTGTTGTACAACTCTCTAAATTTACTAAAAATCATTAAACTCTACATTTAAAATGAGTGAAATTTATGGAATGGAAAGTGTACCTCCTTGAAGTTGATACATTTTTTAAAAACACAAATGCTTGGATTTCTTTTTGGGAAGTTTTTGATAACTGATTCAGTCCCTTTACTTGCACTTTGTCTGTTGAGATCTTCTGTTTCTTCTGAGTCACTGTAGATAGTTTCTGTGTTTCTAGGAATTTGTGTATTTCATCTAGGTTGTCTAATTTGTTGGCATACAATTGTCCATAGTGTCCTCTTATGATCCTTTTTATTTTGGTGGCGTCAGTAGTAATGTCCTCCCTTTCTTTTCTAATTTTAATTATTTCTTTTTTTTCTTTGTCAGTCTAGCTAAAGATTTGTTGAATTTATTGAGCTTTTCAAAGAACCAACTATGGTTTTGTTAATTCTTTATTGTCTTTTTTTAATTCTCTATTTCATTTCTGCTATAATCTTTGTTATTTCCTTCTTTCTGCTCACTTTAGGTTTGGCTTGCTGTTCTTTTTTTAGTTATTCCAGGTGTGTGTTTAGGTCTTTTATTTGAGCTCTTCTTTTTTGATGTAAGGATTAGGGCTATAAATTTCCCTCTGAGCCCTGCCTTCACTGTGTCCCATAAATCTGGATATGTTAATGTTACGGTTTGCTAATGCTACCTTTATGCAAAATACCAGGAATGGATTGGCTTTTATAAATGGGGTTTATTTGGTTACAAATTTGCAGTCTGAAGGCCAAGAAAATGTCCAAATTAAGGCATCAACACAAGTATACCTTCACCAAAGGAAGGTCAATGGCGTCCAGAAAACCTCTGTTTTCTGCGTGCTCCCAGGTTACGTTTTAAAATGGCACTCTCCAAAATGTCAGTGTCTGCTTTCAGTGACCATCTTCAAATTGTGTCCCTCAGCTGCAGCAGCCAGCTCCTTCTGTCTGAGCTTTTATATAGGACTCCAGTGATTAAATCAAAGGCCCACACTGAATGGGCAGGGCCACATTTCCATGGAAACATTCAATCAAGAGGTCACACCCTAATCAGAGATGTCATTCACAGTTGGGTGGGTCACATCTCCATGGAAACAATCAAAAGGTTCCAACCCAATCAATACTAATACGTCTTCCCCCACAAGATTGCACCAAAGAACATGGCATTTTGGTAAACATAATACATCCAAATGGGCACAGTTATGTTCTCATTTTTATTCGTCCCAAGATATTTCCTGATTTCACTTTGATTTTTTGGGTGACCCATTGATTGTTTAGGAGTGTTTAGCTTCCAAATAATTGTGGATTTTCCACTTCTCTGTTATTGATTTGTGTAGCTTCATTCCATTGTGGTCAAAGGAGATGCTTGTTATAATTTCAGTGTTTTTAACTTTATTGAGACATGTTTTATGACCTAACATGTGGTCTCTCTTTGAGAATGATCCGTGTGCACTTGAGAAGAATGTGTATCCTGGTGTTTTGGGTGCAGTTTTCTATATATGTCTGTTATGTCTAATTCATTTACGATTTCAAGTTCTCTGTTTCCTTGCTGATATTCTGTCTAGATATTCTGTCTATTGATGAAAGTAGTGTAGAGGTGTCCATTTCTCCTTCCCTTAATTCTTCACCTCCACCTTCATTATCAGTGCAGAAACAGAAGGTTAAATACACAGCAGTCTTAAGCCAAAGAACTCTTCCCACAAAAGCACATCATTCCACAGGTGACTTAGTTCTAGCAAAATTGTTGAATTCCTAGGAGAGGAAATCACACTTTTTTTGTATCAGTGGAGAGCCATAGTATTCCTGAAAAAACAGCTTGTCATACTTAAAATATGACCAAAGTGAGTTTCCAGTTAAAACATAGGAAGACCCTCATGTCAGCTACCACAGTGACTCTAGACTCAGCACAATCCTTAGTCTTAGGAAGAACAAAATACAAGTCAGCCATGAAAAGAGCTGATGAGGAAAAAAAATTCATTCAATAAGAATTTCTTACTCTAAAGAAAAAACAAAAATTGAGCATTCATGTTTCCTATTTACAGTCATCCAACACCACCAACATACTATTTAACAGTAGGTTCCACATTTTATTTTGTTTTTAAGTTACATTTCAGGAAACTTAGATCAGTTTTTTCCTTGCAATATCTCAAAATTCCTTGTGCTATCACTGTATTTATACCATAAACTATTTCTAACCTGATCTCAGTTCTCCAGCTATTGGCTTTAGCTTATTGATTAAATAAACTGATGGGATAAACATAAGCAAGGTAGTTTTGTGAACAAGAATGAAGTCACTAGGGCACCCTCATGTTTACCATTTTCTCCCTGACTAAAATTGATACTAGGAAATAGAGTATTGGCACAACTTCCATTTTACTGCCAGAATCCCATGTGTTGGTCACCACCACCAATTCTTAGTTCAAGTATGAAGACAGTTACCTTAATACTTCTCATATCCACCCAGGTTTTCCTCTAATCTCAGTTATTGCATAGAGTTCAAATCCCCATGTGCTAATGTTTGGGACACGACATGGTAGTGTGTATTTTGGAAAAATGTGGATAGGTCATACTTCATATAATATGTTCCAAAATGGCACAGAATACACATCCCTTTATTGTTGGGTCATGATATACTGTAGACCCATTGCAGTGGGTACACAAAGAAAAAGGAGCAGAATCAGTTCTGATATCCCATTTAAAAGCCTGTGTCTAGAAGGAGGCTCCCTTGTCTGAGAGCCTTTGCCCTGTTAGAGTTCCCACTGTTGAAACACTCAGGTCTCGAGGTTAGTTACAAGGATGGCTGTAGATAATTGGAGGATGAGCAATTTTGTGGTTATTGAAGTTGCCATCATTGCCATAAGGACCTGAGTTGTAGTAACAGGTGACATTGGTGGCATTGGGGATGGTGATTTGTTCTGCCAGCACATGCAAGTCCAGGAGGGAGAGAATGAGGTCCAAAGTCTGCCTCCATTCATACCCCAGAAGACACACTGCTCTCATTCACTAATCTGCAAACGATTATGAGGTTGTTATACCTGCTTCTCTCCTCTTCAGCAAAGTGGTTTCTGAGGTAAGTCTCCAATGCCCTTTGCTGTTCAAGGATGTCCAGAAAGTATATGGAAAACCCAGAGCACATGTAATGCTCTAGAGTTTTGGTTTCTTCCTGTCTGTGGGCCTGATGTCCCGCATAAGAATTTTGCTGTACTTGAGAAGGCCCCTCCCCTAATTTCTTCAGGATTCTTGGTGGTGATTAGTCTGTTCTGCAGACAGTGAAAGACCTTCATAGTCCCTGTACACACTCTCTCCATGCACCGTGGAGTGTACTCAGATTATGGGATTATTGGAGCAATTATAGGAAAAAAGCAAAGAATGCAGTAAGACTTGGTATTTGCAGAGGTCCTGTGCTTTGATGCTGCCTTCTCCAGCCGCTGTGGATGGTCTGCATCGTGTCCTTCAAAGTTATCTCCAAGTTTGGAAAGTTGCCTTCTCCATGGATTGGTTAAATCTGATCGGGACCTCATGCAGCCAGCTCACCTGATCCCAGTTCAGCGCACTGAAGACATGCAGTCCTGGTACTGCTGCTCTCATATGCCATCTTGGGGGATGTTCTTGCCAGGGAAACTGGGTAGTGGAAGAGGAGATGACAGAGGCAGGTCCTTGGCCTGGACAGCCACCAGGCAGTGGCACCAAGTGAGCTGTCTTGCAGTTTTTCATAGTCTGTCTTTGTCCTTAGCATTGATTGGACAGTTTGATCATTATGTGTCTCAGTATATGTCTGTTTGGGTTTCATCTTGTTTGGTGTTTGTTAAGTATCTTGGATTTATATATTCATTTGTTTCATCAGATTTGGGAGGTTTTCTGCCATTATTTCCTCAAATATATTTTCTGGCATTTTATTTCTCTCATCTCCAGTATGCTTGATGGTGTCCCATGGTTTCCTCAGGCTCTGTTCTTCCCCCCCCCCCCACTTTTTCTTCTCTTCATCTGTTTTCAAGTTCACTTATTCCTTCTTCTGCCTCTTCCATCTGCTTTAAATCCCTCTATTGTTTTTTTTTAAATTCAGTTTCATTGAGATATGTTCACATACCATACAATCATCCATGATGTACAATCACCTGTTCACAGTACCATCCTATAGTTGTGCATTCATCACCCCAATCTATTTTTGAACATTTTACCTTATACCAGAAAGAATCAGAATAAGGATAAAAAATAAAAAAGAACACCCATATCATCCTCCCCATCCTACCCTATTATTCATTTAGTTTTTGTACCCACTTTTCTACTCATCCATCCATACACTGGATAAAGGGAGTGTGATTCACGAGGTTTTCACAATCACACTGTCACCACTTGTAATCTACATTGTTATACGATCGTCTTCAAGACTCAAGGCTACTGGTTTGGAGTTTGGTAGTTTCAGGTATTTACTTCTAGCTATTCCAATACATTTAAAACCTAAAAAGTGCTATCTATATAGTGCTTAAGAATGTCCACCAGAGTAAACTCTCGACTCCCATTTGAAATCTCTCAGCCCTTGAAGCTTTATTTCGTTTCATTTTACATCCCACTTTTGGTCAAGAAGATATTCTCAATCCCATGATTGCCAGGTCCAGATTCATCCCCAGGAGTCATATCCTGCATTGCCAGGGAGATTTACACCCCTGGGAGTTGGGTCCCACATAGGGGGGAGGGCAGTGAGATCACCTGCCGAGGTGGCTTAGTTAGAGGGACAGGGCCACACCTGAGCAATGAAGAGGCACTTGGGGAAGACTCTAAGGCACAATTAGAAGCAGGTTTAGTGTCTCCTTTGCAGTAGCAAGCTTCATAGGGGCAAGCCCCAAGACAGAGGGCTCAGCATGTCAAGCCGTCATTTCCCAGTGTTTGTGAGAACATCAGCAACAATCCAGGTGAGGAAGTCGAACATCTCCACATTTTCCCCCAGCTCCTCGGGGGGCCTGAATATATATTTTTATTCTCTGCCCAAATTACTTCGGGATGTGTTGCTTTTTCAGTCTAACCTATACAGACCTACCATAGCTCACTTTCCATTCAAAGTTCCATGTAATTGTGGTGTTTGAACAAACTGACTGTAGAAGTTATGTTGTTTAGAAAATATAGATCCTGCACCAAATAAACATTTCTTCCCTTGGTCTCACATGTAAGTTGAAGTTTTAACGCACAGTCGGTTTCGGCCTTTACCCTTTGGCCCAATTTGCCCTAGTCTTAACCAGATCTGCTTCATTCATATCTCTAATTGAAATCTGGTCTCTTTTTCAGCTTTTTTTTTTTAACAGTTGCTGTATGCGCTAATACTGACGTTCATATCTGCCGAGCTCTAGCTCTGAGTTTCAGGCGTCACACAGATACCCCGTGTTCCAGAGACCAATCAGGTTATACACCAAGGGATCAACATTTCAGAGTTTGGAGATAGCTGTTACGATTCAGGAATAGATTTGACTGCTGTGAGAGCTTAAATCTAGGGACCATTACAATAATCATTTCCCTGTTAGGCTGTGCTCTAAGATTCAATTCTGAGTTTACACATTGTAGGTAGTCCATATTGGTGAGGCATTATAGTGTTTGCCTTTGTTTCTGGCGTACTTCACTCAAAATGCTTTCTATAGGATCCATTCAACTCCTTGCGTGTCTCACGTCACTCTGTCTCGCAGTTGCTCAGTGTTCTATTGCATGCATACACCACAGTTCACCATTCTATTCCTCAGTCAGTGTACCCTTAGGCCACCTCCACCTTCTGCAAATCATGAATACTGCTTCCACAAACACCTATGTGCAAATGTCCATTCATATCCCTGCTCTCAGGTCTTCCAAGTACATACCCCATAGTGAGGATGCAGGACCTTATGGCCCCCACATAGCTTCTTATAGAACCACCACACTGACCTCCAGAAAGGCTACACCATTCTGCGTCCTCATCAACAGTAAATAGGTACATCCCTCTCTCCATGTTTTCTCTAGCACTTTTACCCCTATGTATATCTTTACCTACAATTTTATAAAGATATAATCACATAACATACAATTATCCACAGTGTACAATCAGTTGTTCACGGTATCATCATATAGTTCTACATTTATCACCACAGTCAGCACTTGAACATGTTGATTAAGATTTTGCTGATCTCAGCTGTTCCACGTGTTGGTGAGTGTTGTATGAAGTATGTCCAAAGTCAGATTGCTCTGCGGTGTCTGGTCCACGTGGTTCCTGGCTTTCTACCCACTGCTCTGGAGAAGTAACTAAAACCCACACCTCACCACTCCACCATCTTGCCCACTCTCCTCTATTGGTTTTTTCACTTCAGTTCCTGTACTTTTTAGTCCAGAATTTCCATTTGATTCTTCTTTATTATAATATCTATCTCATTATTGAAATTCTCATTTTGTTCATAATTGTTTTCCTGATTTCCTTTAGTTCTTTGTCCATGTTTTCCTTTATTTCATCGGTCTTATCTTTGAGAGTTGTTCTAAGATCTTTGGTTTGTAATTCCATGGATTGCATATCCTCTGGAATATTTTCTATCCAATTATTTGTCGCCTATTACTGGACCATACTTTCCTGTCTCCTTCTGTGTTTTTGTAATTTTTTTGTTGGTAACGACATTCTGAGAATTATGTTATGATTACTTGCCAGACTAAGAAAACAAATGGAAGGAAAGAAAGGGAGAGGGCAGGAAGTAAAGGAAAAAAAAAATGTGGAAACACAAAATACCCACAAAAACCAAACAACAAAAAAAGTAACGAAGTTCGCTACTTCTCCAAGTCACTTGTTACATGCCATTGTGAAGCCATAAGCTAGTACTGTTGAGGCTGAATCCTAGGCCTGCCTCCCTGCTGGTACCTCAGGATCTTCCAGAACCAAAAACAAAACAGAGAAAGCAGTCAGTCAACCAACCAACCAAGAAAAGGTGGAGGAAGAAGTGCACTGGCCCTTCATGCCCCTGTAGTTGCTATTGTAAAGCCAGAAGATGCTGCTTCTGAGAGAAACCAAGGCTATCGCCTGTGCTGGGCCCTCCGCGATCTGGCCCTCTGCCAGAAAGAGAAAGAAGAAACCTAACCAGTGAAAAAAGTGTACTGGGTCTTTTAAGTCCTGGTCGATGTTGGGGTGAGGCCAGAAGCCACTGCTGCAGAGAAGGCTGAAACCAAGGTCAGAGTCTGTGCTGTGCCTTTCAGGGTCTGCCAGACCAGGAAATGCCCACATACAGAGGAAAAAAAGAGCCCATACCAGCTCTTTGGATCTAGGTGGATGTTGCTGGAAAGCTGGAAGCTCATTGCTATTGAGTTAATGCTTCTAGGCCTTTTCAATGGACAATCTTAGGAATTATCACTTTTTTTTTTCTTTTCAAAAATACAGAAATTCATATTAACATTTCCAATTCAAGTTAATATTATAAGATTTTTCCTGCCTTGACTGTATGCTTGTATCTCTTATTCTCTTAAACTGAAAATCTTGGTAACTGAAAATAGAAACTGCATTGTTTATCACATGACAGATTGTCCCAAAACGTAACAGCCTAAAACAACAAACATTTATTTCACACTGTTTCTGAGGTCTTGAATCCAGACGTGGCTTAACTGTGTGGTTCTGCTTCAGCATCTCTCGTGAGATTTCAGACAACATGTTGGTCAGGACCACAGTCATATGAAAGCTTGACTGTGGCTGGAAAAATCTCCTTCCAAGCTCACTCATGACTGTTGGCAGTTGGCTTGAGTTCCTTGCCACGTGGACACAGCACTGCTATGACATGTCAGCTGATGAGAATTCTCCCAGAATGAGCATTCAGAGAGAGACCAACCTAAATAGAAGGTGCGGTATGTTTTATAACCTAATCTCAGAAGTGACCTAAAGTCATGTCTGCCATATGCCATTGGTCACACAGACCAACCCTGATACAGTGCAGGGAAGGAATTACAAAAGGGTGTTTACACCCAGGAGTGAGGATTATTGGAGGTCATCTTAGAAGTCAGTTTATTTATATTTTCCCACAATTTTTATAAAATGTTTTCAAAATTTTTATAGTATAATGTTAGTCTGTGAAATAAAATTTAGTATTTCTCCAGATTATGACTTGTCCTTGGTATATATTTTATTAAGTATATAATACTGTCTTCTATATCACTAAGTGGTTATGTCATCCATTTGATATACAGTTTATCTGGTAGAGATTTTTTCTTTTTTAAGGATTGGTTTTTATTATTTTAATTTTATTTTTTAACTGCAAAATATTGACATGCCTTCAATGTGTAAAAATTATATAATAAGATGCATTTGAAGAAGTTTTGCTTCTATCCCAGTCTCTCCTACCTGGTAACTTTTGTCTTTACCCTGTACGGGATCATTTTAAATTATTTTTCATTTATCCTTAAAACTTTTTTTTTCTTCCCAAATGTAAGTAAATGTATTTTTTTTTATTTTTAAGTAACTATTTAGATATAATTAAGATATCATAAAATTTACCCTTTTCCTGTATATGATTCAGTGGTTTTTAGTATAGTCACAATATTTTACAACAGTCACCAATACAATCAATTTTAGAATGGTTTCAGCGTCCCAAAAGGACACCCCATTCCATTTAGCAGTCACTCCCAATCTTCTCCTGTCTCCTTCCCCTTCCCCTTGCTCTCCCTAATATCCTAGGTATACTAATCATCTTTTTATCTTTGTAGAGTTGTCTGTTTTGACATTTGATATGAATGGAATCACACAGTGTGTTTTTTTGTGACTGGCATCTTTCACTTAGCATAATGTTTTCCACATTCATCCATGTTCTAGCACGTATTGGTACTTCTTTTCTTTTTATGGTTGAGTAACATTCCTTAGTTTGGATATTTCGCATTTTGTGTATCCATTTGTCAGTTGATTGACATACGAGTTTTTTCTAGTTTTTGATTATTATGAATAATGCTGCTGTGAACATTTGCATACAAATTTTTGAATGGAATTATTCTTTTGTTTACTTGTATATATACTTAGGAGTGGAATTGCTATATTGAAACTACCAAACTGTTTTCCAGAGTGGCTGCATCATTTTACATTCCTACCAGTAGTGTATGAGGGTTCTAGTTTCTCCACACTCCTGCCAGCATTTGCTGTTTATTGTATATCTTTTTTATTTTAGCTATCCTAGTGAGTGTGGTTTTGATTTCGTTTCTTTGATGATTAATGTTGTTGTGCTTATTTTGTTTATTGGCCATTTGTGTACCTTCTTTGGATAATGGCTGGTTGGAGACTTTGCCTTTTTTTTTAATTGGGTTATTTTTATTTTATTTACTGAGTTGCAAGAATACCTTATATATTCTAGATAATTTGGAAACAATTTCTCCCATTCTGTGAGCTGTCTTTATATACTTGACGGTGTCCTTTGCAGTATGAAAGTTTTTAATTTTTTGATCAAATCCATTTTTTCTATTTTTTGTTGCTTATGCTTTTGGTATCATGTATAAGAAACCTTTGTCTAATCCAGTGTCATGAAAATTTACTCCTATGATATATCCTTAGAGTTTTAGTTGTTACATATAGGTCTATGATCGATTTTGAGGTAATTTCTGCATATGCTATTAGGTAGAAGTCCAACTTAATTCTTTTGTATGTGATATCCAGTTGTCCCAACACCATTTGTTGTAAAGATTGTTCTTTTCCTCTTAACTTGTCTTGGTACCATTGTTGCCAATTATTTTTATTTCTCTTCCATCATACACAAAAGGAAACATACAATATTTACTGTCTTACCCCTTGACACCTTGTTTTTGTTTCTTACATAATATATCATAGAATATTTTATGTAATACAAGTTTATAAAAATTTTCCTCATTCATTTTTATCAGTTTGTTTATTTTATTAGATTGTAAAAGGTTTTTAAATGTATGAATGGATATATTAAACATTTTTCTTGCAGCCTATAGTTTGCCTTTTCATTTTCTTAAGCCTTTAAAAGAGCAGTTTTAAATTTTGAAGTGCATTTTATCAGTTTTTCTTGTATAGTTTGTGCTTTTTGTTTCCTGTCTTTGCATACTTGTAAGGTTGAAAGATTTTTCTCCTATGTTTTGTTCCAGAAGTTTTATAGCTTTTGGGTTCCTCCCTTTTTTCTTCCCTGAGTTTTACCTTTGTATTTCAATTTATGGTTTTTAAGGTTTTTCCCTGTCCCATGTAACAAAATAATTCAACCACTTTTTTCTTCTTGAATTTATGTGATTTCATTTTTTTTCCCATTTTAAGCCTCTGATCCATTTGGAATTTATCTTGTGTGGAGTGTAAGGTATGAGTCCAATTTAGGAATTCCAAATGGCTATCCAAAGTTTGTGGTTTTTTTTAACTAATCATATTATTCTATAATTTATATTCAATAAAATGCACTCCTTTTAAGTTTACATTTTGGTGAATTTTGACATATGTCTTTACTCGAGTAACTACCACCTCATCTCTGGCTTGAAGAATTGCTTTTCTGCTTTCTGTCACTAAAGACTGGACTAGTCTTTTCTAGGTTTTTATATAAATGGCATTTACAGTATTTTTGTTTGTTTCTGGCTTCTTTTGCCTAGCATACAAACTTGAGAATGTTTCATTTATCACATGTGTTTTATCTTCTTATCTGCTAAAGCATACAGTGAGTTGGTTTAACCAAAGGAGTGTAGTGGCTCATGGTTTCCGAGGGTTTCTTTCCGGGGTCAGTATCTTCTGGCGGGCCAACAAGCTTTGGGGTTCTTTGGCTTTTCCATCACATGGCAATGCATGTGGCGATGTCTTCTTTCTTATCTGGGTTCCCATTAATTTCCAGCTTCTGGCTGCTCCCCATGGCTTCTCTTTGATTTTCACTTTGTTTATGTAATCCAGACATCCTGAAGCGATTTCATTTACAGTGCAGACCAAGACCAAGAACATACACAAACTGGGGTATGCAATTCAGTCCACCACCATGTGTATCAATTTGCTTCTTTTTATTGCTGATTAGCATTCCATTTTAACGATTACACCACAATTAGTTTATCCATTCATCAATTGATGGGTATTTGGGTTATTTGTAGTTTGGGGCTGTTATGATTAAAGTTACTGTGAGCATTTGTGTACAATGTGCAGGCATTGGCTTTCATTTCTCTTGCTTAAGTACCTAGCATGAGAATTGCTGAGTTGTGTGGTGTTCTAGTTTGCTAATGCTGCTGGAATGCAAAACACCAGAAATGGGTTGCCTTTAATAAAAGGGAGTTTATTTGGTTACACAGTTACAGTCTTAAGGCCATAAAATATCCAAGGTAAGTCATCAACAATCGGGTACCTTCACTAGAGGGTGGCCAGTGGTATCCGGGAAACCTCTGTTAGCTGGAAAGGCACGTGGCTGGCATCTGCTCCAGAGTTCTGATTTCAAAATGGCTTTCTCCCAGGACATTCCTCTCTAGGCTTCAGTTCCTCAAAAATGTCACTCTTAGATTGACAATTGGGTACCTTCATTGGGGGATGGCCAGTGATGTCTGGAAAATCTCTGTTAGCTGGGAAGGCACATGGCTGGCATCTGCTCCAAGTTCTGGTTTCAAAATGGCTTTCTCCCAGGACGTTCCTCTCTAGGCTGAAGCTCCTCTTCAAAATGTCACTCTCAGTTGCTCTTGGGGCATTTGTCCTCTCTTAGCTTCTCTGGAGCAAGAGTCTGCTTTCAACGGCTGTCTTCAAACTGTCTCTCATCTGCAGCTCTTTTCTCAGCTCCTGGGCATTCTTCAGAGTGTTCCTCTTGGCTGTGGCAAGCTCACTCCTTCTGTCTGAGCTTATGTAGTGCTCCAGTAATCAAGGCCCACGCTGAAGGGCGGGGCCACACCTCCATGGAAATGATCTCGTCAGAGTTGGATGGGTCACATCTCCATGGAAACAATCAAAGAATTCCAGTCTAATCACTAAAATGTCTGCCCCACAAGATTGCATCAAAGAATATGGCTTTTTCTGGGGGACATAATACATTCAAACCGGCACATGTGGTAACTGACTGTTTTCCAACATGATTCTGTCATTTTGCATTTCAGTTAACCAGCTATGTAATTGTTTCAGTTTCCTTGGCTGCTCAAGCAAATACCATGCAATGGGTTGACTTAAACAATGGGAATTTATTAGCTCACAGTTTTGAGGCTAGGAGTAATACAAAATCAAGGTGTCATTAAGGAGATGCTTTCTTCTTGAAGACTGGTGTTTTAGGGCTGGCTGCCAATGATCCTTGGTCCTTGGCTGCGCTTTCACATGGCAGTGTAAATGTTGGCCTTCTCCTGGTCTCTCCCTTCTCTTCCGGGTTCCCTTAAATTTCAGCTTCTTGCTTCCCATGGCTCTCTCTGTCTCAATTTCATTTCGCTTATAAAGGACTCCAGTAATAGTATTAAGAGCCATCCTGATTGGGTTGGGCCATACCTTAACTGAAGTAACCTCATCAGAAGTCCCATTTACAATGGGTTCACACCCACAGGAACAGATTAAATTTAAGAACATGTTTGTTTGGGCTACATAGCCCCAAACTACCACAATTATGGTATCTCCTGCTGTTTTAATTTGCATTTCCCTGATTTTGACTGATCACGAGCATCTTTTCATGCATGTATTGACTATTTGTATATCTTCTTTTGCAAATTGTCTGTTTATATCTTCCCCATTTTAAAGTTGGGTTTCTTTTCTTACCATGAATTGTATTATAAATACAAATTCCTTATCACATATAGGTGTTGCGGTCCATTTATAGAATTTTTCTTTTATGGTTCATGTCTTTTGTATCATAACTAAGAAGTCTCTGCCTACCGTAGGTGATGAATATTTTTATGTTTATTAAGTTTTAGCTTATACCTTTAACTGTTTCAAGTTAATTTTTGTATAGGTCATGAGAAAAATGTTGAGGTTAATTTTTTTCCATATGAACATTAAGTTTTTTGAGTACCAAACTCTGTTTTCCCTATTGAATTATCTTGGCATCTTTATAAAAATGAAATGCCCAAAAGGTTTGGTTTATTTCTGGACTCTGTTCTGTTGTATTGATCTGTATATATGTCCTTAACACCAGTATTCTCTGTCTTGATGCCTATTACATAATAACGTGGCTTGAAATTAATTCTTTTTCAGAATTGGTTTGGCTATTCTAGGTTCTTTGCATTACCATTTTAATTTTAGAATCAGTTTGGGATTATAAACTGAATCAGTTTTGGGGGTATTATATCTTAATTTTAAATTGTCCAATCCATAAGCATGATATAGATAACTGTTTCTTTTCTTTAAAGTCTTCAATTTCAACAATATTTTGTAATTTTCATTATGCACATCTTATTAAACTTATCCTTAAGTTTTTGTACTTTCTATTCGATTGTGAATGATATTCTTTAAAATTTCAACTTTTCTTTGTTAGTATATAGAATTTGGATATTGACTTTGTGTCCTGTCACTTTGCTAAACCCACTTGTATTAGTTTCCTAGGTCTGCCGTAATAAAGTTCTACAAACGGGGTGGTTTACTACAGAAATTTATTCTTCCACAGTTCTGAAAGCTAGAAGCCCAAAATCAAGGTGTCAGCAGGGCCATGCTCCCTCCAAAGGGTCTGGAGAGGTATTGTTTCTTGTTTTTCTCAGCAGTTCTTGGTGTTTGTAGGTTTATAACTGCATCACTCCAATCTCTGCCTCCCTTTTCACATGGCCGCCTTCCCCATGTCTCACTGTCTCTCCAAATCTTTCTCCCCAGTCCTTAGATTAATGGTCCACCATAATCCAATATTACCCTATCTTAGTTTAATTACACCTGCAAAGACCCTGTCTTCTCATAAGTACTGAGGGTTAGGACTTCAACATATCTTTTGAGGGAACACAGTTCAACCTGCAACATCATTTTTTGTTTTGTGTAGCTTTTAAGAATTTTTTTTCTCTGTATATAACCACATCCTAAACAAAAAACAAACTTTTGCTTTTTCCTCTCCGATCAGTATGTCTGTCTTTTTCTTATTTCACTGGCAAGGTCTTCTAATTCCTTTTTTAATAGAAGTGGTGAAAACCTTGCTTTGTTCTTGGTTTCAGTGATAAAGCATTTTCTTTCATTATTAAAAATAGCATTAGCTATGACTTTTCTTTTTATAGATGACCATTATAAGCTTGAGGAAGTTCCCTTCATTTCCTAATTTTTTGAGAGTTTTATGTTCTTTCATCATGTATGGTTGATGGATTATATCAAAAGATTTTTCTGAATCTAGTAAGATAATTATACGGTTTATTTTTCTCCATTTCGTTGTGTTGTTTAGAAGAATTACAGTGACTCATGCTTGAGTGTTAAAGCAGCCTTGCATTCCTGGGGACACTCCCCCCCATCATTGTGTATTACCTTTCTTGTATTCATCAATTTGACTTGATAACATTTTATTAAAGAGGTTTTTGTCAGTGTTCATGGGGGGATAGGGGTATTGGTCTGTGGTTTTATCAATTTGTGATGTGTTTGTATCGTTTTCGTCAAGATAATGCTGGCCTCATAACATGAATTGGGAAGTGTTCCCTCTGCTCTTTTTCCTTTTGAGAGAGGGAGAAAGATTGTATAAGATTGATATTTTTTCTTACAAGTTTGTTAGAGTTCTCCAGTGAAACCTTCTGGGCCTGGGGCTTCTTTGTGAGGCCTACAATTACACATTCAGTTTCTTTGTAGATAAAGGACAATTCAGGTTCTCTATTTCTGCTTGAATGGGTTTCGGTAATTTGTGCTTTTCAAAGAATTTGCCTATTTCATCTAAATTTAATTTATTGGCATTAAGTTCATAATATTTGTTATCCTTTTAATGTCTATAAGATCCATCATGGAGTTCATATTTCATTCCTGATAATTGGTAATTTGTGTTTTCTCCCCTTTTTTCCCTCATCAGTCATGCCTAGAGACTTAAAATTATTGATCATTAAAACCAAAAGGATCAGCTTCTGGTTTCGTTGATTTTTATCTATTGTTTTTCCATTTTCTGTTTTACTGATTTTTGTTCTTTATCGTTTCATTTTACAATTTGTCATTTTTTTCTACTTCCTTAAGTTGGTTGTTTAGATCATTGATTTTAAAACTTCTTAAACATAGTATTAGCTGCATCCCAGAAACTTGATATGTAGTATTTTCATTTTTTATTCAAACTGTTTTCTAACTTGTGATTTCTTCTTTTAACAAGGGATTATTTAGAAGCATGTTTTTAATTTCCAGATATTTGGAAATTTAAAGATATATTTCTGTCATTGATTTTCAGTTTTAATTATACTGTGGTCAAAGAATGAACAGATATGAAATGCCATTTTTATCATATTGTAAGTGCCCATGTGCAAGTTAAATATTTCTGGATTTTATATACAGTTCTATTACTCTATTTGGTATGACAGCTGTTCTAGTTTGCTAATGCTGCCAGAATGCAAAACACCAGAGATGGATTGGCCTTTATAAACAGAGGTTTATTTGGTTACACAGTTACAGTCTTAAGGCCATAAAGTGTCCAAGGTAACACATCAGCAATCGGATACCTTCACTGGAGGATGGCCAGTGGTGTCCGGAAAACCTCTGTTAGCTGGGAAGGCACGTGGCTGGCATCTACTCCAAAGTTCTGGTTTCAAAATGGCTTTCTCCCAGGACATTCCTCTCTAGGCTGCAGCTCCTCAAAAATGTCACTCTTAGTTGCAGTTGGGGTATTTGTCCTCTCTTAGCTTCTCCAGAGCAAAAGTCTGCTTTTAACAGCTGTCTTCAACGGTCTGTCATCTGCAGCTTCTGTGCTTTCTTCAAGGTGTCCCTCTTGGCTGTAGCTCCTCTTCAAAACGTCACTCACAGCTGCACTGAGTTCCTTCTGTTTGTCAGGTCATTTATATGGCTCCACTGATCAAGGCCCACCCTGAATGTGTGGAGCCACGCCTCCATGGAAATATCTCATCAGAGTTATCAACTACAGTTGGGTGGGGCACATTTCCATGCAAACAACCTAATCCAAATGTTCCAACTTAATCCCCACTCATATGTCTGCCCCACAAGATTGCATCAAAGACACTGTGTCTTTTTCTGGTGGACATAGTACATTCAAACCAGCACAACTACCTTCCCACCCACCCCACCCTCCAACATTAATTTTTTTTCTTCATGTTTTCTTGACTTCTTTGTTTATTGTTGTGTGTAAATTTCACAATCAGCTGGCTATTCAAAAACAAAAATCAGTTGGGTTTTGAAAACTTTTTATTATAGAAAATTTCAAACATACACAAATGAGCAGACAGAATATTGTGGTAGTATAAAAGTACTCATCTCCCAATTTTAACAGTTATCAACTCAAGGCCAATTTTGTTTCGTCTGTAACTCTTCCCTCAGGTTTTTTGTTTGTTTGTTTTTCAAAAACTTTCAAAGAATATTATAGGTTACAATTCCACAGTTTCAGTTATTTCCTTATTGTGAAATGTAACATATATACGAAAAAGGTAATATGTATCAAAATATGCTTTAACAAGTAGTTATATAGGAAATTTCCAAAGTTGTTATGAGTTATAGTACCATAGTTTCAGTTATTTCCTTATTGTGAAATATAATATATAGACAAAAAGTTGATAGCTTTCAAATTGCAATTTTGACAAGTAGCTATAGAACAAATTTCAAAGGATTCTAGGAGTTACAGTTCTACCATTTCAGTTCTTTCCTTCTAGCTATTCTAATACCCCAGTGACTAAGAAAAAGAAAATTGTATAAAGATCCAGTATTCATAATCCTTTGTTAAATTGCATCTTGTCTGTTGCTACTCCTTCCTCTAGTTTAATCACTTTCCCGATCTTCAGGGATGTCTAGGCAGTGACCACCCTAAGTTCTTGTTAAAAAGGGGTGTCATCTTCATCAGCAAAGGGGACACATCTAGTTGATGTTCTTGAAGAGGCTGTTGCCTCTGGGTTTTGGGACTTAGCTGGCATAGAAACAAGAATTAAGTTTCTGAAGAAAAAACTTAGTGAGTGAAACCTTTATAGTCTCAGATAAGATCTGGGTATTCTTTAGGGTTTTCAGGACTACTGTTGACTTGTGCTTACACTGGTCATTTGGCATATCTAGGTAAAGTTTGCATAGGAGTAACCTCCAGGACAGCCTCTCAACTATTTGAATTCTCTTAGCCACTGAAACCTTATTTTTTTGCCTGCTTTTTCCATCTTTTGGTCAAAAAGACATTCTCAATCCCTTGATTCCACGATCGGGCTCATTTGCGGGTTCCTGTCCCATGTTGGGGGGAGGGTGATGAATTTATTTGCAGAGTTAGGTTTAGAGAGAGAAAGTCCACATTTGAGCAACAAAAGAGGTTCTCTGGATGTGAGTCCTAGGCATAATTACAGGTAGGCTTAGCTCCCCTTTATAACCATAAGTTTCACCCAAGCAAGCCGCAAGATCAGGGACTTGACTTATAAAATAGGCTGTTCTTAACTTCATAGCGTATGTTATGTCCACAATGATCCATGTTTATCTCACATTATCATCAGTTAGTTGTATAATCCTCATCAGTCTCCATTTTAAATTCTCTTGACCCAAAACATCTTGTAACTCTTGTCAGCCCTTAATTATTTGTCCCTGGTATTTGTGTAGTACTATTAATTGTAGTCCCTAGTATGCAATATGTAGATTTTTCCCATATACCCTTCTGTTGTCAACTCTGTGCTACTTTCATACCTTAGAAGTATAATATGCATGCCTGTATCCATATTTGTGGTGCTGATCTGTGGGAAACATGCCTTTAGACAACCCCTTTCAATCTTATTTACTTCAAGAGAGATCTTATACTTACAATCCCACTAACAGTCATCACCCCATGCATTACCATACCTTTGAACTCACCATCATTAACATGTCTGAACATATTAGTTTATCATTCTCCCTCACTAGCTGTTGTTTATCACTACATCCCAAATATTCTGAAAGACCTTGGTTTTACATTGTTCAGAGAGTTTGGCTATTTCCTTATTGTGAAATATAACATACATACAAAATTTTTATTCCACTCTGGTCAGAGAATGAATGGATATGAAATACCATTTTCATCATATTGTAAATGCCATAATTGTATATGGTAACATACTGTGTCTCTCCTTTTGTGTCTGACTTATTTCACCTAGAATTATATCTTCAAGGTTCATCCATGTTGCTATATGTTTCAGGACCTTGTCCTTCTTACTGCTGGATAGCATTCCATCATGTGTATATATCACATTTTGTTTATCCACTCATCTGTTGAAGGACACTTGGATTGTTTTCATCACTTGGCAACTGTGAACAGTGCTGCCATGAACATTGGTGTACAAATGCTTGTTCATGTCACTGCTTTCAAATCTTACGGGTATATACCGAGAAGTGGAATTGACAGGTCGTACGGTAATTCAATATTTAGTTTTCTGAGAAACCGCCAAAATGTCTTCCACAGCATCTTTACCATTATACATTCCCACCGGCAGTGAATAAGAGTTACAGTTTATCCACATCCTCTCCAGCATTTGTTGTTTCCTGTTTGTTTAATGGTAGCCATTCTTATTGGTATGAGATGGGTATCTCATTGTGGTTTTGATTTGTATTTCTCTAATAGCTAGTGAAGATAAACATGATTTCATGTGTTTTTTGCCATTTTTATTTCCTCTTTGGAAAAATACCTTTTCATATCTTTTGACCATTTTATAATTGGGCTGTTTGCACTACTGTTGTTGAGTTGTAGGATATCTTTATATATGCAAGATGTCAGTCTATTATCAGATATATGGTTTCCAAATACTTTCTCCCATTGAGTTGGCTGCCTCTTCACCTTTTTGACAAGGATTTTTGAGGCACAGGAGCTTTTGGTTTTGAGGAGTTCCCATTTATCTATTTTTTTCTTTTGTTGCTTGTGCTTTGGGTGTAAGGTCTAAGAAGCGACCTTCTAATACTAGGTCTTGAAGGTATTTTCCTACATTATCTTCTAGGAGTCTTTTTTATACTTTGAGTTAATTTTTGTGTAGGATGTGAGGGTAGGGGTCCTCTTTCATTCTTTTGGTTATGGCTATCCAGTTCTCCCAGCCCCATTGGTTGAAGAGACTGTTCTGTCCCAGTTCAGTGGATTTGGGGGTCTATTTCCAGACTCTCAATTTGATTCCATTGATCAATATGTCTGTCTTTATGCCAGTACCACCCTGTTTTGACCACTGTAACTTTGTAGGCTTCAAAGTCTGGAAGTATAAGTCCTCCCACTTTGTTCTTTTTTAGGATGGTTTTGGCAGTTCCAGGCCCCTTTCCCTCCTCAGGTTATTTTTCAGTGTATTTCACATATATCATTTTATCTGTAAATATTTCCAGATGTAATTCTAAAAGATGAGGTTTTAAAAACAAAACCAAAAAATTCTACAATACCATCATGAAATATAAAAAGAATTTATAATAATTCCTTAATATCTTCAACTTTCTCTGAATATCTTTAAAATATGATTTTTTACAGTTGTCCAATTAAGGTCCAGATAAGTTTACAAGTTTCATGTAGTAATTATTTGTTATGAAAATTTTCAGACATTATCAGCTCATAACCAGTCATGTTTCATTGATACCTCATCCTCCTACCTCCCTCCCTCAGAATAAACTGGAATGCTTCTAATTGTACAGTACTTTCATTACAAGTCATGTAATGTCTTGTCATCTCTCTTTTTTAATAGGAGTAATGAGTGGGCTTTTACCAGCCTTTTCCCATGTGGAATAGTTTCCCATTAGCTCCGTTAGCTGTTCCCTGTTCGTTTTCACTGATAGTCGTTGTCTGGCCCTAGACGTGTTATTTCATTAGGGATTGCACAATGGTGGCGTTCTGCTTCTTTTATCCTTTCTTCAATTATTAGCTACAATATTTTATGAAGAAAATATTTCTATGAAGAAAATCTTTATCTCGTCAGACTATATGGTTACCTTGAGGTGCACTTTGTACATGAAAGGTAAATAAAAGCTTGTTTGCCTTTTTTAACTAATTTCCACATTAATGATTGGTTCCCTAACATCCTCCCATGACTGGTTCTTTTGATTGTTCTTTGTTTGTTTTTATCAGGAAAACTTTTTTTTTTTTTTTTTTTTTTTAGTAGAGAAGTTGTAGGTTTGCAAAAAATACAGTTTCCCATCCCACCAGCCCCATTACTAATACCTTCCATTAGTGTGGTACCTTTGTTACACTTGATGAAATAATATTATAATTGTACTGTTAACTATAGTCCAAAATTTGCATTGGGGTTGCTGGTTGTGTTGTACAGTCCTATGTTGTTTTTTAGTCTAGTAACAGATATACAACCTAAAATTTCCCATTTTGGCTACATTCAAATATATAATTTAGTGCTGTTAATTATGTTTATAGGGTTGTACTACTATCACCACCATCCATTACCAAAACTTTTCCATCACCCCATGAACTTGTGGATTTTTCTGGTTGGCATTTTTATTAGGATCACATTAACTTGGGGGAGATTCTTTATGATGTTGAGTTTGCCTATTCCAAAAACAAATCTGTCTTTCCACTTATTTCAATCTACTTCGTCTTCAGAGTGAAGAACTTAGAATTTTAGTGTTTTCCTCATAATTTGTGCATTTCAGGTTATGCCTCAGGTATTTTTTCTTTTATTGTTAATGTAAATATATTTTTTCAATATATTAAGAGTATTGCTGTCTGTATATGTTAATTTTATGTTCTTTTTACTAAACTCTAATTATTTTGAATGTCTGTCACATAACTGACAAAATCAAGGGCTTGGTTCTGAAATGCAGCCATAGGTTATATGAGGCCTGTCTTTCCAGCACAGTAGCAGGGCCTCTACATAAAACCACCTTTCTCAACCTATTGGTATCTACTGCAGAATTTCTCTTTTTTTGCAACCTGTGAGAGAACTTGAGTTCCGTTAAAAAATAGAATTTCCTAGCCTTGGTGCTATTTACAGCTGGGGACAGATATTTTTTGTGTTTGGGGGGAGAGGTGGTGTCCTGTGTACTTAGGATGTTTTGCAGCATCTATAGCCCCTACCCACTGGATGGCAGTAGCAACCTCCCTGTATCCCAGTGGTAACAACCAAAACTGTCCCCAAACATTGCCAGATATACCCAGGATGGAGGTGAGAAAGGGGCAAAATATGGTCCATCTAAGCTGTAGTTTAAGTTAAGATTAAGCTGGATTCAGTTTGGAAAGGAAAAAAAAAAATAACCAAGACTCTGCATTATATGTCTTTGTACATATACATGTAGAAGATGATCTAGAAGGCTATATACAGTAGTGTCTATTAGGGAAGAGAATGGTTGGAAGGGAAAATTTTGCTTTGTCTGAATTGTTTAAATTTGTGACACTAAGACTGTATTTAAGTATTATTTTTGTAATTATAATTTTACTTTTGATTTTTTAAAAGACAGTAAACTTTGGCTAGCTTTTTAATTTTTTTAATATGTAAGGGTAATAATGAAGTATCAAAAAAGTAGTGATAATGAGTAGTTAACTCAGATAATGATCTTAATTAGCAGACTTTCATTTGATAAAAGTGATATTTGAATTTGAGCTGACTCGTTACTAAAAGGAAGTGCTTTTTCAATATGTAGACTCTTTCAAGATTAAATTCAGAAAAATATTGTACTGTATTATGTTTTCAAGTTTTGCTTTTCCCAATATATAAAAGTAGGTCATTGCTTTTCTAAGTTTCAGCAACAGTCATTAAATTTTTAGCTAGAAGTTTAAAATATTTAAAATAAAAACCAGATTCTATCAGGAAATTGGCATTTACTTATATAATCAATTCTGATGATTACACGGACGTGGGAAGTCATACGTTCTTTTCGCCTCATACCTTATTGTAAGCAAGGAGGCCATGGTTCCTTCCATCAAGTTGACATCCACGCCAGAAACAGATCAGAGAGTAAATGCTGAAGTAGACTTGAGGAAAAGGTACACAGAGGGTGTGACTAGTTCTTTCTGGGGAGACTGGGAAAGACATTACAGAGATGACAGTTGAGCTAAAATTCTTATCTAGAGCTTTACCAAGGAGAAGTATCTTACAGGCACAAATCTGTGTGTGATAATATAAAACATAAAATAACTTTTTAAAAGTGTTCTCTTGTAGAAAACTGCTACATGCTAGATGATGATATGTTTGAGAAGGGTAAGACATTATATAGGGATTCAGTGGTGGGAAGTTAAGGAAGATAGAGGTAAGATTGATATTGGGTCTGTTTTGGCCTTTTTGTTTGTCTTGTTTTTGTTTTTCTTTAAATGAACCTTCTCTAGCAAGTGGCGTAAGTTGGTGTATCAAACAGGTATAGGTATAGTCCTCACCCTCATGTCTTAGGTAGAGTTAAAAAAGTAAATAAACATTATCTGAGAAGTTGTGTGAAGGAAAAGTAATCTCAGAATGCTATAAGAAACTTTGTTACAGAGAGAGTCTCTCTGAGGAAGTTGCTTTCAGGCTGAGACCCAAAGGCCGAGTCAGAATTATCCAAGCCAGGGGGCGGGGGATGCTGTTTGAGGCCGAGGAAGAGCATGTGAGAGGGAAGCAGCCCGGAGTGGCCGAAGCGGTGGCGGGGAGTGGTATGGGAAGGTGTTGGAGAGGCAGGTGGGTGGGTCAAGTCGTGCAGAATCTGTAGGCCATGTTGATTTTATGCTAAGGAAATGCTGTTTCCTTACACCAAGTCATCTTTGCTCTGCAGTACCGAATATGCCCCAGCAGCGGCAAGACCAGCATCACCAGAGCACCATGATGCACCCAGCCTCCGCAGCAGGCCCGCCAATCGTAGCCACCCCACCAGCTTATTCCACACAGTATGTTGCCTATAGTCCTCAGCAGTTTCCAAATCAGCCTCTTGTTCAGCATGTGCCACACTATCAGTCTCAGGTAAGTCTGAAATGACCGAACTATGATTTTTATTCCTTTTAGATAACTATTAATTTTAACTTAATGTAGTAAAGGGATTTTTCCTTTATATTTTGTTGCTTTGTGCTATGGTGGGATAGCTAGCTAAAGATTTGGGAGTCCTTTTCAATATTTATCAGAAGATCAGTGTAAAAGTTTGTAGGAAACAGCTGGGAAAGATACTAGAATTTTTGCAGAGTAATAGAGTTGGTTCTGGAAACCATCAAGTTAAGACATCTAACTAATACCTGTTGGGCTTTCTTGGTATTTTAATGCTTTTTTCTTTATTTTTTGTTTGAACGCAGCATCCTCATGTCTATAGTCCTGTAATACAGGGTAATGCTAGAATGATGGCACCACCAGCACATGCACAGCCTGGTTTAGTATCTTCATCAGCAACCCAGTTCGGGGCTCATGAGCAGGCGCATGCGATGTATGGTAGGAAACACTTTGTCTTTTTCAGTGTGTTTGACTATTGTAAATCTCTTTTAGAGCTCTGAAAAGATACTCTGTTTAAGAATAACAGCCTTTTATGGCATTGAAGGTTAAGAAACTAAAGTAAAAGATGAACCATTTCTAACCTTCTTTATAATAAAGCCTTGGCAAATCATTTCTATGTCTGTACCTGGAATTACTCTGTCTTCAAATGCCTTTCCTTTCTTTTGCAAAAAATGTAATGATATACATCACGGCAAAGCGTCTTTTGAGGAGAAAGTTATCTTTCTCCTCCTCACCATCATTATCAGTTGGTGTATACACTGCTTAAGGCATACAAGAAGGTTTTACTGTAATTAAAGCATAAAAGCTCCCTCCAGCATGAAAACATTCATTCCTTTCTCTGGGGATCTCTGACATTACATATTTTAATTGCTACTTGTTATAATGATATTATGGTTCTGCATCATACTGTATGTCAGGTGGTCAAAATTGTGGAATATTAGATCTGAGACATCATTCACACTTTTAATAGGATTAATATAAATAGAATGGCAAATTGAAAATAAGTATCCTTCATAAAATTTAACAGAATTTATATATGGGGATAATAAGCCCCAAAATCTTAGTTTTGTGGCCAGAGAACTTCATACAGGTCAATTAGCAGCTGTCTGACCTTCTAAAATAATATGGTTTGCATTGTTAAGAATTTAAAATAAAATTTCCACTTTTATCTTGTTACATAAAATTTATGGATTCTCCCATATTATGTTTTTTAAAATGTGCCTTTAATTAGTACCAGATTCATTAAGATGGAAGTTTTGACTTGAACATACTTTCTGAGAACTCTTGTACTAGCACTTCAGTTTCCCCACTGGCATTTCAGTTTTGGGAGATGGAAGGAGATAAATTTAAGTTTATTCATACAGTTGAAAATTGTACCACTATGAAAATGAAATTGCAGTTATATGCAGCCACATGGATGTTTGTTTTTAAATTTTTTTGAATGAACAAGAATGTAAAGATTTTGGTTTTTAACTTTAGATATCTTAGTGAACATGTCTAGGAAATAGTGATTTCTTTAAGAATTTACCAGTTTCTGGCAAGCCTCCTTTTTTGACATATTACGGCTTTCTTTTCTAACCTAATGCATGCTCAGTTTTAAAGCAAATAATGGTTTTTAACATTGAATTAGTGAAGAAGAATAGGATTTGGGCAACAACAGTCAGCCTTCTTATTACCCTTAATCAGCAGCCAATGCTTTCTTCCTGGGGGAACTGTCATGACACACAAGTTTGCTACTTATAGTAGGTGATAAAGGCGTTGTATTTATAGTACTGAAGTCTGACCTTGATTTTCCACGCTATCGCTTCTTAAAACCTTTATTGTTGATTGTGCATTTTAAAAGGAAAAAATGGTGTAATTGCTACATTTTAGTAAACATCTCTTTCAAGAAACCCTTTTGTAATTTAACTGAGAAATAAGCTGATAGCCTTTACTGGTTTATAGTTTTGGTTATGATCTATCATTGGCTTGTCTTTTGTTGCCTTAGCCAGGCGTAAGTCTGTATGAAAAGGCACCATTGATTCTTCAGGCTGATTTTTATGTAACTTGTATACATTTTAATAATTTTCCAGTTTGCTAAAGGTTTAGGGTGAAGCGTTCATTATGATTATTTATACACTTCTGGTGCATATATCAACATTTAATAAGTGGAGAAAACATTTATTTCCTTGTTTTCTGGCATACTTCCCTTGGAGTAAGATCTAAAACTTCTGAGCTAAAATTTCCAGTGCTTTTAGAGAGTAGTTGTGTGTGTGTGCCTGTGCTTTTGAGACACTGTAGTAATACTGAGATATTAAGCAGAATCTTTCTCCTCAATGTGTTCACTCACTGCCAACATCTGAATTTGTCTTTTGAGTGGATGTTCATTGATTTGAAACAAGCTGTACAGTAAATACTGTATTTAAAGCACTAATGTTGGTTATAATTACCTTCTCAGAAGGTAGTTTGAAAAGCATTTGACCTTTGTTCTGCTTTGCTAATGCTGCCAGAATGCAAAACACCAGAGATAGATTGGCTTTTATAAAAGGGGGTTTATTTTGTTACACAGTTACAGTCTTAAGGCCATAAAGTGTCCAAGGTAACACATCAGCAATTGGTTACCTTCACTGGAAGATGGCCAGTGGTGTCCGGAAAACCTCTGTTAGCTGGGAAGGCACGTGGCTGGTGCCTGCTCCAAAGTTCTGGTTTCAAAATGGCTTTCTCCCAGGACATCCCTCTCTAGGCAGCAGTGCCTCGAAAATGTCACTCTTAGTTGCACTTGGGGTATTTGTCCTCTCTTAGCATCTCCAGAGCAAGAGTCTGCTTTCAACGGCCGTCTTCAAACTGTCTCTAATCTGCAGCTCCCATGCTTTCTTCAAAGTGTCCCTCTTGGCTGTAGCTCCTCTTCAAAATGTCACTCACAGCTCCACTGAGTTCCTTCTGTTTGTCAGGTCATTTATATGGCTCCACTGATCAAGGCCCACCCTGAATGGTTGAGGCCACACCTCCATGGAAATACCTCATCAGTTATCACCTACAGTTGGGTGGGGTGCATTTCCATGCAAACAACCTAATCCAAACGTTCCAACTTAATCCCCACTAATATGTCTGCCCCACAAGATTGCATCAAAGAATATGTCTCTTTCTGGGGGACATAATACATTCAAACCAGCATAGCCTTGGACCCTGAAGTCCATTCAAATGTAGGTAAATGGGAAATATTGCAGAAAAACCCTGCATACAAACAATAACCCTGGACCTAATGTCCAGTGAACTCTGGAATGAACCAGTCATTCAAGCCAATTCTTTCATGCCAGGAAAAAGTTGCTTAACCAAATCTTGGTCTGCTTTCTTTTACACTAGCTGTATATCATTGAAGTCTGTTGATGGGACAGGCTAGGGCTAAAGCTATGGGCTTGACGTGATTGTTGCTGGTTTATCAAGG
The DNA here is from genome assembly GCF_015220235.1 of Choloepus didactylus. NCBI lineage: Eukaryota > Metazoa > Chordata > Mammalia > Pilosa > Megalonychidae > Choloepus > Choloepus didactylus. The sequence continues at coordinate 11,112,441 of NC_051329.1, read as the reverse complement.
CTCTCTTTTGAGTATTTCAGATCCTAAAAAGAACAATAGGAAATGACTCATTTTGTTCTTTGCCCTCAAAAGGCATCTTTTAATCTGCTAAGAAAAATTCTTTGTTGAATCTTCAGTAATTTATTTAAATTATTACAGGTCTTTGGAGGCCCAAATATGTCCAATATAAATAAAATTTGTAAGAACATTCTTAAAAACTAGACAAAACTGTTGCATAGAAATGCTAATTTTATACTCAACTCCCTTGAACAACATAAAGTTTACATTTTCAAAGCAACAAAATGCTTCGAGTATGAATTAATGTTTATTTCATGCTGCTCTATTTAGGTTTTTAAAGCTTTTTATGCAGACAAAGGAATATGCTTTCAAATATTGGTGACAATTTTGTATCATCTTTTTTGTTCATCAGTTTTATAGCCATAGCAAGAATGCTTTGAGAATAGACTGCAAAAATGAAAGACTATTTTTAATTTTTGGTATATTTAATATAAGTATGCTAACAGATTACTGAGCAGTTAAATTATTAGAGTAGATGTGTGCATTCTAAATGATTGTTGACCTTGTAGTCTTTCAACATTGCCTCTGCCTCCTCCCTCCGAAGCAGTTACTTTGTTTCTCTAAAGTTTATTCTTCTGATTCATCTAATTTTGTTGTTATGATGGTGAGTTTCCCTTTCAAAAATAGTAATAATGACATTTTCTGTAGTAACTAGAGCTAGGAAGAGTTTGATCCAGAATCCATTTTGGTTTGTTTTTTTGGTAGTTTAATGCAGATAAATTAGAAAGTAGAGCAAGCAAAAAGAATTAAAATGCACCCATTATCCTTCCACCTGACAACCACCTGGTTAACAGTTTGGTGTATATGCTTCCAAGTGTACTTACACATGCACACACACACAGCCCCTGCATATGACATCTTTTCATACAAAATTATAATATACTCATGTTCTAATACTGTCTTTATGTTTCTAAAGTTTCAAATCCACTACCACATACCTAATAAGCCTCTTTCAGAAAAGTGACATTTCTGTGAATAATGTTTTACAAAATTAGTACTGAGTCATTCGAATAATAAAACTTGGTAAATATTGTTTTATTTTGGTACATTATTTAAGTCACAGTTGTTCAATGGAATGCCATGTTGGTCTTTTTTATTATATAATGATTTTATTCCTTTCATTTAAGCAAATCAGACGCGGAACTTGATTCCCCCAAAAGAAGAAAAGTATCTTTTGATTCAGCCCTATCTTGTTTAATTCTGTAGCAGTGTTTTAAAATGCTCATCATCTCTTGTAAAATAAGAAGAATGAATTATGCATGAATAGAGAAAGAAATGACTAAATATGTCAACCTTTCCAGAAAATTAGGAAAATGCACTCCTCAGAAGGCTAATTTACCTTTCTATTTCCCAAATTCAGCATGTCCCAAATTACCATACAACAAGGAGACAAGTCCTTCTTTCTACTTTGCCAGTGAGTTGGGTTTTTTATACTAATTTTAATTGTACAGTAAAACACTTTTTAAAGGATACATATTAAGGGAGTAGACCTGTTGGACAATATTTTCCTTGTGCCAGACAAAATCATTTAAAAATAATATATCTAAAAATAATTATGTTTTTAAAAAGGAAATAAAACCCAGCTTAAGAAAGCTGGAGTTAATAAAACATTGACTTGTTTCAAGAAATTAATTTTTGCATACCAAGCAAACTTGTGACTATTTTGGCAATGCCTGTTATTTTCCTTGTTAGGGAAACTTTTCCTCAACAGCTAATTTTGTTCATACCAAACCATCAGCTTTGTTTAAAAAACTTAAACCTTTGGTTTTCTTAGTATCCTGTTGAGAAGAAATTTATCCTTTCCAGGACTTTTCATGGAATTGAGTTGCTAAAGTACTAAAGGAGAAACATGTCTCCAAGTCCGTTTTTGAGTGACTGAAGGCTTAAAATATTCAGGTGACAGACACTCAGGATGTGCCTTGCGCCTAAGCTGGAGAGCAGGGTCTAAGAGGGCGGTGTCTGTCTGAGATTGTCGTTGGCAGCACTGGTGAAAAGGTAAATGGTTGCTCCTAGATAGAGAATTCTGGGCAGTGCTTTCTTTCAAAAATGAGCTTGCAAGGAGTGTTTCCTATATTTGTAGGGCAATTTTTAAATAAGGCTAATCATAGACTTTGGTTGGGTAGGGACGGTCCTAACTTGCAGAAATCCTTTAGAAATTTATGCTATTAATATGTTTCACTCCTTGTGAACTATTGTAATTCTAAGGGCTGTTAAGAGTAAAAATTTTGTGTTAAGGTCTACAGTTTGAATTAGTTTGCAGTGACTTCAAAGTCTGATTCTGTTAAATATTGCAGATTTAAAAATTTTGTCATTAGGTTTCCATTAATTGTGCCATGACTTGGTATCCAAAAATAAGTTGATAAAATAAGGTATATACAAATATTTATTTGGTGCTAGGAAATGTTAACAAATTTAATCCTTTAATAGATGCTCTTTAAAAAGGAGTCTTGCTGTATGTATATACTATTAAAGGGGAACTATGTATGTGAGTATAGTATGTAAAGGACAGTGTCAGTAACTTAATTTTATTATGTATTCAAATTGAGGTCTCAAATGCCGTTACCCTCACCATCTTACTGCCTCTGTTAATAATGTTAGAGTCAGTTTCATGATAAGTAGCTAAAAGGTCTTTAATCATCACATCTAAGTATTAACTGCTTTAGCAAAACTTCCCCTAAAAAGGGGCTATCAGTACTTTTTAAAAGAAACTAACAGTTGCCCCCACCCCACCCCATCCCCATCCCCCCACAGTCCCACACCCCAACCCTTGATAATTTAATTTGCTGCTTCATGCCTTCCCTGCCCCCTTGACACCTCCACCTCCCACCCCAAGTCTGGTCTAGTTGCCTTTAATTTCCCCTCTAAAGAATTTTCACTCTATTTCATATCCCTTTCTCTGAGTTTTCATTGGGTTGAAAAGTTGAAAGATTTTTGTTTGGATTCACTTTTAATTGCAGTGCTGGCAATCTTTCATGACTTGTACATCCATTCAAAATGGCAAAACCTAGTTAAAAATTAAACACAACCTTATGGGCTGAATTTGCTTCAGAAAGATAATGGCTTAGGAAACTATTTTTGGGATGTAGTTAGTGTTATAAGGATTTGACCTGGTATATTTAGAATTGTAAACATTTATATCAGGGAACACTGTGAGTGGGGAATGCCTGGACTGGTTTGGCTCTTGACTTCATTTCTTAAGACAGAAGCAATATTTCTTTGATTATCTTGACCTAATCCACAGGATCTGAAGGCTATTTAAATTTTGTAAGTAGAAGTTTAACTGATGACTTGCCACATCAGAATTTCAAAGAGAATTCAGTTTACTAACCATTCTGAAATCTTTAGCTAAAATGAGCCTGTATAACAAAAAGAAATAATACACTTAGCTCAGAATTTACTGCCTTCACTATCCACTTCTCCTTTACCCTGATTCTATTTTTTTCCTTTTACCTTCTTAGTTCCTTTCTCTTGTCTCTTCCATTCCAACTTTTTTTCCTCTTCAACCCTTCATTTTCCTCCTATCCCACCTTTCTTTGTCTCACTCTTAACTGGCCTTTCAAGACCCAAAGTATATTTTTGTTGTTACTAATGTTGAATTAAAATGTAAATTTCACATTTCCCCAATTAGCTATCCAAATTTTGTAGGGGAGGAGGGGACTTTTCTGAATAAGGTACTTGCTTTTGGATCTTCTTAGCTGGAAGATGAACAAAGGAAAATATTTCCAACTAAACTTCCTTAAATTTTATTTGTGGCTTATGAAGATTATATTGTATCTGCTTAATTTTTCTTATATCACAGTACCTTGTAGTTGACAGGTGTTTAGGTAGGGAGAGGATGGGGTTTTTTAAACAAAAGCATATGTAGATTGACTCAGCATGAGTTACTTAGAAGGTTTCTGCTATACATGCAAATTAAAGTATAGATTGGAATACTCTCTTTTACAACCTTTAAATATTGGTACTTAATTATCACAGATGCCTTTTTAAAATACATAGTAAAAAATCCATCATCTTTAATTTTTCTAATTGATGAATAACTTATAAGAATGTGAGCATAATTATTCTCTTTGCAATGGCCATGTTTTTATGTATAAAAACTGATAATATAGCACCCACCTAAAGTTTTTTTTTCTTTATTACTTTTCTAATACTCTTAGTACTTTGCTTAGAAGGTAATTAAGAGTAAAATTTAATATTTGTCAGTACAAAAATTTCTTGAAAAAATAAAGTTAAAAAAGAAAATTAGGAACTCAGATGTTTTATTCTCTGTCTTTATGAATCCCCATAAATAGAATTTGGAATTTCAGTATTGCTTTCCTTCCAAGGAATTGAGGATTGCTACAAATGAAACATTTGAGAAACTTTTAATTGGGGCAGGGGTGTGGTCACTGGCGATGATTTGAACATAAGGGACTATAAATGACTCAACAGCATTGCTTTCCAGTAGTACCTTCTGTGAAGATGGTGTGGTCTATAAAATGTGCTGTCCGGTACGTTAGCCACCAGCTATATGTGGCTGCCAAACACTTGAAATGTGTCCAGTGCTACTGAGCAACTAAATTTGTAATTTTATGTAATTTTATTGTTTTTAAATTTAAATGGCCATATGTGGCTAGTGGCTGCTGTATTAGCATCACTGTAGATAAATTTTATTCTTGTTTCAGACATTTAAAATTTTAATCATTTATTTAGAAATAACCTTTTAAGATGGGTATAAAATTTTTACAAGAACAGTCAAGTCAGGTTCAAAATTAAACATTTATGTCAAGTGTTACCCCCTTTATAAAACTAGGTCAGTGCCTAGATGATTTATGAGAGCTGAAAGTACACTTAATGGGTGTGGTGATGAAGGATGGCACTTAAATCAAACAAGTGAGTTAGAAGAAAGACTGCTTCCGTAGACTTATGGGGCTCTGAAGCACAAGAAGACAGCACATTGCTTTTCCAGGCACCAGAAAACAGTAACTGACCCTTCTTAAAAACACCCAGAGAATACGTCTGTTTTCCTTGTTAACATGTTCTGGCATATGTTAACTCTCATAGTCAGTCAGGAAGTTCTTCCCAATGTATGAACAAAACTGCTTTTTAAATCTAACTGGGAATTAAGGAATATTAATGCCAGCTGCAGTGTTGACCATGGATGCACAGGTGTTTCCAGCACTGGCTGTTTCCCTTGCCCTCCCCTCTTTCACATTTGCACTTGGTACAAAGTGCAGTTGGAGCCAAGTATGATGGCCCTTAACCCTATGCTGTCAAGCCTTACTGCAGTGCTTTGTGAGCTTTATCCTCTGCTTAACATTTACCTGGAACAACCCAGAGTCACCTATGATAGTGATTCTCAGCAGCCTTGCCTATTAGACACTGGTACCTGATCCTAAAGCAGTGCTCGCTTCTCCCATATAAGTTCCCCATATGTCTGTATTTGCTAACATATTTGAAGAATGTGAGGAACTATTTTGGAATTGTGTCTGTGTATGGGCTCAGTTTCTAAGAGATTTTAGGATCAATTTCTTGAGTGTAGTTGGGGAGTGGGAGTCATTTATTGATGCAGATGTGGCTTGAGAGTACTGTCCTCAGCTCATTGCCACATTGTGACTGGATTTGTATCCATGTTTTATCAGAGTCACTGGGAGGAATTTACACATCTCATTGTGATTTTGATTCTCCAGTTACTGTTTTCGGTGACATGGGCAAATGAATTTGTATCCAGTCTCCCTGTTTTGTAACATGGCATGGCCCATACAGAGATTCACAAACAATTGGCTTTGGGTTTTTATCTTCAGTGAACAAATTTTCACTGAAACTGGCCTCATCATGTTTTGTTTGAAATTACTCTATCTAGTAAAATCCCTTCAATAGGGCTGGGGTGCTCTGAAGGGAGTTCTTTTTTCTACATAGCATAGGCGAATTTTATCTAGTAGGTTCTATAAAGCAAAGGTGAAATGAAGTGACAGAATGGCTTCTATGATAGGCTGAAAGAGATTGTGGTCATTTGGCCCTGAAGATAGAGCCCTAACCTCAACATATACCAGTGGAGACAACCTTACATAAACCCTTTTCCCAGCCCCAGGAGAAGTCTGTGCCCAAGGGATACTGTGCCAGCTCCAGGGCAGTAGCATGGTGAGGTTAGCCAGATGATGGCCTTGAGCTAAAATGTGAGGGAGAGAAAGAATGTGTGTGCACGTGTGTAATTGTTTCTGCCTGTGCCTTTAAGTTGTCTTTTCAGGAAAATCTAGTGACTCTTTTAAGAGTAAATTCAAACTAATTAGCTTTTATAATATAATGTATTCAGTTATATTATCACGTGAATCAAATGCTAGTCTGATTGTTAAATAATAACTTGACACTCCCCCCCCCCCCCAAGAAAATGGATGGTTTAAATGGAGTCACATAGAGAGAGATCAGAAATGGCATTTAGTTAGACACTAACCATGAAAGCTCAGTTGATGAGACAGGAACAGTTAAGAGGAGCAATTAAGATGATCACATGCCAGTTTTACACTCTTTTCTCTTCCACTTCAGTTTCCACTGGCTCCCTTGCTCAGCAGTATGCGCACCCTAATGCTACCCTGCACCCACACACTCCACATCCTCAGCCTTCAGCTACCCCCACCGGACAGCAGCAAAGCCAACATGGCGGAAGTCACCCAGCTCCCAGTCCTGTCCAGGTAAGGAGAGATCAAGAGGCTTCCACAGAATCACTCCCTCATTTTATTTCCCAAATGTTTTCTTAAGTGCTAAAGGTGCTAGGTACCACATGATTAGAACACATAGCCACCTTAGATAGACTGCTTACAGTTCAGGCACCTGTGACCCCCTGGGGATTTTAATCATATTAAGATACATAATGAGAATGCTGTGATTGGGTAAGATCTTGAAACCATATCAATATTGAAAAATCTAATTTAACATAAAGTAAGACATTTATTTGGGACTTAACTTTTCTTGTATTTCATTTCTAATGTTTAAGTGATGAGTTTTTTTCCTATTAGCATCTTTAATCATGTTCTAACTGAGGCAGTTAAGGATCTCTTTGGCATCTGTTAATTTCCTGGGGGCAGTAAAGAGCCTCGTTTTCCCTGTACTTGGTTGAGGGCCTGTAACTATCAGGCTGAGAATCAGGCTCTGCACCACCCCAGAAAGGAATGTTTCTGGGCGAGAGGCTCCCGCACCCACCCACCCCTTTCCTCAGCTCTGCTCTTACTACCTTTTCCTTCTCTTATTTTTCCAGGGCCCCTCATCTCAGACAGGCCTAGATGGAGCCTGTTTTCATGTGCAAAGCTCAGCTTTGTGTGTAACCATGAACTACTTTTCGTTAAAGAAGCTTTTCTCAATTCTTTCCCATCACTTTGCAGCACCATCAGCACCAGGCCGCCCAGGCTCTCCATCTGGCCAGTCCACAGCAGCAGTCAGCCATTTACCATGCGGGGCTCGCACCAACCCCACCGTCCATGACACCTGCTTCCAATACGCAGTCGCCACAGAATACTTTCCCAACAGCACAACAGACCGTCTTTACGATCCATCCTTCTCACGTTCAGACGGCATACACCAATCCACCCCACATGGCCCACGTACCTCAGGTAAACCAGCTTTAGCCAGCTTTCTGTGAAGACCAAGTAGAACATGAAGGTTAACAGATAAGCAGCAAAAAGCCAGATAAAAACCCTGTGTGTGGTGCCATTTGCCTGTCTCTCTTTCCCTGCTCAAATACATGTGACCTGGCCCTAAATGAATGTTTGTGTGGTTTTGTAATGGAATCAGTGGAGTTGCTGATTGGTTAGCCCTTTACCATTTCCCATTTGAGACCTTAAAAGTATCTTGGACTCTGGAATGCAACCTAGTCCTTCTTTCCCTTCTGTGTCTGCTTTGCTTTGTTTATATAGTTTCATTGCTATATATATACACAAATATATTTACTTATATTCACACACATATATAATCACCCCATCCATATATAATCACTCTCACATTCTCCCTCTCTTCCTCTTCCTCTCCCTCTCCTTCTCCCTCTTTCTCTCTCTCTCACACACACTGTCTCACACACACACACACACACACGCCACACACCACACACCACACACGAAAGCCTGGCAGGGAGGGTAGGTCTTCACAAATTCTCAGCTCTCTGAGGTGACTACCCTGGGCCTGACAGTCTGAATATTAGTTACATGAGTGCTAGGCAAGTCTCTCCACTGGTTTTTCCTGGCTATTCATACATCTGCTTTAACCATATATTGTACTTCTCGAAAGGGCTTGGCCTTGTACGTTGGTGCAGTGTAACTAGAAGCTGGGAGCACCCAGGTGGTCCCATATTTCTTAAAGAGCAGCCCTGAAGCACTTTGGAGCTCACCTCCAGTGTAAGCTTCTAAAGGTTGAAAGGTATGTGTGCCACCTCAGTGGTTGCTTTCTGCATCAGCTGCTGAAAAGGGTCTAATGCAATCCAGGGTCAAGTTGGATTGTCTTCATGAGGAGGAGCTGCACTGAAGTTGGGCTCTAACAGTGTCCTTGAGACTCTCCCTGGGGCTGCTAGGGATGATTTGGCTGTATTCGATGTTTCTTCTTGCTGCTTTAATAACAAGTTCTCTTAGGTAGGGTCTAAGCTAGACCCACCTTACTGAATTCCATTCTATGTCAAATAGTGTGCCAGTGAGGTTCTGGCGTGGTGTGTCGTCAGAGATGTGACTCAATTGGATCTAACTCTCAGAAGGCTACCTTGTAACTGAAGGTCCACAGCTCTGGGAAGCTTGGGCGTCCTTACCCTGCAGAGTTTAGGTTCTGTGGTGTAGCACACTGCAGTTGATGATTTGCTTTTGATGGTGGGGTGGGGAGCTGGTTTGGTCAGGTGTAGGCCAGCATGGTTTGAATCAGGAGCTTCATGAGAACTGGGGTCCTGCAGATGTCTAGCAGAGGCTGGTGGCTAAGTAGGTATGTGAATGTACATGTAAGTTGCGGTTCCTAAAACCTCACTTTTTTGTGTTTTTGTGCTGAAAAGGCAAAAAAGGTTAACACTTGTAGGGAAGTCCAAATATGCCATGGGTCCATTTGAATATGTGAGAGAGAGAGTTACAAACAGCATTTCATTCAAGGCTTAGCGTGGTCTTGAACAGTGCACACTATGGGAAGCAGGAAATGAGGGCTCTTCCTGACCCTGCAGACTAAAGCACCCTTTCAACTTGATGGTGAGACCGCGTGGGGTTCGTGATCACTCGGTACAGAGACACAGGGCCTGCCTAGATGATTTTAAATTACCCTTCCCCATCTCACTGGAGCCATTAATTGCAACCCCCCCCCCCCCCATCAGCATGTCCTCTGACAGAGTAAAGGGGACCTGAGAGGCTCTTCTCTTTCTGCCCCAACTCCTCTGTCATTGAGGTGTGCTGGTGAGCAGGCAAGAAGCAGAGTGGGGAGCAGCAAGCTAGGAGGCTAGGAGGAGTCTAAGTAATCCATAAAACAGGATTGACAGTCCCTGCTTTTATAATGTAATAACCTGCTTTCCTGTTTGAAAGAGATATTATCTGTAAAACTTAAGGTACCACATGGAAGCCAGATTCTGCATCATCATTGCATCTTGCCCTGTATTCAGTTGAGAAAGCTGCCTTTGGATCAGGGGTTTGCTCTTCAAGAAGACCTCACCCCAGTGATCAGAAATACTGAAGATTAGGACATGGCAGCCCTGGCCTTCCCCCAGGCTCACTTGGTGCCTGCTCCCTCAACCTTGCAGGATTTACCAGAGCTTGAAGCATGTCTGTCGGTCAGTTGATGATCCACTAGGGAATGTCCCCAGAGAAGAAAAGGCCCTGAGGGTCTGCCATTGCCATTTCCTGAGAGCCCCAGTCCAGTGAAAGGAACGTAGTTGACGTGTTGTGTAAGCCGGAGATGTTGCCTGTATGCGTAAAAGAGCTCTCTGTTTCAGGCTCATGTACAGTCAGGAATGGTTCCTTCTCATCCAACTGCCCATGCGCCAATGATGCTAATGACGACACAGCCACCCGGCGGTCCCCAGGCCGCCCTCGCTCAAAGTGCACTACAGCCCATTCCAGTCTCGACAACAGCGCATTTCCCCTATATGACGCACCCTTCAGGTGAGGCGTGTGTGTGCAGGGGCCGCCGGGGCACCCCAAAGCATTCTGCTGGCACAGGTCAAATGGCAGGCAGGGCCAGTGCTTCAAGCCCCACATTTGAGAACCAGCAAGACCCATCAGAGTGTGCACAGTAGGGACTGTGATGATCAGCGCAGCGTCAGGGCCTGAGGCTTCTGGGAGCCGAGTCTGTGTGTGTTCTGAAGGTATACAGGATTTGGCTTGATGAAAAGCTGCAGCAGCATTCTTTGTAGCTGATGCATGTCTAGGACTCAGTTGGCCTTCCTTGTCATGATGGGCTAGACAGGGCAGTGTTTTCCTTCCTGAGTCCCAACAGTCTGACACGTGGGGGGTTATTACCATGGCAGAGTTTGATTGTAGCTTTGGAGACTACTACTGATGAGCAAGTGCTGTGTATGGATTGGTTCTGAGTGTAGCATTAGTGCCAGTCTATGACCTGGCAGGGAGAGAATGCCCTGCAATTGTGCTCTAATCCTCGATGGCTGCCAGGGCATCATTTCAGTCTGACCTTTTACTCTGAAAGCAGTACTGGTGCTTGGCTAGTATTTGGGGAGGGGGTACGTTAAAGCCTTTATTCTACCCCATGAGCAACAAGTCTTCTGGGAGTTTTATCTGAAATGGTTTTACGTCTGACTGGTTTGTTTCTACCCACCATACCCCTTCCCCCTTGGTGCAGATGGGAGGGGGGAGTGAACTTTTTGAGTCTTGTTCAGATAGCCAAGGATAGTTTATAGTCATGTGCTGCAGAGACAGTAGGCTGATGTGTGGTGTTGCCAGTTTTCTGTTTAAATATTCACTTTTCTTTTTTACAGTACAAGCCCACCACCAGCAGCAGTTGTAAAGCTGCCCTGGAGGAACCGAAAGGCCAAATTCCCTCCTCCCTTCTACTGCTTCTACCAACTGGAAGCACAGAAAACTAGAATTTCATTTATTTTGTTTTTGAAATATATATGTTGATTTCTTGTAACATCCAATAGGAATGCTAACAGTTCACCTTGCAGTGAAGATATTTGGACCGAGTAGAGGCATTTAGGAACTTGTGGGCTGTTCCGTAATTCCAAACGCTGTTTCAGAGTCCCGCAAGTACCCCAGCTCTGCTTGCTGAAACTGGAAGTTATTTATTTTTTAATGACCCTTGAAAGTCACGAACACATCAGCTAGCAAAAGAAGTAACAAGAGTGATTCTTGCTGCTATTACTGCTTAAAAAAAAAAAAATCAAGACTTGGAACGCCCTTTTACTAAACTTGACAAAGGTTCAGCAAATTCTTACCGTCAAACTGACGGATTATTATTTATAAATCAAGTTTGATGAGGTGATCACTGTCTACAGTGGTTCAACTTTTAAGTTAAGGGACAAACTTTTACTTTGTAGATAATATAAAATAAAAAAGTAAAAAAAATTAAAAAATAAAAAAAGTTTTAAAAACTGATAATCAGTTAGTGTCTGTTTGTATAAGCTGCTTCTGTTGGAGGATACTTAATGTCAAGCCAGGAGGGCAGTGTGAATGTGTTTTCTTAATATCCTGGAAGGTAGTTGTCAAATGATTTTTCTTCTTCACCTTTAGTTCTGTTTCAAGGTGTATCTAGAAAAAGACGAGACTGAGATATTCTGTTTGGTGGATTAGAGGTCTGCTTCAGGAGGAGGAAGGCTGGCCAGAGTTGGGCAGCACTGAAATTCTGCATCCTCAGGCTGACGCTGATTCTGTAAGCTTCCTTTTTAATATCTGCTGAACCAAAATGGGTGGTGGTAGTCTAACCGTTGTCCCAATTCAGGCGTTTGTCTGTTACACCAGTAGAGGGCAGGAGACACCCTTTTTTTTTTTTTTTAAACTGCAACAACAACAGAAAAAAAATCCAGAGGCAGAAAGACTGAAAAGATGCAGAGATATACAAAGCAGCTTATTGATGTAGACCCATAAACATTTGTTAATGTCCCTAAAATGTGGAAGGACAATAAAAGGAAAAGCAAATATTTGAGCAGGGTAAGGATTTCAGAGCCTTTAAAGATATTGTGGCAACAAGTTTAAGAGTCTGAAACATTTTTTAATTCACATATAGCAACTTGTACATTATAGCAAAATTTGCATTATTCAAGAATAAGTTACTTGTACAGTACATAAACAATACATAAAAATTTGCAAAATATCTTCTGCCTATAACAAGATGACTCCACTTTCTGTGATACTGTCATTCATTACAATGTGCTGCTTATTCCAGCCTAACACTGGGTGTCAGGTGTGTCCTTGTTAAGAGGCAGTGGATAATACACTACCAAGTACTCTGTGCTGTGGGAGCATGTTAGAGCTAACATGACATTTGCAATGAGACTTAGCCCTGAATAAAAGCAAGAAGAAATTTCAGAGTTCAAGGCCTTGACTTTAAGTTAAGAACCTGTTGTGTAAAAATAGTGTTCTCTGGCCCAAGATTTTAATGATTGCTATTCCTTTTTTCTGCACGGTCCAGAAATGATCAAAGGCAGAAGAATTTATACCAGATAAAGCCATATGGATTGCTGGTCTAATTTCAAGGCAGGTTGGTTGACTTAATTCTTTGGTGCTGGTGACTTAGTTTTTAAAAGTTCAATAAAGTCAGATGAAGGAAAGTGATGGTGCTGGGAGCTGTCAAGCTATACTTGGTTTCTGTAATTAGAGATAACTGGAGGGAACATGATGTTTACTGTCTGATTTGGTGCTCAGAGTCTTGGCTGTCGGTGGAGGTTGCTGGTTTGGGCCCACAGCACCAGCAGTGGTGGCATCAGGACTATAGGGCGGGTGGTGTGTGCTGTGGCTGTGGTGGGCTGGCTGTAGCCAGCAGGGGGGTGCCTGCAAGGGCGGGGGGAGGGGGGAGGCTGATGGCACCCCTTCGTCCAGCCAGACCTACTCTAACAGAAAGAGGTGTCGGCTTGGTGTCACTTCTTCCTGGGGCCACGAGGGGACTTTATCCATGTACTTGAATGTCCAGGTAATTAGGATGTGTTTAGAAAGGAAAAATTTTTTTTTTTTTCTTTTTTCTGAACATTGTAGACTGAAGCAGTCTGGGGGTGAGTGACTTCCCAGAGCTGCTAATCTGCTGTACCTGGTTTGCCTCTTGGCACCATGAGAGATGTGTGTTGACTGACAGGCTGCTGAGAACCGAGTGCCCCAGTTTGAGGATGTCATATCCCATTTCTTTACTTCTGGCTGGAGGGAGTGGTCTGGTTCATTTATCAACTCAGCCCCTTTCCTGTGCAGAAAGGAGAAAAATCTCCACCAGGGATTTTTCAGCATTGCCTTTCTATGATGAGCTCTCTTTTAAAAGAGAAATCAAAAATGTTGCTTAAACTCCTTTCCTTTGGTTCTTTCTTTTCTTAGCATTACATTACTTATGTAGAGCCCTGCTGGACGTGTAGGAAATAAAGGAAAGCCAGCTTAGAAATGTACTGCAAACCTGGATCGGGTTTGGATCTGCTTTATAGTCTACAAAATCACCCAGGATTGTTGGTTTTAAAGGTGGTGAAAAGGTGGTTGCTTGCTCCTCACACACACATCCCTGTTCCCCAACCCCTCCTCCCTCCTCCAAAATGCACTGCAAGTAAAAGTCTGACTCTTGAAGTACAGAGAATGGTTAGAGGGAACAGAGCAGACCCTCAACCCCAAGAAGGCAATCAGTACTGCTGGTTTTAGGCTGAGGTTTAATTTCAGCCTCTGATAGATGTGTCTGTAATGTTAAGCTGTCCTCAACTCCCGGTTTCCTAGAAGCCACTTCAGCGAGCTTGGCTGCTGCTGTGAATGGCTCTGCTGGCAGCCTCTACCCTGTCACTGCCACTGTTGTTTCTGAGCCTCCAGGCTAAAGCTCTGGGAGGAGCTGGCCAGCCTGCTCCTGCCGCCCGGTGAGTTGCATCACTTGTGAAAGGCAAGTATAGATGGGGATTGAATTTCAGGCTTTCCCTGGGTGTTGGAGATCGTGTGCCTGTGTGTATATGCACACCCATTCTTCATCAAACACCCATCAACGAAGCAGTCACCAGCTGGAACAGAACATTTATTGTGGGCTGTTAAAAGGGTTTCTCATTAGCTATGGCACCAAATTCCTAGCTTCCATTTTGGCTCAAGAACGAGCCTAAAACCCACATGTGATAATGTAATTCATTAAAAGCTTGCGGGGCACTGAGCCAGCCCTGTTGGTGAAGGAGTTACTAGAAAGGGACCAGGAGTCCTTTTTCCCTCCCCCATTCCCCAATTAATTTAACTCTCACCATAAAGCTGCTATAAACCAGAATCCAGTTTTTTATTCATAAGGCACCAGAGTAGAACTATTCCTTGCCACCCTCCTATTTCAGCAGTTGAATTTCCTGGAAGGGTGACAGGCTTCACTTCTCTACATTTAGGAAGGACAGTGGCTGCTCCTCAGCAGGAGACTGTCCTGAGGTTGAAATTGACAAGGAAGCCAGGCATCTTGGCTTGGACCGTGAACTAGTCAAAAGGTTTGCATAGCTGTCTCTGACTACAAACATCGCATGAGTATTAGTTGGAACAGTGCAATGAAGTAAGCAACAGTTTAGTTTTGAAGCCTGAATGCTTTAAAACAGTTATCTGAGGTAAAATGTTCAAAATTGATTTTGAGAGCTTCATCCTAAAGCTGAGAGTGGAAGGATCAGGTGTGGTCGTCCGTGGCCTTGTGAGGCTGAGCTGCCACACAGACTGCAGCCGCAGTGGGAAAACCATGGCAGACTCCAGGGCTGTTAGTGTTTTGGGCTTCCTGATGCCCTCCCTCCTACCCACCCACCCAATGTCAGTGATAACAAGTTTCCACTGCAAAACTCTTGCCCTCCACCCACCTGCTCCTCTCAGAATGGGGGACTGGTCTATGGCCCCAGGGCAGAAGCCAGTAGCATCCGTGAATAAGGACTACATCTGTAAACAGTCAGGAGAAAGCCTTACAGGAGGTGGACAGAACTTACAGGAGGCCCTTCAACAGGCCTAATAGAAGGGTCACGTCCAAACTGGAGTGAACAGTTAACAGTGTCCCTTAAATCTCTCTCTGGAAGGAAGGAAAGATAGTTACATTCACAGGTTCCTATCTCTGTGACACTGAGGCCTTGGACTCCTCACCGCCTCTCAGAGGGGTGTATATTGGTTATCTATGGCCCGCAGTCGGCTCCCGGAAGATGAGTCCAGTTCGTAGTCTGAATCCCGGGCCCGACTCTCGGACTCCAGCTCCAGGTGCTGCAGGCTGCTGGCCAGTTCCTCAGGTGAAGGCACCAGGTGGAAGATCTGCTCTGGGGACGAGGAGCTGCCTGGGAGACCCTCTGGGCTGAGCCCCCGAGGACAGCCAGCAGCGCTAAAGTGGGGAAGGCCCAGCTCTGAATCCCAGCGAGAGAGGGAGAAGGGGAACAGGACAGTGTTGCAGGAACCTGGGAACAAGTGACCGAGAGAGAGCACACTGAGTCTTGACGGGTAAGTTTTCTGACAAGACCACAAAATGAGATCTCTTTGCCCCTGGGCCTACAGTCAGCTCTCCCCCACTGCCCTGTCTTCCTGTGCAGTCCACCCCTCTTTATCGATGGGCTTTAGGGTCACACCTGGTGGCTGGGAGACGACCACCACGTAGCTGGACAGCCGAACATCACAGGCAGCACCGCACTCGAGCGGGATGGGCGAGCGCTGGAAGTGGTGCAGCATGTCCTCCACTGAGGGGAAGTGCAGGTGCTGCACTCGGCACTGGCCCCGCTCGGTCAGGGACAGGCGCAGGTGCTGTGGGCGGGAGATGCTTGGCTTGGGGACTGTCCTCCGAGGGCCTTGCAGAACTTCTCAGGGGGCAGCCTCCCCGCCTTGTCCCTTACCTTAGCTATGCCCTGGAAGTTGAATGTGAGCACATACTCGCCACGCCGTGTCTCACTTTGCCGTACCAGGAACACTCCATGAGCATCAGGGCCCTGCAGCTGAACCAGCTGAGCTGCCTTCACTCGGGAAATGGGGCCGTGGAACCAGGGGTAGCAGGACAGGAAGTGCTCGGTTTTCTGACAGGCTGGGTCCAGCAACCCCCCAGGAGAAGCACCTGGTAGAGAAGGTAAGTGATAGCCACGTGGGGTTCCTTTTGAGACCCACATTGCCATCTGTGTTCTGGACTGAGGCTGGATTCCCACAGGCCTTGAGGCCTGGCTCCACTCACCTTGATTAAGGGAATCTGTGCTTCCCCTTGGGGAGTTGGATATGCCAGACTCTAGGGTTGAAGGGCTGTGCATCTCGGGGTCTGTGCTCTCTGGCCTGCTAGAGGAGAGGCTGGGATTAAGGCTCTGGGCAGGAGGGTCAGGGACAGCAGTAAAAGCTGTGCCAGGGTGGGACCTCACCCTTGGCCTGTGCACTCCCGGAGCTCAGCCATCCATGAATTCAGCTGCTGCTCATCTCCCACCTCAAAGATGATGTCTGTCCGGTCCTTCACCTGGCAGGGAAGAAGGGTGTAGCTGTGTGGTCTGAGGCATGTGTATCCCGCACCCCAGAGGTGGAAGCCCTGTTACTTACCTTAAGCACAAAGGTGTAGAGGTTGTCAGGCATCTCAAGGCGTGTACACTGCCGGACTTCTTGGATGTTGGAGCAGGTTGTTTGTAGCTTGGGCTTTGAACTCTATTATAGACCAAAAGGGGGCACTCAAGGCTTGTCCCTGGTGGCTCTTCTCCCAACCCTGGGCCCTCTGGTTCTTCCACTGTCTTTTTAAGGCCCAGCTTCCAGAGGGAGCGTTCACCAACTCCAAGCACCCCAGGCCTGGAGTAAGGCCTGGCACTGAGATCCCTGGGGGCCCACTCTTCCACCCCTTCACCTGCCCCTGCAGCTACGCCAGCATGGCATGTTTGCTGACATGCATTTCTCTTCCCACTGGTGGAGAAAAGAGCTCCCACCCAGGTGACCCAGGCTGCTGCCGTCACCACACCAGGGTCAGAGAAGGGACCTGAGGGTCTCCAACCCCAACTGTTCCCCACTGTGGTGCTGAGAGGCTCATGCCCAGGGATTCAGGCCTCTGTTACGCCTTCAGCCTCCCTCCCTCATTAGCAACCACTCAGCTCCCCACTAGTACAGGATTCCCCTTCTGGCCTAACAGCAACACTACCAAGTAGGTACTATCACATCTTAAAGAGAAGAAACTCAAACCCTGGAGGCAAAATCACTTGATTGAGGAAGGGGCACAGTCAGATTTTGAATCGCTATCCAGAGCCTCCAGCCTAGAACCTCAAATCTCGACATCTACCTAATTTCTCCTTCAAGTCTTGAGAACAAGAAAGGGTAGGTTTGTGTAGGGCAGGGTTGGCAGAGTGCCTCGGCCCAGGCTCTGGGGCCTTTCCCAGTATGCCCAAAGGGGCAGGGCCTGGCAAGGCTGGCTCAAGTCACAGCCAGCCAGAAAAACATGTAAAACCTCAGCCCCACCCACCAAGCCTTGGGCCAGGAATCTCCCAAGACATCCAACACACAGGGGCTTCACAGCCGGTAGGAAATGGCCACCTTACCCCTCTGCCAGCAAGAACTGGCTAGACAGGGGGCTGACACTGCAGAGGCCTCCTCCCTGGGAGCCAGAGGCCCCAGAGCACCCTGTGACCCAGGAGCCCATTTCTCCTGGGTGGGAGTTTCCTCAGCAGGGAAGCCATCCCTGCACTGCCTCCTATTCCTTCTACTTCCTCTTGTGATTTAAAAAAAAACAAAAAACTTGGAGATCAAGTCATTTGATTGAGGAAGGGGATCAATGGCTCTCCCAGCATAGGCCAAGAGAGGGAAGGAGCCAGAGATGAGGTGGGGAATGACCAGAGGAGACCCAACAGGTCCAGCAGCTCTTTCCCAAGGGCCAGGACACAGCCAGGTGCACCTGGAAAATACCACCACCCCTAACCAGTCCACGCAGGGTGGGGGTCCTGTGGAGGACTGGAAACAGACCCAAAAGCATGTTCCTGGCACCACTGGCTTTGGGGGATCCTCTGCCTAGAAGGGCCCATCATGGTCTGCATTTACAAAAGTTGGTATGAGAGTCTGTCCCCAAAACCACACGCTTAACCTTGCTCTGGGGCCCCTGGGGTCTTCCCAGAGCCTCCAGCCCTGTCCTCATCAGCTGGGCCCAGCAGGTCCCTGGGTGCAACCAGCACCTCCAGTTGCTGACCATTACCACGGGTTGACTGCATCATCTCACTGCATGCGACGTGAGGGAACGCAGCTCAGACAAGTTTTCAACTACTAAGTTCCCACCCGAGTGACCATTACCAGCCAGGGCATGTTCACCTTCAGGATCCTCTTACTACCACTACCAGACCCCCCTTTCTCTGCCTGGGAGCGAATGAGATGTGGGGAGCACACCCTGCTGGAGGCCGTGCCATGGGGCGAGGGCACTGGCCCTAAAGGGCACCACAGTGTGGGGATCAGGACCTGTGCTCAAGAGCCTGTTTCCTGTCTTCTACATGGGTAAGGTACAAAAGGCGACTTTCTTCTCACTGCTTGTCCTGTGTTGCCTGGCCCCCACCCTCCCTGCCAGCTCCAGGCCCTTGGGATCACTGGGAGGAAGTCAGCCAGGAGGGGGACAGGCCTTGCCTCCCTTTCAGTTCCCCTCTCAGCCCTGGCCCCAGTGTTCATGCTGAGATTACCCAGCAGAGCTGCTGGTTTCACTCCTCACTGTGGGGCCCTCCATGCCAGCTCCCTCCCTCCCCCTCTCCATGCAGAGGCGGCCACAGCTGACAAACTGCTGACCTGGCAGGCAGTGGGGAAGAGAGGATTTCCCCTTTCTCAGGGCTGGAAGCCCTCCTCACCACAGCCAACCATGGGGCACACAGATAGTGGTAAAAGTTGGCCCTGCTTCATTTGCCTGCTGTCTGAGCACATTACAGGGATTCTCCCCTTCTCCCTCACAGCAGCCTGGAGTGAGTGGTGCCCCCAGTCAGCCTATTTCTCTAGGGGCAGAGCCAGGACTTGACCTAGAACTGCCAGGGACCAAAGCCAATGTGTCTAACCACTGTGCTGCCTGATATAGGGGTGTCCTTGGGCCTATCCTTGAGGGGAGGAAACAGAGGCTCTGGCCAGGGTGATGGGACAAGTGAGAGCATGGGGCTCTGTCGCTGGCTCTGGGAACCTGGGGGCCCCCTCACATTCCCACTATCCGACCTACACTGCAGGTCAAGCCAGGACAGCAGGTAGCTGAGCTCTGGAGCCACCTTAGAGTCACACTGTCCTTAGGCCAAACCATTCCAGGTATTTGTGAAGGGGCAAGAGAATGATGTCTCCCACCACAGTGTGCATGTAGTGTCCCAGCGGTGGGGCTTGCATTTCTAGATTTTTAGGGCTCACTTTACCAGTCTAGGGTCCAGGGCTCAGTCCTGCTCCGCCTCTCCTTATGTACCTTGGACAGGAGGCTCAGCCCTCCATGCCTTAGTTTTGTCATCTGTAACATAGAGGTATTTTACAGGTCCTTTCTTCACAGGACTGGTATGATGACTGTGTGTGCTGACAAACAACTACTGTTAAATTTCCAGGCTCGGATCTGGGGCCGGCCACAGTGGGTAAACCCAGCCTGTGTCCACTGCAGTATTACAGCTTCCTCTCCAAGCGGCCCAGAAGCTGGGCATACGCGAGCGCTCTCTCAACCTTACACACATCGTCCCCTTTGTAACACATTCCTTTACCATCCTGTAATGAAATGCACATGGAATATGATCTCTCTACCTACATATCCAAACTATGTAAGATAAAGGGAAAATAAAGGCATGCAACCTGTATTAAAACAATGTAGTCAATGTGTAAACGCTACGGCATGACCATCAAGAGAACACAAACAACCTGAAGGACCCAAGGGGTGGGGGCCTTCCGTGGGCCTTAAGGATTTGCCAGGCCAGGGATGACCCTTCCAGAGTCTTCCACGGCACTGGGCCCCCTACTCTGCCATAGCCCCTGACAATCTTGAATGGGGGCTGGCCAGGCCCTCACTGAGTTCCAAGTGCTGATGTCCCAGCAGCAAGCAAGATAAACATGGTCACTGAACATAAGGTACACGTCCATTCTAGTGAGAGAGACAGGTTCCCAGCCTGTAACCAGGCACCCAAAGTGAAGGATGCAGCAGGGGCTGTGACAGGTGGGTGAGGGTGGTGAGGTGGTAAAGGACCACAGGGGGAGTCCACGCTCTAACCTAGGCTCTACAGAGGGCAAGGGTAAGAGTTTTCCAGGAGTAGGTGCAGCACTTGCAACACCCCTGAGCGGGGCTAGCACACAGGCCCAGCTGAGAGCATGATGGTATTCCAGGCTCCCGCTGGGACACCGGTGAGCAGCATGCAGCGAGTGAGTGGTCACCGCAGGCCCTAGAAAC
The DNA here is from genome assembly GCF_015220235.1 of Choloepus didactylus. Lineage (NCBI taxonomy): Eukaryota > Metazoa > Chordata > Mammalia > Pilosa > Megalonychidae > Choloepus > Choloepus didactylus. Next base: position 11,091,975 of record NC_051329.1, on the reverse strand, counting down.
CACCATGGGGCCTCGGGGTTGTGGGGAGGGGAGGTGTCCAAGCGGCAGCTGGAAGTACAGACCACAAGCTCCAGGGAGCTCACTTTCTGTACCTCTGGCAGAAGCAGGCCTGGCAGTTGGCTGGACCTGACTCCTATCACCACCCCATGCCCAACCTCCCCAGAAAAGGAAGATGATCTTTGTGGGGCCTAAGGGAAGACGACAGCATCCAATTCGCACCAAAGGGCCTGGCAGGGAGGGCCCCGAGCTGTGGGGGCCTTCACATGGAGTTCCAACCATGTACTGTGCCCCGGCCCCATCAACAGAGGGTCTTCATCCAGTGACAGCTGCCAGGGGAAGAGATCTCCCCAATCCAGCAATCTCCCTAAGGGTCCTTCTGTCCCAGGGCTTCTGGCCCCACCCTCTACTGCTAACAGCAGTAGCAGGACAGAGGGACAGAGCACCGCTGCCACCCCACAGTCCCCCACCACTGGCCAGAGGTCAAGAGCCATGCCACGCGCCACGCCACGCCTCTGCCACAGCACCTGTGCCCTCGCAGCAGTATCTTGGCAGGCGAGCTCTCGCCCCACCACTCACGCCTCTCAGATCTGGGGCCTCATGCTAACCTGAGCCCCTGTCTCCTCTTCTGGAACCTGGGGGCAGTAGCAGCCTAGATCCCAGAAACATTGCTGCCTAGAGGAAGGGACAGACAGATCCAGCAGCATCATGGAAAATGCTTGCTCAAGTCCTACTCATTGGTATCAAAAAGCGAATCTAAAAAGAAGAAAAAACACATTCCAAGAAATGTTTAGTAAGGTTGCAGGGATACGAAAGAAGGTCAGAAAGAAAACAACACTTAAAACTCCAACCACAGTCATGCTTGCCACACATTTCGCTCTGAGCTTCCTACCAGCCAGTGAAAGAGGGACCGCGGGGTGGCTCTTGTCTCCTGGGCCTGCCACCTCTCAAAGAATGGCTACAAGGAGCTGCAGGTGTGGGAAGCTCCCAGGGGAAAAGGTGCAAGGCAGGGATGAGCTTGGGGCCTTAGGAACAGAGTCTTAGCAGCGTTCTTCCCGCTCAGATTCAGAGTCATTTCCACAGCTTCCTCCCCACCACGAGCTCCAGAAGGCCTCCTCGCCCCTTTGCCATCTTTGTATCAACAGGGCACAGAATAAGTGTCTGCAAGCACTGGCTGCACAGATGGCCACAGACACTCCAAAACACAGAGGGAAAGACATCAGAGCCAAGAGACTACCAAGAGTGATCAGCCAGAGGCCTCCAAAGTATGAACCAGAGCATCTACTATGGCCCACGCCCTTTAGTGAGCATTTACTACATGCCAGGCATTTGAGCCCGAATTTCAAACATTTCAAAAACTCCAAGGACATCACAGAAACGAGCATAATAACATCATCTATCTGAAACCCCCTGGCCTCTGGACAGGCTGGAGTCAGTGTAATCGAGCACGGGGGGCTGAGGAGGCTGGCCGTGCCCTCTCCCCTCCCCCAGGCAGCCTGGAGTCCAGTCTCAGCCAGCTGCCCCGGCATGCCCAGCACCAGAGACCCCCACTGTGGGGCAAGGAGTCAGGCCAGAAAACAGGGCAACAGTCCTGAACCCCGTCCCCCACCTGGCCGCCCATTAGTTCTGCCGGTGCCACGCCCCACCCCTGCTGCTGCCCCCTTGTCCAAGTCCCCACAGCCACTTGCCTGACAGCAGCGGCCTCCCTGCTGGTCTCCCAGCCTCCTGTGCTCCCTGTGGTCTGCCCCTCACACCAGCCAGAGGGACCTGGTAGACCCAATCACAGGTCTCCTCTGCCTAAAACTCCCACGGAACCCCTCACTGTGAGTAAAAGCCGAGCTCTCACCACAGCCCCCAAGGCCCCATAAGGTCTGGTCTTTGTTACCTCCCTGACCTCCTCTTCTCTCCTCTTGCTCACTCAGATGCAGCCACACTGGTCCTCACTGTTCCTTAAAGGTCCAGGCATGCTCCCACCCGAGGGCCTTGGCACCTGCTAGTCCCTCTGCCCAAAAGGCAATTCCTACACATTGCAAACCTGGCTCCTTCTCAGAGCCAGGTCTCAGCTCCCTGACCACAGTGTACACACACACACTCGCCATCACGTGACACCCTTGACTTCCTTCACTGAATGGACTGCCCGGCTCTGCAGGGACCTGGCCTTGGTCACCATGGCATCCCGAGCACCAAGCACAGTGCCTGGTAGCTTATGGGTACCCAATTTAATTCTCTGACAGATATTCATCATGGACTTTTTGTGTGCCAGGTCCTTGGGTGCTGGGGAACAGTGGGGGCACCAGATGAGCAGTGGGGATCCTTCTAGGCAGAGTGGTCAGGGCAAGGAGAGAGGACACGCAGACAGTGTGGGAGTCCCTAGGGGACACCTGAGCCAGGTCAAGGGGCTGGGTAGAACAGAGGACATGGGCTGGGCCTCCCGGGGCTCTGACTAGCCAGGGGCAAGGACAGACTGAGAGGAAGCCCCAGGGAGTTGGGCACCTGAACCCCATCAGGAATACCACTGTTGTCAACCCCATGGTACAGACAGGGAGGCTCTGACAGGCTAACTCACTTGACCCCACAGAGGGGAGGAATTGAGTAGTGGAGCTCATTTCTGGAACTGGGGGCTCAGACCCTCATCTGCCCAGCCACCACCCAGCCCCTTGGTTCTTCCCACACCATGCTCTCCCTCCACCAGGCCTTTGCACGTGGGCAGGCCCTGTCTGATCCTTTGTAGGTCTCAGCAAAGAAAACATCCCCTCCTCCAGGTTGCCTTCCCTGACTGCCCAGTCATGGTTAGGTGCCTTTTCTGCACCTCTCCTTCAGCACGGAGTTTATCAGGCTGGGCTGTAACTTCCTGATGATGCAGCCGCTCTACCATCTGACTGGGAGCTCCTCTGGGGATGGACACCAAGCCTTGTTCCCAGCTAGGGTCCAGCACTGGGTCCAGCCCAGAGGAGGTGCTTGGAGAGGGTTTATTGGATGGGTGGGTGGGTGAACCCCCAGCCCTGAAATGACCTGTGAGTAAAGAAAGATTGGGGGGGGGGTGTAAATTACCTGAACCCCCTTCTGTCCCTTTAGGGGAAAACTCCAGGCAGTGAGCCAGTTCCAGGGGCTGAACAAGTGTTGGAACCACAGGCCACAGGTCTCTTCATCACTCGCTCCCAACCGGGACCCCAAGTCCAACCCTCACCTTCAAATGCCTACTTCAGTCACTTTTTTTCCCTCTGTGTGACCCTAAGGAAATCATTTCACCTCTCTGTGCCTCTATTTCCTCATCTGTAAAACAGGAATGATGATGGAACCCACCACCTGGGGCTTCTGCAAGTGAACCTGCCTGCTACCCTCAGCTTGAATCCATGGAGTGGAGTGGGGGGGGGGGGGTCTCCCAGTTCACCCTGGGTCAGATCTCCCACTCAGTTTGCCCTGTTGCTTCATGCCCTCCCCACACACACGGGAGCAGGAAGGGGGTAGGGAGAAGCTTCCAGAAAAGCCGCAGTGGTGAAAGCAGTTTCCCTCCCCCAATCTTTGCTTGCAAGCAAGAGCCTCCCAGTGTCAGAAACAGAGACCTAGAGGCCACGTGAGCTGCTGGGGAAACACAGACCAGCAGAGGCAGGGACGGCAGAAGAGAGCCGCCCCCAGGTGCTGCAGGCTGGTCAGAGGAGAGCCCCACGGCCTTGCCCTCTCCTCCAGGCAAGCGGCGCCCCCAGTTCACATGCTGAACAATGGGGTGGGGCCGCCTGCCCCCTTCCCCACTCTGAGGTCCCAAGGAGGCCCTGAGACCAAGGCACACAGGGGCAGGGGTGGGACAGGCTGGGCATGGGGGCTTGTTTACAGCCCCACCCACAGAGCAAGCTCCTCCTCAGGGCCGTGAGGGCTTCCCCATAAGAAACAGAAGCCCCAGGTGGAATCACAGACACAAAGCCCCTCTCAGAGAGGCAGAGACCACCCCCTCCTTGACAGAACCACAGTGGCAGAGACCCCCATAAAGAGACAGCTCCCCCTAATACACAGAGCCAGTCTGGGATCCCCTGACCTGACAAGGACAGCCACTGCACCACCCCTCCCCAGAGGCAGGGGCCCTGATTCACCCCGAGTAGCCACACCTGGGTGAGGATGGGAAGGTCCTTCTGCTCCCCAGGGTGGGGGGCAAGTGGTTCAAGAGGGGTGGTGAGGACCTTTCTGTGTGAGGCCTTGCAGGGGGGGCAAGACATGGAGGGAGGGGAGACAGACGCCCCCAGGCTCTCCCCCTCCTCACCTTTACCCAAGCCGTGCCCCCCACTCCGGGCACCATTCCTGGCCAAAACCCTTTGCTCTCGTAGCGACAGGCAAGGAGAAGGTGTTGGGACCATGGAGCTGAACTGCTGTGAGGAGCTGGCGAAGCGGTGCCCGTTGCGGGCTGCCCAGCAGCCAGCTCCCTAATGACAGCCATGTCCAGTCGGGAGTGAGACACTCTGAGGGTCCTGAGCAGGGTCAGGGACCCACCGGACCCCAGCCCAGGCCCAGTTACCGCCCTCCCTGTGCCTGCTGCCACTGCACACCAGCTGCCATCGGCCCACACCGAAACCACATCCTGCTCCCAGCAGTCCCGCCAGGAATCGCTGCTGGCCCCTGCCCACTCTCCTCCCCTATCCCATTCCCGGCCCCTCATTCCCACAGACGCCCCGGACGGAGAGTGCCGGGCTGTAGTCAGCCCCTCCAGACGAGGGACCATGGCTCCCACGGACACCTCACATGTCCCGGCCTCTCGGCAAGGAGGGGCCAGGCCAGCTTCACACCTGCGCCGCCCCCCAGAGCCCACCCACGGCCCAGGAGCAAAGACACAAAAGAAGATGCCACCTCACACCATCCAGTGTATGGACAGATGAGTGGGAAAATGGGGACAAAAATCAGATGAAGAATAGGGTGGATGGAAAGATTTGGGTGTTCTTTTTTGCTTCAGAGTAAGGAAAAGGTTCAAAAATTGATTCTGGTGATGAACGTAAACTGTATGATGGTGCTGTGAATGACTGCACTGTGGATGGCTGTAGGGTGTGTGAATGTATCGCAATAAAACTATTTTAAAAAAGTAAATGAACAATGAGGAGAGAAGGGGAATGGGATGTTTTGGATTTTTTTTATTTTAATTTCTATTTTTTGGAGTAATGAAAATGTTCAAAGTTGTGATGAAAGCACAACTATGACGATACTATGAACAACTGATTGTACACTTTGAGTGACTGTATGTTATGTGACTATATCTCAATAAAATTGCATTAAAAAGAAAAAGAAAAGAAGATGCCCCTGAGAACGGCAGGACGGGGCCCGCCGGGTCTACAGGTGATCACGGTGGGGGTCAGGTGACACACTGATCAGGTGACAGGTGATCACGGTGGGAGGCCGCCGGTCCAGGGGTGAGTCTGTGTCTAGCACGTACGGGCTGGGCCAGGGGTCCCAGAGCTGGCCAGCCCCTCAGGAGCTCGAATGGGTTGCCAGCCCCCTGGCCCTGCTGCAGAGCCAGAATCCCGTGGGGAGCCCTTCGCCCCAGCGGTGAGGCCCTGGGCCAGCACCTGCCGCCCGGGCAGGGGAGGAAAAGCTGCGGTTAAGAAATATCAGAGCAGCTCTGCCCCCGGCCTCCGGTGGGGGGAGCACACCTACAGGGAGGGGCGAGGGGGCTCGTCATCACCAAGATCCCCAAAAGCCCCGGCCAGAGGCCTTCGAAGAATGATGATTCAGAAGCAGAGGTGACAGTGAGGGCCTCTGAGGCTCGAGGGGGCCCTGGGGACGCCGGGAGGGCTCGGAGACTGCTGAGCGGGCCTCGGGCTGCCGAGGAGCAGAGCCTAGCGCCAGGGCCAGCCCAGGTGCCCCTGCCCCAGCCCCTTCTCCGCCCTGCGCGGGGGTCTCAGTTGTTCCCATCTGTAGCTCGTGTTCAGTGGGTGCTTGCTACATGATCTGCGTTTACACCCAGCATCTCACTGACATTAAAAAAACAACAGGAAATCACGCCAGCCACAAGAATAAAAGCCAGTGGGATTAAATAATTTAAAGTGAAAAATGAAACCAAGACAAAACTGGAATTACGCCTAAGTAATAATTTATCCGATCCCAGGGTGAGGAAGGCCTTTCTAAGCATAAAAAGCAAAGAATGAAACCATAAAGGAAAAGCTCACTGTGTTCACTGCTCAGAACTTAAAAACCTCCATATGCCAAGAAACTCGGGAAAAAAAAAAAAAAGAAAAATCAAATTGCAAACTAGGGAAGTACTTGCAATGTGTGGCACGAGTAATATCCATGCCATATAAAGAGCTCTTGCAAATCAATGAGGAAAAGGGAATTGCGCAGAAGAAAGCATGCAAAGTACACGACCTGAGAATTTACCAAAAAATGTATATGACCAAGAAACATGAGAGAAATAGTCAAAATCCATAGAGACAGATTTGGGTGGCTGCCAGGGCCAGCAGGAGGGGAAAATCAGGGCTGACTGCTGATAGTTATGGAAATGTTCTGGATTTAGATAGCAGTAATGATGGTGAATATACTAAAAACCACTGAATAGTCATTTTAAAACACTGCCTTTTATGTGCATTATATCTCAGTTTTGTTTATTTTTTTTTTTTTAAGAGAAAGAAATGGTCAATCCCACTCATAATCGAAAAGGAAAAAGAACCAGTTTTTAACAAGCAAGTTGGCAAAACTTTTTAAATACCCAGTGCTGGCACCCACTATGAAAGAAAAGTGGGTGCAACCTTTCTGGAAATCTATTTGGAAAGGATATAGCAAAAATATTAGGAATAGCCAATAGGCACATGAAAAAATGTTCAACATCATTAGTCGTTAGGGAAATGCAAATCAAAACCACGATGAGATACCATTTCACAGCCATGAGGACGGTTATGATCAAAAAGGCGGACAATAACAAGTGCTGACGAGGATGTGGAGACATCAGAACCCTTACATATTGCAGGTGGGAATGTGAAATGGTTCCACCGCCGTGGAAAACAGTTTGGCAGTTCCTCAAAAGGTTAAACGTAAGAATCACCACGTGACCCGGCAATTCCATGCCCAGGAATACACCCACGGGAAATGAAAGCATTTGTCCACTTGTCCACAGACATTCACACCAGCACTGGTCCATAACAGCCAAAAAGTGGAAACAGCCCAAATGTCCATCACCTGATGAATGGCCAAATAAAACGTTATGTATCCAAACAACAGAATATTCAGCAGTAAAAAAAAAAACCACAATGTTGATACATGCTACAACACTGATGAACCTCAAACACAATATGCTGAGTGAAAAAGGCCAGACACTAAAGGTCAAGTATTGCATGATTCCATTTACATAAAATGTCTAGTATAGGCAAATCCAAAAAGCTAGAAGGTAGATTACTGGGGGCCTGGGGGAGAATGGAAAAAGACTGCTAATGGGCACAAGATTTCTTTTTGAGATGATGAAATGTACTCAAGTTAGATTATGGTTATGATCACCCGACTCAATAACAGCATTGAACTTTAAACAACACAATTTTATGGCATGTAAATTATATCTCAATAAAGCAGTTAAAGAGAGAGAGTGGGGGGAAGTATCAGGAACACACACAAACCCTTCTGCCCAGCACTTCCCCTTCTAGGAATTTAGCCTGAGGAAATGATCAGAGATGGACACTAAGATTTATGTGCAAGATGTTCGCCACTGGGTTACTCTACACTAGCGAGAGAGTTAGAAATGACCAGAATGGGGGACTAGAAAACAGTGGGGACTAAATAAATATATCAAGGCCTGTCTGTGAAAACGGAATACTGCACAGGCAATAACACACACACACTTGAAAAATATTTAAGAACATAGAAAAATTTTCCAGACATGCTAAGTAAAGTAGGTAACAGAACAGTAGGGAGAATCTTCCCCCCACAAGGGCAGGATTTTGGGCATCAGATCGGGGTGTACCCAGCGTCCAGACAGTGCCCAGCTCACGGCAGGGGCTCCAGAGACACCTGTTGAATGAGGAAAAAAGGAGCGGCCGAAGGAAGGAAAGGTTCCACAAAGAAAACGAAGGGCAAAAAAGATTACAGAAGACATGTGCCTAAATGGAAATGCTGCTTCTCTCCTGGTTAGTGGGGTTGTGGGTAGTTTGTGTTTTTTTTAAGTTAATTTTCTATAATTTCTACGATGAGCTTTATTAACTGAAAAAAACAAAAGCGAAAGCATTAGGAACACAAACGTGGAGGACCTCAGCCAGCAGAGCCGGTTTCCTAGAATACGTGAAGCTTCTAGATGAGACAAAGCGCTCCCCCCCCCCCACTTCCAGAGGGTTCCCTGGAAAGAGGCTCCTCAAGTCCGGCAGCCGCAGTGGGGGGAGCCCGGGGCAGGGACAGAGGCTCCCGCAGCCCGGGGCCACCGTCACCCGCTGGTTCCGGAGCTGAGCAGCCTGCAGGGTCCCTGGCTGGACGAAATCAGTGGCCTCCTCTCCAGCTCAGAGGGGAGATGGGAAAAGGGGGTGCGGGGCCCCAAGAAGGAAGCTGAGGCAGCCCCTCCTGCCCTGGGGAAGGAAGCTCCCCCCACCCCCCTCGAAGGCCACTGCTCACAACGCAGAGACCTCCTCATGTGAGTTTTGGTTTCCTTTTTCCATTCACAAAGAAGTGGGTGGGGGATTTCCACAGCGGCCTGCCCGGCCCACCGGGGCGCCTGCGCTGGGGGCGGCCGGACCCCCGTCCATCCCCGGGAGGGTGCCCAGGGGCCCGCCTCTGGGACCCGGCAACTTCTCCCGCATCTCGGGGTGGGGACACATCGTGCCAGGCCCCCCCTCCACCTGTTCTGGGCTCACAACCACGTGGCCGGACAAGTTCTGGCACCCTTTTTCCAGAGTGGGAAACTGAGGTCCAGAGAGGCCAAGTTCTTGGCCCAGAGCCACATGGCAACTGACGCCGTGTCAAAACCCAAACCCATACCTGTCCGTCTGTCCTTCAGTGCCCAGCCCTCCATCCCTGGGCCCTGCCCCCAGCCCCCAAGCCCACAGCCCTAACTCCACAATGATGAGCTTGTCCCAACAGCCCCTTGCTTCTTCCCCCAAAAAAAGGGAAAGAAAAGAAAGAAAGAAATAGAAGACCAACTTCTAAGGAGCTGACAGCAGCTAACAGGCCCTGAGGCGGGTGCGTGGAAACAGCCCGAGAGCCAAGGTGGGTGATCATCAATTAGTATCATTAGCCCCCCACCCCTGGTGGATTCGGGGGCACTTTCTAGTTTGTGGATTCACAGAATTTGAGCTGAAAGGAAGCACAGCGATACCATCTGCTCGCGGTTTCAGCGCGGTTGGGGGTTTCTTCTAAGCGGCAAAGCACTTTGTCAAAAACTGTCTTACAGAGAACCCCAATAAGGGCCGGGGGGGGCGGCCCCGTGCGGGCCCTGTCCCCGGCTCCCTCCCTCCTCGCCCACCAGTCCCTGAGGGTACAGAGTGAGCCCCTTGTTGCCCACTGTACGGCTCAGAGAGGGGCGGGGACCCGCCTGGGACACACAGCACCCAGGGCAGAGCAAGGGCAGGAGCTCCAGCCCCACCCCAGGGCCTTCTGGCCGGGTCCACCCGGGGGACCATGGGATCGGGGACCCTCTGGGCCTCCAAAACCCCATCTCCCCCAGGACATCTGGACTCTCTCTGGGCCATGGAGGGCCGCTGAGCCTAAGGGGGTGCGGGGGCCGAGACATCACCCCTGCCCCACGGCTCCACGCTGGGCCCTCCACGCTCTGAGCCTCAGTTTCTCACAGGGCTGTGGTGGAGAGGCCAAACCATTAGTTCACTAAAATGACGACGACCTCAGCAGCTAAAACCAGGCGCAGGCGGAGGCCGGGGCTCCGGGACGCCAAAGCGCCTCTCCCCAGGCCGGGCGGGCAGGGGCAGGGGCAGGGGCAAGGCCCGAAGCCAGGTCCGAGCAGGTCCGAGCAGGCCCGGGGCGCCGGCCCCTCCTGCCCGCTGCTTCCTGCCCGGCCTCCGCCCGGCCTCCCACTCCTGCCTCCTGGAGGAAACCGCCGGGCCTCCGGCGGACGTCCCTTTCTTTCTGCTTCCTCTTTCCCACACGCGGGGGCACCGGCAGGAGGGGTGGCTCCCCGCAGCCCCCGACCGTCCCCGCCCCGCCCTGGGGTCCACAGCTCGGCGCCTTTCGCTTCCCCAGGCCTCAGTTTCCTCATCTGTGAAGTAGGTACAAGGGCGGAAGGCTGCAGCGGACGTTGGGCGGGTTAATTTGTGCCCAGCGCATGGCCTGGCTCCTCACCCACAGTGAGTGCCTCTAGGAAAACGAGCCACTTCACCCAGGTTTGCTTGAGCGCCTACTGCATGCACCGGCGGCACCAGCCTACCCGACCTGGGTTCTGCCCCCTCCCAGGCAGAGCCCCAGCACCATGGGGCACCACGGGGTAGCACAGAGGCCCAAGGCCCAGGTCTCCCCCATTGGAAACCTCCAGCCCAGGGCTGCACTCTGCAGGCAGGAGGCCAGGCTGCTCTTGTTTCTGGGCTTCCAGGTGCCCCATAAACGCCCAGGGCTGCCCCTCACCCACCCAGTCAGTGCTTCGGGGGGCAGACACCGGGCTAACCCCATTTCACAGACGGGGAAACTGAGGCCAGGCAAGGCGAAGTCACTTGTCCAAGGACACCCAGCTTGAAAGGAGCGGAGTAGGGATAGCTCTGAACCACATATGCCCAACTGGGACCCGCCCTCCCCGTCCCGTGTGCCTGGCCTGGCCTTCCAGCCACCATGGACCCACCTCTCCCTCCTGCAAATATTGGGGCCTGCGTTCTTGTGGGGCACCCCCTTTCCTCTCCCTCCCCTCCGGAGTTGACAGCAGGGGCCACAGCAGGGCCAACGAGCCAGGCAGGGGGGCACTGGCCAAGTCCCCTCTGGGCCTCAGTGATCCCATCTGTAAACTAGTGGCAGTGGACAAGGTGGCCGCAGGGAACCTTTCTCGGTCTGAGAGCCCCTGCCCAGGTGGGACCCCTGGTTGAACGCCACCACGGTAATAATAACAGCCACCACCACAACTGCCCAGGTGCCAACCCGTCTCAGCCACTCAGGAACTGCGTGACCTTGGGCAAGTCACTTTCCCTCTCTGGGCCTCAGTTTCCCCATCCAAGGACTGCTATGAGGACCAAATGAGGCCAAGTCAGCAAAGGGCCAGGTATGTAACAAGCACCCAATAAATGTTGGCTAGACTCCACCATCACTCCGCTGCACAGATGTAGGAAACTGAGGCTCAGCCCCCAGACCTGCCAGGGCTCACAGGGATCTGAGGCCATCTTGGCCAACCCAGTCCTAGGCATATGGGGAAACTGTGGCCCAGAAGGCTGGGTGCTGCCCAGAGGCCCCGGCCAGCCCGGTCATGCTGCGGGTGAAACTGGGCCCCCAGCCCCCAGGGAAGGCCCTGCCCCCAAGCTACCCCCACCCGGCACTGGCTGCTCCCACTTCCTCCCTGTTCTCTCCCCGGAACCCGCACCCCTATCACCTCCCCTTCAGGCTCTTCCCGCTGCGGGAGCTCAGGCCGGAGCCGGGCTGGGAGCGAGTCCCGGAGATGCCAGCTCGGCAGCTCAACCTGCCGCGGTTATAGGAGAAACCATAAATCTGGATTTTCATGTGGAATCTCTCCATTTCAGGTTTTCAAATATGGGCAACCAATCCACTTTTTTGTCTGTCTTTGAACAGCTGTGTGGGACGGCAGACCTCGGGCCTCACCCTCCACGACCCCCGGTCCTTCGCTGCACACCCCGACAGCCCCTTTGCCTCGGTTTGCTAATCCGCCTGCGGGGCCAGTGAACGGCACCTTGCCAAGTGCTTAGGGCCATGCCTGGCACACAGCGGATGCCCATTCAGGGTTTCGAACATTCTGCTTCCCGTCCTGCGCCAGCCCTGGGAAGCTGGGGGGAGGCGCCACAGGACGAGCAGATGTGGTGACCGAGGGTCTTCTGGAAGCATCACGGCCGGTCCGATGCCAGGAGAGCACAGGCGGTCCCGGAGGGCCCCTCTGGGCAGCCCCAGGTAAGTGTCTCAGCCCCTCTGAGCTGAAACCCTCCGACTGCTGTCACCACTGTTCGTGTTAAACCTGAAGCCCCCTCCCAGGGCTGAGGCCCCTCCACCTCTCCACCCTCCCTCCTCCTGCTCACTCCACTCCAGCTGCTGGTCTCTGAGCCACTCCTCAAACCTGCTCGGCCCGTGCGCCCGCAGGGCCTTTGCACTTGCCATTTCCTCAGCCTGGAATCCCTGCACCCACGTCTTTCAGGGGGGCACCATCTTGCCCCTCAGACATCATCCCCTCCTGAGGGCCAGAGCAAGTGAGACAGCTGATGGGTCACCCCACCTCCTGCCCACCTGTGGGGACTACTGAAAGCAGATTCAGCCTTTCTCTACTTTCTCTCCACCTCCTCACCTGGGGGAACAGTCACAGGTGTGTCCTCCAGCCTCCCCCGAACCCCCGTCACATCCACAGCCTGGCCACAGCCTCCGTCTACCCAACTCCAGCCACAAGGAGCTCCCTCCCTCTGCTGCCCCGCCCGCCACCCATGAGGTAGCTGCTATTTCTCCCCTTTTACAGATGAGGGAACTGAGGCTCCGAGGGAGGAGGTGACCAGCTTGGCTGAGGGCCGAGTGGCGTCCTCGGGGCACCTGCCCTCTCTCGGTCCTTGT